>NC_064846.1:2768478-3075809 GCF_024166365.1 Elephas maximus indicus
CCCGCCGAGCTAGTTGCCTTCCACTGACATCCTGAACCCGCCCCACAGTCTGACCCCGCAAGGCAGCCCGAGATCCTTTTGCAGGGGGCCCACCTTGGCCTCTTATCTCCCTCTCCTGTCTCCCAAGGCACGCCAGGGATGCTCCTGCCTCAGTGCCTTTGTGCTGCCTGTTCCTTCTGTTCCCCAGGGTGCCTCATGCCCCTCCTCTCAGCACAGCACCCATCTCCCACACACCCTTGCACCCTCTCCAGCTTCATTCTCTCCCCTTCTAACGTTCCCCCCCTCCCACGCACCCTTCTCTTGTTGGTGTCCTTCCACCAGGCCATGAGCCCCATCTGACTGATGTCCCGATGCCCAGCACAGCGCCTGCCTGTACCCAGCAGGGGCTCAGTGGGCAGCGCCACACCTATGGGTTACAAGGCCCAACTTGACGTCACCCTTGCCGGCATCCCTATACCGTCTTCCTATAACCCCTGAGGCCATTCCACCTGCTCCTTGCCCTGCCTTGACTGTTCTTTCCCCAGACAGCCTCGTGGCTGGCTTTTCCTCCTCAGTTCAGAACGTGGCTCAGAGAAGCTTGTCCCGACCACCTTTATCCAAAAGAGCTGCTCCCATCTCTGCCCCTCTGCTTGACCTTCTTCAGAGCCTCAAGACTGCCTGCACTTAGCTCACATCTCAGCCCTTGCCTGCCCCTCCCCCACATGGATGAAGAGTTATGAATCATGAGCTTCATGATTGTGGACAGATCCAGATGGGGATAGGGCAGTGGCACTGCAGAGCGGTAAGGACCCACCCCAGCCACACTAAACCAGAGCAGAGGGGTGCCGCAGTTGGCCTCGGCCTGTGACTATGCTATTGATGGATGGTTGTAGCTCCAGCAAAGGGGTGGGCCCAGCTGACAGCCAGAGTGCCCCGTTTGGGTCTTATGGAGCCATCTCCCTGCTTGGGCCTTCAATCGCTCAAGTTTGCAATGCAGGTGGTGGTGGTGGTGGTGGCGGTAGCAGTGGAGAAGAAGGGATGTGGAAGCAGGGACACAAGCAAAGGACACAGGGAGCACCCACCCCAGTCAAAATAAAGGGAAAGGGAAGAAGAAAAAAGGAAAATGCTTCTGAACAATGATGACAATAGCAACAATAGAACTGCCTGCTACCTTCTCGTGTAGCCCTCCTGCTTCCTGAGGCAGAGGTGACTGCTAACTGCCTAGTGCGGCCATCATCTGTATAACAAGCAGGCCTGCCAGAGGAGAGGGGGTCGTCCACTCTCTCTACCTCTCTGCTCACGTCTCAACCCCCACCACTCAGCTTGGAATGCTTCCTTTTTGGCCTTTCCACTGCTTCCTCCATGCTCCTACACGCTTGACTGATGTCCAGACTCCACCAACTACTGAGTCCAGAACTTTTCTCAGGAGGCAGGGTCCCTGGCAGCCCTCTGTCCTCTGAGAGCTGTGGGTCCTGCTGGCCAGGCCCTCTGGGCTTCCAGGGGCATACTTGGTGGTGTGAGGTCTAATCACGGCTTGAAAGCCATGACAAAGGGCGTTTTCAAGAGTCTCTGGCAATGTGATCTGTTGTTGTCATTGAGGGGAAAGAGGAGCAAAGCTCCTGGAGCCGAGTATGTGAAGAAAAGATGGCTTAGGTCTCCTGCCCTGGGTGGTGGAACACAGCCACAGTTGAAGGAGCAGGACAGCCAGGGGAAGGTTCCTTTCCCTAACCACAGGACCTGATTAGGATGCATGACGATGCCAACTCCAGAGCTGGTCCTTCCATCCAGGAAATAGACGCAGCTTTGTTCGTGTCGGCAAGCCAAAAGGCGAATGGCTGGCGAGTTTTGAGAAAACTGCCTCCCCATTCTGTGTTCAGGAACATGAGCTCTGGACTACACACCCTGTCTTGGGCTCCTGACAGCAATGGCTGAGCCAGTCCAAGCGAGGCAAGGCCCAAGGCTTTCAGTGGTGGGACTGAAGGGGCGTACGGCAAAAGCCCCACCTGGGCCCTTGGTTCTCACCTAGCCGGGCAGAGTGTGTGTCTTGAGCTGGCCTTGCAAGCTCTCTGTCCCCTAATGGGGACTGGCTTGGAGCAGGGGGCCTGGGTTCTGCCCTAGGCTGTGGTCTGGCCTGTGCATCAGAACTTCCCGGAAGGTTGGTCCCCACGATGGGGCCTGTGGTACCTTCCAGAAAGCTTAGGGGACAGAGTAGGGCCCCATCGGAGGGGCTGCCACTGTTGGTAGCATGCTTTCTGTCCAATCCACTAGTCCAGAAGCACGCATGGGGAGACTTGGCTGTAAGTCAACAACCCTCCTGAGAATGGAGCAAACTCCAGAAAGTCAGAGAGTATTGGCTTTGCAAAACTCCTTCCACTGTGGGGAGGGGGGCTGCCTTCATGATGGAAGTTGCCACCCAGTGTGTATGAGCGCCACCTATGAACATGTCTTCACGTCAAGGAAAGCCATGGCCCTCCTGGCCACGTAACTCAGCCCCTGCCCCCCCCCCCTCTGCTGGCCTGTGACAGGAAACGTTCAAGTACAGAGGCCTGTGGGGCTGCGGTAGACTAGTGGGCAAGAGACTTTGGATGAGTGGCTGGGGTGGAGCTGGTGTGTCTGTGTCACTGGGCTGGCCTCTGAAGGAAAAGAGACACAGGAGGCCCCAGATGGGCCTCGGTGATGCTGGGACCCTGGCGTGTTGTAAAGGAGCAGCCATCCCCTGGCTCGTGCTTGTCAGTAAAGTGGAGAGAACGATGCCTCAGCCTGGGCAGAGCGGGGACCTTTACACGAGCTTTGCACAGCATCAGCGTGAGCGTATGGCTGGGCGGAAAGGGGGGCAGTTGATGCGCCAACAATGGATAGGATCTCACAGCTCCCTAATTTCCAAGACTTAAAGCGATTATTAGCCAACGCTCCTTTCTGAGCCACTCAGAGAGGCCAGCCTCAAGGCCACAGCCAGGGTCACATGAAATGAAATGGCATGATGGCGGGTGGTCACAAGACCAGGAGGGCAGGAGAAGGCTGAAGGAGCACAGAGGTGGCAGTGGCCCGGCTTTCTCATCTTGCCAAGACTCAGTAGGGCTGAGCTGGAAAAGAGAAGTGGGGAGGCTGAGTGCCAGCCACTGCTGCAGCCTGACAGTGGTGGGACTCCACTCTGTGACAGCTGGGTTCTCTGCAGAGGCCCCCAGCCAGGGACTCCTGAGTCCAGATGCAGCAAGCATATGTGTGGGTGTGGGTGTCCCCAGCCCGTCCTTGTCATCCTGGCTCTTTGTGAGTGCGGCTTGGGTCAGAGGAAGGCCCGGCCTGCGTCATGCCTTCCCTCCTTTTGTCCTCACACATGTCACCTACCACTCTGGCCATCACTTTCCTCACCCCACCTCCCATGTGACCTTCTCACTGGAGGTTCTTTCTAAGCCCCCCAGAAAGGAGCACACGGTGGAAGTCATTTTTCTCCCTGTTTGAACAAGAAGCCCTGGGAGCCATCTTGGAGTGGGTAGCAGAAAATTCCCTGCGTAAGAAATTGTGAATTTTCCTTCGGAAACCTCTTAAGGAATATTCCAGCCTAGTTGGGGCAGCCTATGATCAGAAGACCTTTTGTCTAGGCCGGGAGCCCCATTGTGGCCTTCACCCTGCCTTCCTTCTGAGCAGCCATCATCCACTGGAAAATTCCAAGGAGAGGGTGAGGGCCTGGGAGCTAGTCGCCACTCTGCCAGGTCTGGCTGCCTATGGGGCCTGAGCACGTCCTGGCTCTTATGGGCACCCGCTTTCCCCTGGTTTGTAAGACGAGGGTGCTGGGCTCATGATTCCTAGAGGTCATTGGAACTCAGAGCAGGGGTGGGTTCTGGGCTCTAGATCAATCTTTGGGTGTTTGGATGCGCGGCTCGGGCTGCCTTGGTGGGGGCGGGGGGGGGCGGCGAACCAGGCCCACAGCCAGGCCCATAGCCACCCTCCTAAATATTTCTCCAAGGTGGAATCATTTCTGTGATGCTGCCCGCTTTGGTCAGTGGGCACGGGACTCCCTGGGCCTCACACCAGTGTCCTCTGAGAAGTGCACTCGGCATTCCCAGCCTGGTCCCCCCTCGTCCTGCAGCAAGTGCTGCTTGCCCAAAGGGCCCTGGCCAGCAACAGTTCAGTCCCCACTGAGATGGCTCATGAGGGGGGGAGGGGTGGCATCTCTTCCACCATACTTACCAGTCACCGCTGGGCTCCCCGTGGGCAGCTGGTGGTGGGAAGGAGGGGGACAGATGGCACAGGAGGGGGTGCTGGGAGGAGAGGGGGAGAGGGGGAGAGAGGCCACCCCCAGGGAGGAAGCAAGTGGGGGAGAGGCAGCAGGCCATCCAAGGGAGGGCCAGTGGATGCAGAGGGGCTGGAGGAGAACCCTGAAGGTGCAGGCTCTAGGCCCAGGGTGGGACAGGGCCTGCTGTGCACAGACAGGCAGGTGAACAGACAGACAGACAGGAAGCACACAGCACGATGGAAAAGAAAACATGTGGAGGGAGTCAAGGTGGAGGGGACGAGGACGGCGGCCCCTCGGTCCTGGGAAGGAAGTTGGCCGGGTGGCCGCGACTGTTTCTGTCCTTAGCTGATGGGGTCAAAGCCTCCCACTGATCTCTGGGGAGGAGTGGTCCCTTCCTTGTGGTGGGGTTGGTGAGTGGGGAGGAGTGGGCCCTTCCGTGTGGCGGGTTGGCGGGTGGAGAGGAGTGGGCCCTTCCACGTGGTGCGGCAGGTGGGTGGGGTGGAGTGGGCCCTTCTGCGTGGTGGGGTTGGCGGGTGGGGAAGAGTGGCCCTTCCCCATGGTGGGGCAGGCGGGTTGGGAGGAGTGGTCCCTTCCACGTGGCGGGGTTGGCGGGTGGGGAGGAGTGGGCCCTTTCGAGTGGCAGGGTTGGCGGGTGCCTCAGTGAGTAAGCAGCCTGGGGCTTGGGGAGGTGGTGTGAAGGGGACGAGGTGGCACAGGAGACCGATGCAGCCCACACCCCTGACTTAAAGGGCAGTGACTGAGGACCCACGTGACACGGCTGCTCAACCCAGAGGAGGGTGCCCCCCACTGGGGGCCTCTCACCAGTTCCTAAAAAAAAAATTAAAAAAGAAACAAAAGAAAAAAATAAAAAAGAAAGAAAAAAGCAAATCCAAGCTTCTGCGGTGGGGAGAAAGGTGTCGTTAAAGCTCCCCGTCTGCATGGTAGCGAAGTGCTCATAGATGTGAGGGCAGCTGCGGAAGAAGGTAGCATTGAACCGTTCCGGCCAGGGCTCTGGGTTCATACTGGAAGGTTTACTTTTTGGTTTTGAGATCTCTTGCATTTATTATGAAAAGCAGGTGGCCCAGTGTTGGGGGAGGGTCAGATTTATTCCCCCATGTTCTCTCCCATTGGCATAACCATGCGGGAGGCGGGTTCAACACTCTAGTGGCTTTACCTTGGCCTTTTTGAAAAAATGTGAGCCATTATGGAAGTTCCTACCTATTTAGGACAAACCCTGGGTTCTCTGGAAAACATTGCCAAAACGATGGGCAATTGTGATTGAAACACGGAAAGGAATTGAGTTCTCCCAGCTTCTCTAAAGGAGAGAAAGTGGACCAGATGGTGTTATGAGCTTCCAATTCTGACACCTGTTTGGAAGGAGCAAGGTGCTTCCGGAATATACAGGCATGAGGAGCGCTCCTCCTCATCTGCCCAGCCCCAGAGGCCAATTCTGGAAAACCTCTAACCTCTGGGGTCGGCTCAGGGCCAGGGCCCTGTCTCTTTTGCCTCCTGCTGAACCTTTGGAAACCACCTCAAAGAGAATGCTGGGAGCTGCAGCTTTAGTCCCTGAGTGGGTTGAGGGGGGGGAGTTCATCCATGGCAAACGATGCAGAAAAGGCACCTGTCTGCCCTTCCAGTCCTGGGCAGGGTGCCCTGAGCCTGTGTGCTGCCCTGATGCTGTCCCCCAGAACACCACCCAGCCCCCGACCTGGAGCTAGACCCCCCAGAGCAGCCCCAGTTCGTGAAGACCCCTCGGCCAAGGCAGACCAGTTCAATAAAGGAAAACCAATGACAGAGGAGCACTAAAGCAAAACCAAAAAACCAAACAAAGAAAAGAACGGAAGATCCAGGAGTGCCATGGAGTCAATACATTTCATAAGAGAATATGGCTTTGGAGCACACACCGTCTGCACGGGAGGGGCCGAACAGGGAGTAAAGAAAGAACGGGAAAGGCACGGTGAGCGGATGCAAGACTGGAAAAGAGAGAAGAAAGAGGGGGAGGTCTTTTCTTCCCCCGAGATGCCATTTATGAGAGAAAAGGGAACTCAAGACTCACTCCCAGCAGCACTGGTGGGATTGGCAGCAGAGAGAATTACGTGAGTAGGGGTAGAAAGATTGGTTACGTCATGGAGCTGGCTGAGGACTGAAGACCGCCGGCGCAGGGCACCCTGAAATGAAGCGCTTCTCTTGAAGGTACTCACTACCTCCATCTGTGGGAGAGAAAACGAGATAAAGTTTGGCTTGCACTGTTATCCGGCAACTGCAGCAGGGGCGGGGCTGGGAGTGGAGGGGCCACCCTGGGCACATATCGTGACAGCAAAGCTTCCTCGCACGCTGCCCGCTGGCGTGGCTTTGGATGGGGCAGGTGGAATGAGGGTTTGCTGAGCAAATGATTACTGGTCATAAGGTGGGGTGGGGGGTTAAAACTCAGGAACACACTGCAAACGTTTTAGAAAGAGTCATTTGCATTCACGATATTGCTTGGGACAAGGCACTCGTCAGAAAATACCTGTGTCTGGCCCAATACTTTGTTATCCTAGTTCAGCAGCTCTCAACCTTTTTTCTGCCCCAACACACCTGAGGGACACGACACACACCTATTAGAAACGAGGCCCTGTGGCAGTGGCTTTCAGTGGCACGGGGGACAGGGGCCCTTCCTTGGCCCCTCAACACACACCGTTCTAGTTTCTTAAGTTTTCGAAGCAGCAGAAATCTCATTCACTAGTCGGCCTGCCCTGCTCCGTGGAACGCTAGGGCCCTCCCTCTTGCTCTTTCAGCTCAGCCAAAGAACTGGGTATGGGGCACCCCGAGAACAGCTCATCGGAAAATGGCTTTAAAAGAGGAGGAGTTATCCAGAAGCATCTGCCCTGTCTTCTCTGAATGCCTTCCCACAAACCCCCAGGAAGTTCTGGAAGCAAGCACTGCTTTTTCTTTGTTCTCCTCCCTTTCAACTTTCAGCTGAAAGGGATGTGGGTCCGCGGAAAATGAGACTGTTGTAGAGCTTTGGTTATGAAATCCCTGAGATCCCACCTAACCAAGGGTCTTTGTGTTTTCTGAGACCACCTGACTGGAATTGGAGCTTCTTTCTCATCAGACTGGGGTCTGGGGGCAGATCAGACCCAGGCAGTGGGATCCAAGGAATCGTGACCAAGTGGCCACATCAAATGTCCCCTCATGGGGAGGCCACTTTTGGGAACGGCCTCAGTGGGGGCAGATCTTTGGCCTTGGAGGGTGGATCCGACTTCTGGAAACTGCCACGCAACGATTGGATGACATGAGCAGCAAAGTGAATGTCCCTTTTCTGGACCCTGAAGCCTCCACTTGGCCCATTGAGAGGGGCCCTTCTCCACCCCAGCCCTCAGTGGTCTTCTTGGAAGAAGGCAACTTGGGTGTTCATACTCCCTCCCAAACAAAATGAAGATGGACATCGTCTCAATCCTTGTCTCCCAGAGCTGCAGGAAGGACTGCTTGTCGCTCTATTCAACTTGCCAAGTCTCCCTCCTACCCAGCACAGCCAGCCCAGGAGAAGTGGAGACTCAGGGCCGCAGACTGAGACCCATGAGCAGGGGTAAAAACAATGCATCTGAGGGTTCCCATGACCTGCACTGTGCCCAGTGTGTCCATGCACTGAGGGAAGACTAGTCGATGTCTTTGTGTCGCAGTCTCTTTGGGGGCCCGTTTGCTCCCCTAATTTAGGAGATGTTTCTAGGTTTATGGGAACAGGTCTCCTTCAAGAGGGGATTTATCTTGAGGCAAGGCTATGGGGATGGGAAAGACACCTTTCCCAGCTCTCATTTGCATCTGCCTCACCTGGCTCCTGGCTGTGTCCTGATGGCACTGACCAGCTCCTGGGGCGCAGAATAACAGTATCAGACCAACATAGCACACTTGTCACTGCCCTGAGGACACCCAGGTTCCAGACCAGGAACAAGGCCCAGTCGCCGATGGAGTGTCACTCTGGCTTATCGTGGAATTCGAAAAGTAAAGACAGTGTCATGAGTTCTTTGAAAAGCTCCGTGTACTCAGTTTGAAGGACTATCTTTTATTCCAAAATCGTACCCTAACCATCTCGTACATTAACAGTATGAAATGATGGCAAGAGTAGACAACTGTTTAAGAAATGTCTTTACTTAACAGCATAAGAAGTTATGTTGGCCACCAAATTTGGCGGGGGAGAAATTTTGTCATTTGCAAAGTTCGGAAATGTGGGGAATGGCTACCTAGAACATGACTCCCTTGGGGCATGAAAGCTGAGGAGCTAAAATAATGGGACTGATTCAGCATTCCCGAGAAGCATGGTGAATTCGAGGTGACAAGGTCAGACGGCAGGGTTCCTGGGAGGAATTAAAGTGCGTTTATTGCAAAGACAGGCAGTGCTTAGTGCTCAGGCCTGTCTCAGGCTGTGGGATGGGGGAGACTGGACCTGGCCAGCCTTTGCTGTGTGACCTGGGGTGGGTCCCTCCTCTCTGGGCCCTGGTTCCCTCGTGGGTAAAGCAGGGAGTGGCCCAGGGCTCCTAGCTCTGACTGATGGGACCCAGTTCTACCAGTCAGGCTGCAGTGGCAGGCCCTAGAGCCCACAAAAGACAAAGAGACCCAGGTGGCCAGTGTGTCCCCTGCCCCAGGACAGCTGTCTGGGCTGCTGGTAAAGCTGACACTGCCTTAGGCTCCATCAATAAGAGTGAGACAGGCCAACCAGAGCGGAAAGATCCTACTGCCCTCTGCCCTCCCTACCCTGCAGGGGCCAAATCTGGGCTCTGAGTAGCAGGGACACCACAGACCAGAGCCGTGCGGGCCAGGGCAGGGCTCTCAGGCACTGTCTTGTAGAAGACACAGTTGAGTGGCCAGGAGGGCCTGAAAGGGAGATGTGAGCACTGCCTTCTAATACGTGATGTGGTTTTTCACTGCCGGAAACAAGAAGAACCCCTGTGCCGCACCCCTAGCCTGCCCCTGGGGCCTGGGTCCGATCCACACCAGAACTAAATGACTGCTGCTCAAACTCACGGGCTCAGACATTCTTCCCTGGCCAGGAGGGGCAGATGCTAAGGATGCCATGGTGGGTGAGCCAGACCTGGCCCCTGGCTCGCTCTCACCTGGAGAAGCCCCAGGGACCCCAGGGGGCTGCCTTACTGACCTAATCAGTCCCAATCTCTGGGGGCGGGCTAGGGGCCCTGCAGTGTGAGTCCTGTGGGGCATCTGGGGGCAGGTGTGAAGCTGGTGCTGGAGGGCTGATTGACAAGTGAGGCCGAAGCGCTCCTGGCCGAGTGGCAGGGACCTTGCAGGATGACGAGGGGATGAGTGAGGGTTGCCAGCAGCCGTCTGGGGATGGGAGAAGGGGTCTTCTTCAAGGAGGCAGCAAGGGGAGTGGCAGGCCTTCCATAGGTCTGAGCTGAAGGCGGGGGCAAGGAGAGGCAGGCACAGAGACGGGGAAGCCCCCAGGGAAAGCACGGAAGGCGGGGTGGGAAGCAGCATCAGGGCCTGGCGGGAGCTGGAAGGAAGCCTTGGAGGACCTTGGCAAGAACTGTTTCTGGGCCCTGGGGGACAGAGATGAGCTGCAATGGGATCGGAGTGACTGTGAGAGCGAGTGAGTGTGGAATACTCTGGAAAGAAAGTTGGCAGGGGAGAGCTGGGGCAGAGAGAGGGCAGAGCACCTCCTGCCCACTACACAGGACTTTGGCTGACCGCCTTGGCCTCCAACAGCCCTAACATCTGGAGCTTTGGGTTAAACAGGAAGGAAAAACTTTGCAAATGAAGTCTTTCCATGGAATTCACAGTATAACCCAATTAATGGTGAGCCCACCAAAGGCCAGTCGAATGGGTGTCATGTTCACAGGTCTTCGGCAGTTCCCACTACATAGGGTGAGGCTGGCAGCTATGTGGACAGCCTCTGAGGCCCAGCTAGTCACCAGCACACACCCTAGCTGACACCTACACCTGGGGCGAGGGAGGTGGCTAGGGGGTGGAGTGGGCATCTCAGCGTCACACCACCTGTGGGCCTGTCTGGGATTTGCAAAAGGGGAAATAGCAACTGCTTTTGTGATGGTGGCAGCAAGACCAAAGGGTCCTCTGGCTCTCTTGCCTCTTCTCGGCTCCTCTCTCTCCGTCTCCCCTCTCTAGGCTGAGAAGTCACGTCGCCAAGTGAATCGGTGACTTACCTGTGTCTGGATCCGGTTGAGGCCTCGGAACCAAAGGATTTGGCCCCTACGGAGCTCCCGCTCGGCGTGGTCAATCTCCTCCTCCCCCTCGGCCAGCTCCTCGTCAGTCATCTCATCCTTCCCAGGCCCATGCCCTGCCTCCTTCAGGCACTTGAGTTGGCTGGTGGGGATGGTGGCGATGACCTGGGGACCATAGCCGTGCGGCAGGAAGCAGAGGTGGCATTAGTGCAGACCTTGGCCCTTGGCATCTAGTCCTTTCTGGCTCAGAACTTCCTGTGCTCTCAGCCCCACCCAGCTCCATGAGCCTCCGGCTTATGTTCCTAGGATTCCTTTTGACCTGGCTGCTGCCGGTGGCATCAGTCCCCACCCCTCCAGGCATCTCAGACCCTCGTTTCCCAAAGCCCTGATCGCTGAGGTCAGTCTTGGGGATGGACACCCCTGTCGGGCCCTGAGGTTGAACCCTGGGTTGTGTTTGCCTGGTGCCAAATTATGCTCCCTGGAGGAAAAAAAAAAGGGAGATGCCGGCATTTTTCCTCTAGAGGGTCCTTTTCATGTTTAAGTCAAGGCAGGAAACCAAGGCCAGCCCGGAGGAACTGGGCATGGTGTCGGCTGATGGCCATGGGGTGATGAGCTGATCTGCTGAGGCCTGGGTGGGGCCCTCTGCACCTGTGGCTGGATTCCAGGTACCTGAGGCCGTCCTCCCTCTCCTCAGGTCCCCTCAGCACAAGGGCCCGACCCCTCAGGCTTTTCTGTGTATCATCATGTCTTCCCATTTACCTCCCACGCTATCCTCAGGTATGAAGGCCTAGAGGGGACTCGGGTTCCCCCAAGTGCAAACCCGACAGTGCTCAGTTCAGACTGGGGCTAGGGGCACCTGCCTGGGTGGAGTGGAGGGTCTGACTTAATTCCACTTTGAAAGGGATGCTGAGCTTGGGTGCCAAACGGAAGTCTAGGAGCTGGGGGGTGCGGTCGAGAGAGGACTTGGTGGTTGGGCTGCTCTCTGGTGGCTGCCAGACTCGAGGCCCTTGGGGTGGGACCCAGAAGCCCAGGACTTGGTAAGGTGCTTCTCACCTGCCCAGTCTGTACCTGCTACATCGAGGCATTGCACTTGGGTGCAAACTGCGCCAGAAATCGTGGTGAACACCGAGCCCCTTGGGCCAGACTCTGGCCCCGAGGTGGTAAGGCTCACAGCCCGCCCTGGGGACAGAGGGATGGATGGGAAAGATGCTGCCACAGCCAGATGAACAGAGAGCTAGTAGAGTAGCGATAAGTGCCTATGCTGGTGGCAGAGCCCAGAGCCACCTCTTAGAGGAGGTGACATTGAACTGGCTGGAAAGGATGAGTCCAAACTTCCCAGATCAACAGGGCAGTGGGAACAGAGACGGGTACGTGCAAAGGCAAGGCATTGGGAGCGAGCCTGGCATCTGGAAGCCTGAGGACAGGGACCCGAGGTGAGGGTGGCTCAGCCCAGGCATGAGGGGGTAGGACGGGGCTGAGGCTTGAGGTCAGAGAAGAAAGAGGGGGCAGGGAGCTGGTGGCCCTTGAGGCAAGAAGGGACCAGCCCTGGCAAAGCTTGAGGGTGGGAGAGAATGCCTGCTGGGCTACTGCTGAGCCACCAAGTTGTCAGGTGCTGAGAGAGAAGCAGGCTGGGACAACTGCCTTTGGGGGCCAGCAGAACCCCCAGCCCTGGAGCAGAGCAGAGAGATGGGGAAGCAGATGAGGCCAGGGGATCCACCCCCCTCGCCCAGGAAGACGCTGCAGCGGCCACTGGCTGCCAAAGAGAGGGTGCTCCTTGGCTTGGCAGGCAGGCAGTAGGGGGTTTGCCGGTGACCTGGCCTGGGGAAGGATGGGGGCTGGGGTGGGAGGGCTCAGGGAGGAGGCACGGAGAGGGGACTGGGCACATGCAGGAGAGAGGGGCCAGGGTGTCATCTTGGGTACAGAGGGCGTGGGAGACATGTGGCTCTGCAACAGTGGAAGAGAGAACCAGGAAATGGGGAAGTGCTGTTAGGAAGGACACTAGGGAAGAGCCACAAAAAGGGAAGGGGAGGGACACTGGAGTTCTGGAGCAAGATGCACAGTGTGATAGTGGCTGAGGAAAACGGATTTCCGCATCTCATCCAGCTCCGATGCACATGCCTGTCTGTGTAGGCCAGAAGAGATGACTCTGCAGCACTGGCTGTCACTCTAGTCCCTATATTTGATTCTTTTTGTTGGCTTGAACATGTTTTATTTTTGTGATTTGAAAAAGGAGAAAGCTCAAAGGACTGAATGATGGCCCCCAGAGACCTACTGTGAGGCCAGCTACAGCTTGTGCAACACTGAGGGGCTGGGGCTGCCACAGGCAGGAGGAGAGGCCTGAGGGGCTGCTGTGATGGGCAGGGCTGGAAGGTTGGTGGCCTGGAGCCTGACAAGGTAGGGGAGGCAGCTGGTATAACTGGGGTTGTAGTTAGAGTCTGGCTTGCGTAGCGTGAGGGGACTCAAGGTCCCAGTTCTGGCTGCGGGGGCTGAGAGGCAGAGGCGGAGGGAAAAAAAATTTTGAAAATAAGGTGGAGGAAGTAGGTGGGTCATCCTTGTAGCCCCTGTGGCTGGCTCAGGGGGACACTCACAGATCAAGACACCCAGAGCAAAGTGGATCCTGGACTTAACCTCCTGTGCCAATGTTCTAGAACTCTAGAGAAATACTTTCAGAAGCTTTTTGTGTGAACATGGCCTGGCCTGGCTAAGCCATTGTGTTCTGGGAAATTTATAGCCACCAGTATATTCTTTCCTAACATAATCACTTAAGGCTATAAATTTACCTCCAAGTGTGACTTTAGCTGTACTCCCAGATCTTGATGTATCGTACTTGCATTTTCCATCAGCTCAAAAAATTTCCTAATTTCCCTTGAGACTTTCTCTTTGAGCCATGGAGTATTTAGCAGTGTGTTGTTTAATTTCAAACATTTGGGGATTTCCCAAGTCACCCAGCTTTAAGGGGCAATTTTCTGCTCCTATCATGGGGAGGTAGAGCCCTGGTGGCACAGTGGTTAAGCATTTGGCTGCTAACCAAAAGGTCAGCAGTTCGAATCCACCAGCTGCTCCTTGGAAACTATGGGGCAGTTCTACTCTGTCCTATAGGGTCACTATGAGTCAGAATTGACTTGATAGCAACAGGTTTGGTTTTTTGGTTTATCATGGAAAGAGGGGCAGCAAGTGGTTTTCCTGGGCTCTGTGACATCCCTGCCATGGTCCTTTGCATTCCCTCTGCTGATGCTGTTGCATGTGGCATTAACCTGGTCGTGGTATGTCAAAGGCCTACAAGGCCACCCACCTGAGCTGCACGGCACATGCCCATGTGCTTTCCTTTCCCAGGGGCAGGGCTGGAGGCCCTGGGTGTCCCATGACCCTATGCTCCATACCCGTCACTGATGCTGTCTGAGGAACAGAGTAGGGCTGAGAAAACCATCAAGGCAGATACTCACCTGTCCCCAGACCAGCTCCCCAAAACCAACAAACAGGCACCAGAGCCACTGTTCCGTGGACAGGGGGGAGCAGCTGAAGGGTTTCCCACCAAACTGAACGATGACAATCTGCAGAACAAGGATGGGCAGAAGCGGGTCCAGCAGCAGGCTCCAGATGGGTGGGCAGGTGTAGGGCTTGTCCTGCAGGCCTGAAGCTCCCTTGGCCCACCTCAAGCACACTACCTGCCCCATGCCAAGCAGTCTCTGTGCTGGCCCATGCCTGAGCTCTCTTCTAGTAGGGCCGCCTCATCCCCTTCCTCTAGCTCTCAGGGCCCGCCTTGCCTTTGGAGGCAGCCCAGCCCCCTGAGAGTCCAGCCATCCCACTCCTGTCCTAGGCCTGGAAGTGGGCCTGGCTTTCCTTTCTCTGAGCCCCTTCCCTTCATTTCTTCCTCAGAAGTGCCTAAAGAAGACTTCACAGATGGGCTGACAACAAGGCCCAGGATGCTGACCAGACTGCATCCTCACTTGGCTGACCCCACCTCCACTGACTCAGGGACCCCGATGACAACCCTTGTCTTATCTTCCTCCTGAAGGCCAGCATGTCAACACTGGGGGAAGAGGGCATCTTCTAAAGAGCCTTCTGGAATTATGGTGCCCTTGCAGAGATCAGTGTTCAGCACTGGGGCAGAAGCCATCTCCTAAAGAACCTTCTGGAATTACACTGGCCTCATGCCTTTTTCATGCCAAGGAGTCAAGTGCTAGAAATGGGAACAGCAGAGCTGAAGGGAGCTGGGCAAGGTCAATTTCGGAATCTGTGAGAAGAGTCCATTCTGATTGCTGATCACTACACCCTTCTCGAACCCAACAGGTCAACCAGGGCAAGTCAAGGGGTGCTTCAAAGGTGAAGCAGAGAGGGCAGGGGGGTTGCAAGAAGTGCCAACAGGCGCTGGAAAATCAGGAGGGGGGAACCGGTTCTGTGAATGGAGACAGGGAAGCTAGGATCAGGAACCCACTGCTCTACTCCTCCGTGCCCACCTCTGCTGCTGGGTGTGGGGTGGGTGGGGAGGCCTGGCCTGGAGCTGCCCTCCTACCTGGATTCCAAAGGTGCCCAAGACAATGGTGCAGAAGATGGGGTTGCTGAAGATGCCGTCGAAGACGTTCCTCTCCCCGTGGATCTTGCGGGCATTGATCTCATTGAAGAGCTGCATCATGACGAAGGTGTTGAAAATGATGGTGTAGTGCTCAGAAGGCGGCGAGTGCAGGGGTGCATTCCTCCCGCTGTCGATGTCAAAGAAGAGCTCCCCTGAAAGCCAGCAAGGTGCGTGAGAGAGGAGAGGCCTTGAGCAGCCAACGTCGCCCGGGCAGCACCGGGGGTCCGCGTCAGGGGTTCCGTGCACAGCCTCCAAGCCATAGGGTGCCCCCGACCCAGTGGAGTGCAGGGGATCGTTATGCCCCCTCATGGCCATCTCAGCCCATGCCTCATGAGAAAAACAAGCTGGGAATGGGGGCTGGACCAAGGGGGGCTGGCACTGTAACTCTGAGGTAAGAATGAAGATGCTGAGGGAACGTTCTTAACCGATGCTTGTTTTCCTCAGACGTACTGTGCATCTCAGGATCTCTGCCCACTTGTGCACTGGGTTGATATGGGGGTGGCTACAGAGTAGGCGCAGAGTGCGGGGTGGGCCCAACCCCTCCTCTGCCCTGCTCCTAGGACTCAGCCCAAAGGACAGTGATTGAAGGCTTCTGCTCCCAAGAAATCAGTGTCAGGAAGGAGGGAGGTGATGGCTTGGATTGTGGGTGTTCTCCTGGCAGCTGGGGTGGTCAGTCCACAGGCCCTCTGATGCCCTTGCCTCCCTTCCTTCTTCCGGACACTGTGGCCACCCCCAGGCCTTGCTTCAGGCTCTCTTCTTTGCTCTGATGGCCCAACCCCTCTCGCCTCAACCCTGAACAGATGCTGCAATCACCATCACGACCCTCTTCCCCCTTCTCTCCCTGTCCCTCCTCTTCAGCGTCTCCCTCCTCCTCTTCCCTTTCCTTCCTCTCCCACTCTCTCTCCCCTCTCCCTCTTTCTCCCCCTTCTTCTCTCTCTCCTCCTCTTTCCCCTCCCTGTTCCCTATCTCCCTCTTCCTCCCCCTTCCTCTCCTACTACTTTCCCTCCTCTCTCCCTCCTCCCCCTCCTGTTCCTCCTCCTCCCCTTTCCCTCCTTTCTCCCTCCTCCCCCGCCTCTCTCCCTCCTTCCCCCCTCCTGTTTCCCTCTTCCCCTTCCTCTCCTGCTCGTCCTCCCTCTTGTCTCTCCCTCCTCCCACAACTTCCAACAGAGCACCCTGCTCAGAGTCAGCTAAAGAAACAGCCATGGGGTAACTGGGTGGATGGCTGAACGATGGGTGGACTGGGACTACCGCTGCCTGCCTGCAGGATCTAGGTCTGGGTGGCTGATGAAACATGCTGGTGGCTCTACAGAATAGCAGACAAACATGGAGCCACTGGGCCCTGGGTGCCTACCGACAAAGAGCAGGGTGAAGATGATGGTGAGCTGGTAGACTGCATGGCCCAGGATGTTCTTCATCATGGTGCGTGAGATCAGGGGCTTGTCCCGGCCGTATGGCTTCCGCAGGAGCAATGACTCAGTGGGTGGCTCCGTTGCCAGGGCCAGAGAGGCAAATGTGTCCATGATCAAGTTCACCCACAACATCTGCACGGCTTTGAGAGGAGAGTCCTGTGGAGATGAGGCAGTTACCCCTCCCGTGGGGCCAGCCTGGTGCCCAACAGCCCCCTGGACTCCTGGGGAGAAACTCAGTTTGTGGTCAACCTCACTAGTTTTGCATTAACACAAAACTGTAATAAGTGCAACAAATCTGAAGTTCACATTAAAACATGACCTTCTCCATCTTTCTTTAGGTGGTGGTTGTTTTTAGTTGCCATTGAGTCAATTCCGACTCATGCAGTCCCCGTGTATGCAGAGTAGAACTGCTCCATATAGTTTTCAAGGCTGTGACATTTCAGAAGCAGATTGCCAGGCCCGTCTTCTGAGGCACCTTTGAGTGGGTTCAAACTGCCAACCCTTTGGCTAGTAGTCATGTGCTTAACGATTTGTGCCACAGGGCTCTTTCTCTGGGCTTTCAGATTCCTGCCTTTAAATGTGATCCCTCTCACACAATCCTGTATATAGAAAATCCCAAAGAGTCCACAAGAAAGCTTCTAGAGCTAATAGAGGGATTTATCAAAGTTGCAAGGTACAAGCTCAACACAGAAAAATCAGTTGGGTTTCTATACACCAGCTATGAGAAATCTGAAAAGGAAATTAAGAAAACAATTCCATTTACAATAACATCTAAGAGAATAAAATACTTAGGGATAAATTTAACCAGGGATGTAAAAGACTTATACAATGAAAATCATAAAGCACTGCTGAAAGAGATTAAAGAAGCCTTAAACAGATGAGAAGACATTTCATGTTCATGGATTGGAAGGCTTAATATTGTTAAGATATCAGTACTGCCCAAAGTGATCTATAGATTCAACACAATCTCAATCAAAATTCCAACAGCTTTCTTTATAGTTATGGAAAATCCAATCCTCACTTTTATATAGATTGGCAAGAGGCCCTGAATAGCTAAAATGATTTTGAAGAAGAACGAAGTAGGAGGACTCACACTTACTCATTTCAAAACATACTATACAACCACAGTAATCAAGACAGCTTGATACTGGTGTAATAACAGACACATAGACCAATGGAATGGAATTGAGAGTCCAGAAATAAACCCACACATCTATGGTCAACCGATTTTTGACAAGGGTGCTAAGTCCATTCAATGGGGAAGGAAGAGTCTTTTCAATAAGTGGTGCTGGGAAAATTGGATTTCCACATGCAGAAGAATGAGTCAGGATCCGTGCCTCACACCATACACAAAAACCAATTTGAAATGGATCAAGGACCTAAATGTGAAAACTAAAACCATAAAATTCTTAGAAGAAAATATAGGGGCATGACTGTTGGGCCTAGTTTTTAACAAGAGAGTACCTGATACGGTAACAAAAGCACGAACAGCAAAAGACAAAATAGATAAATGGGGCCTCATAAAAATTAAATACTTTCGTTCATCAAAGGACCTTATCAAAGAAGTGAAAAGACAACATACAGATTGGGAGAAAAATTTCAGGAGCTATATGTTGCTATGGGTCGGAATCGACTCGACGGCACTGGGTCTTCTATATACCTGATAAGGGTCTAATAGCCAAAAAATATATAAAACTTGTACAAGTCAGCAACAAAAGACAAAGAATCCAGTCAAAACATGGGCAAAGAACTTGAATAGACATTTCACCAGTGAGGATATTCGAATGGCCAACAAACACATGAAAAGATGCTCAACATCTTTAGCCATCAGAGAGATGCAAATCAAAACCATAATGAGATACCACTTCACTCCCACTAGGATGGCTAAGATTAATTTAAAAAAAAGGAAAATAACAAATGTTGGTGAGGATGTGGGGAAATTGGAACCCTTGTCTATTGGAGGTGGGAATGCAAAATGGTAATGTACAGCCATTGTGGAAAACAGTGTGGCAATTCCTCAAAAAAAAAAAAAAATAGGACTACCATATGACCCAGCCATCCCACTCCTAGATACACACACACCCAAGGGACTTAAAAGCAGTGACTCAAACAAACATATGTACACCAATGGTCATTACAGCACTATTCACAATAACCAAAAGACGGAAACTGTCTAAATGTCCATCAAGAGATGAGTGGGTAAACAAAATGTGGTACATACATACAATGGAATACTATTCAGCCCTAAAGGGAAATGAAGCCCTGATACGTGCCACAATATGGATGACCTTTGAAAACATTATGCTAAATGAAGTCAGATACAAAAGGACAAATATTGTATGATCTCATCTATATGTAATGACAAGAACAGGCAAAGCTATAGACAGAGGTTATTAGTGATTACCCAGGGACAGGAGGGAGGGGGAAAGGGGGACCATTGTTTGGGTAGCAGTGAGTTTCTGTTTATGGTGATGGGAAACTTGGCACCGATTAAGCGTTTTTTTAAGCGTAGTGGCTGCACAACACGATTGATATCACTAAGTTGTATACCCGATAAGACTGAATTAGCAAATGTTGTGTTATATATATTTTTACAGCAACAACAAAAAGAGTAGCTGTTGATGCTGGTTATATACAATCAAACACCTCATGGGATGTGTTTTCTTGCTTTGGAGGTTTAGGGTCAAGGTTTCATGGAATATTCCAATCAACTGGCCTAATAATGTTTTTAGTGTTTCTGTTCTACCTCTTAGTTCATTGTGTAGTGCCTGGGGTCTTAAAAGCTTGTGAGCACCCATCCAAGGTGCAACAATTGGCCTTTATTCTATGGTGCAGCAGAGGAGGAAAGAGTCAGGAATCAGAGGAGGAACTGGAATGCATATCTAATTGCCTACATGAACAACTGCCCCCTTTGCCATGAGACCAGAAGAAATGGATGGTGCCCAGCTACCATTACTATGAAAGAATTCTGATCAAAAGGGGGAAAATGTGGTATAGAATTTCAAATTCTCATTGAATCCAGACTTCCTGGAGCTACTGAGGCTGGCTGACCCCTGAGACTGTTGCCCTGAGGTAATCTTTAATCCTAAAACCTTAAACCAAAACTATTCCCTGAAGTCATCTTTAAAGAATGTCTGCCTTGAGCGTTATGCTCTTTTAAAGAATTACCTATATGTGATCATTTTTATATGTGATCAAATTGACAATAGCAACTCCAAAGGTTAGATGAGAAGCTTAGGGGGTGTGATGGTTAAAGTTATGTGTAAACTTGGCTGCGCCATGATTCTTAGTGGTTTGTCAGTTATGTAATGATGTAGTCTGGCAGTTATGTAATGATGTAGTTACCCTCCATGACGTGATCTGATGTGATCAGCTAATCAGTTGTAAGGGGAGTTTCCTTGAGGGTATGGCTTGCATCCAATATATATATATGGGAGTCTGGCAAAGCTCACTCACTTGCTCTGGATTCTGCATCTTCTTCGTCATCATCTGACCTCTGGTTCTGGGGACTTGAGCCTGCTGTATTGCCTGTCAATCTTGGGATTTGTTGGCCTCCGCAGCCTGTGAGCCAGCAGCCTGCCATCTGACCTGCTGATCTTCGGCTCGTCAGCCCCTGCATCTACGTGAGTCAGGAACTGCCTTCAGCCTGATGCCTGACCCATGGACTTGGGACTTCATGGCCTCTACGAGCACATGAGCCATTTCCTTGAGATAAATTTCTCTCTCGCTTTCTCTCTCTATATACATACACATATGCTTCACTAGTTTTGCTTCTCTAGAGAACCAGCCTAAGAAGGGGGCAGTGAATTTATGTTAATTTCACAATAACAATAATAAGAAAGAAAGAAAAAACAGTGCCCCATCTCGGGTCTTCTCTCACCTGGGGCTAGCAATCTAAGTGGTGAGGTTCAAACTGTTAGCGGAAGGTTAGAAACCCCAGTTAGTTACCCGACACTGGGAAACAGTCTGACAGATGGACTAACAGAAGGACAGGCAAGGACTCTGAACCTGACCTTCCTTCTCCTCATCTCCTCTGATTTATTGGTTAAAATCACCCTCCTTGAATCCAGACACAAAAATCCACACTTTCTATGATTCCCTTTATAAGAAATGCCCAGAACAGGCAAAGCCACAGAGACAGAAAGCTGGGGATGGGGAAGGGGGGAATGGGGACTGACCACTAACGAGTCCGGGGCTTTAGTTTGGCGCTTGTACAGCATGGTCAATGCACTAAAAGTCACTAAATTTTCCACTTTAAGATGATTAAAATGGAGAAACATCTGTTATATAAATTTTACTTCAATTAAAAAAAAATAAGCCTTGAAAGGATCAAGTAGATCAGCAACTAAATTAACTGCTAGCAAAACAAACTGACACAGAAGAAAGGGCCAAAATCAAAACATTAACCCTACATCTCGAACAAAAAGAAAGAGAGCGGCAAAAGAAGCCCACAGGCACCAGAAGAAAGCAAATAATAAAAATTAGAGCAGAGTTAAATGAAATACAGAACAGGAAAACAACTGACAGTTAACAAGACCAAAAGCTGGTTCTTTGAAAAGATCAACAAAATCAATAAGCCATTGGCCAAAATGACAATAGAGAAACGGGAGAGGAAGCAAATAACCTGAATAAGAAATGAAACGGACAATATCATAACAGACCCAGCTGAGATTAAAAGACTCAATTTTTATCAGATTACCACGAAAAATTGTACTCTAACAAATTTGAAGACCTAGAGGAAATGGATGAATTCCTAGAAACACACTAACCTACCTAAAGTAACACAAACAGAGGTAGAACAACTAAATAAACCCGTAACAAGAGATTGAAGAGGAAATTTAAAAACTCCCAACAACAACAAAAAAGCCCTGGCCCTGACAGCTTCACTGGCGAATTCTACCAAACTTTCAGGAAAGAGTTAACTCCACTACTACTAAAGGTATTTCAGAACACAGAAAAGGATGGAATACTCCCGAACTGATTCTAGAAGCCACCATCTCCCTGATACCCAAACCAGGTAAAGACACCACAAAAGAAGAAAACTACAGACCTATATCCCTCATGAACTTAGACTGGAAAATCCTCAACAGAATTCTAGCCAATAGAATTCAACAACACATCAAAAAAAAAATAATTCAGCACGACCAAGTACGATTCATACCAGGTATGCAGGGATGGTTCAACATTAGAAAAACAATCAATGTAATCCACCACATAAAAAAAAAACAAAAGACAAGAATCACATGATCTTATCAACTGACGCAAAAAAGGCATTTGATGAAGTCCAACACCCATTCATGATAAAAACTCTTAGCAAAATAGGAATAGAAGAGAAATTCCTAAACATTATAAAGGGCATCTGTACAAAGCCAGCAGCCAACATCATCCTAAATGGAGAGAGACTGAAAGCATTCCCCTTGAGATCGGGAACCAGGGAAGAATGGCCTTTATCACCACTCTTACTCAACACTGTGCTGAAGGTCCTAGCCAGAGAAATTAGGTTAGAAAAAGAAATAAAGGGCATCCAGATTGGCAAGGAGGAAGTAAAAGTATCTCTATTGGCAGACGACATGATCTTATACACAGAAAACCCTAAGGAATCCTCCAGAAAACTACTGAAACTAACAGAAGAGTTCGGCAGAGTCTCAGGAAACAAGATAAACGTACAAAAATCACTTGGATTCCTCTACACCAACAAAAAGAACATCGAAGAGGAAATCACCAAATCGATGCCATTTACAGTAGCCCCGAAGAGTATAAAATACTTAGGAGTAAATCTTAACAGAGATGTAAAAGACTTATACAAAGAAAACTACGATACACTTCTGCAAGAAACCAAATGAGACCTACATAAGTGGAAAAACATACCTTGCTCCTGGACAGGAAGACTTAACATTAAAAAAATGTCTATTCTACCAAAAGTGATCTATACATTTAATGCAATTCTGATCCAAATTCCGACGACATTCTTTAATGAGATGGAGAAACAAATCACCAACTTCATATGGAAGGGAAAGAGGCCCTGGATAAATAAGGCATTACTGAAAAAGAAGAACAAAGTGGGAGGCCTTACTCTACCTGATTTTAGAGCCTATTATACCGCCACAGTACTGGTACTTGTACAACAACAGATACATAGACCAAGGGAACAGAATTGAGAATCCAGACATAAATCCATCCACATATGAGCAGTTGATACTTGACAAAGGCCCAAAGTCTGTTAAATGAGGAAAAGACAGTATCTTTAACAGATGGTGCTGGCATAACTGGATATCCATCTGCAAAAAAAAAATGAAACAAGACCCATACCTCACACCATGCACAAAAACTAACTCAAAATGGATCAAAAACCTAAACATAAAATCTAAAACGATAAAGATCGTGGAAGAAAAAATAGGGACAACACGAGGAGCCCTAATACATGGCGTAAACAGTATACGAAACATTACTAACAATGTAGAAGAGAACCTAGATAACTGGGAGCTCCTAAAAATCAAACACCTATGCTCATCCAAAGACTTCACCGAAAGAGTAAAAAGACTACCTACAGACTGGGAAAAAGTTTTTAGCTGACATTTCCAATCAGCGCCCGATCTCTAAAATCTACATGATACTGTAAAAACTCAAGTACAAAAAGACAAATAACACAATTAAAAAATGAGCAAAGGATATGAACAGGCACTTCACCAAGGAATACATTCAGGTGGCTACCAGATACATGAGGAAACGCTCAGGATCAAAAGCCATTAGAGAAATGCAAATCAACACTACAGCGAGATTCCATCTTGCTCCAACAAGGCTGGCATTAATCCAAAAAAATAATAATAATAATAAATGTTGGAGAGATTGTGGAGAGACTGGAACACTTATACACTGCTGCTGTTGTTTGTTGTGGTTAGGTGCCGTTGAGTCAGTTTCGACTCATAGCGACCCCATGCAGAACAGAACGAAACACTGCCCGGTCCTGCGCCATCCTTACAATCGTTGTTATGCTCAAGCTCATTGTTGCAGCAACTGTGTCAACCCACCTCATTGAGGCTCTTCCTCTTTCCCGCTGACTCTGTATGATGTCCTTCTCCAGGGACTGATCCCTCCTGACAACATGTCTAAAGTATGTAAGACACAGTCTCACCATCCTTGCTTCTAAGGAGCATTCTGGTTGCACTTCTTCCAAGACAGATTTATTCGTTCTTTTGGCAGTCCGTGGTAATATTCAATATTCTTCGCCAACAGCACAATTCAAAGGTGTCAATTCTTCTTTGATCTTCCTTACTCATTGTCCAGCTTTCACATGCATATGATGTGATTAAAAATACCATGGCTTGGGACAGGCGCACCTTAGTCTTTAAGGTGACATCTTTGCTGTTCAACACTTTAAAGAGGTCCTTTGCAGCAGATTTACCCAATGCAACGCGTCTTTTGGGAAACCCTGGTGGTGGTTATGTGCTACAGCTGCCATCCAAAGGGTCGGCAGTTCAAATCCCCCAGGCGCTCCTTGGAAACTCTATGGGGCAGTTCTACTCTGTCCCATAGGATCGCTATGAGTCGGAATCAACTCGACAGCATGGGGTTTTTTTTTAACGCGTCTTTTGATTTCTTGACTGCTGCTTCCAGGGCTGTTGATTGTGGATCCAAGTAAAATGAAATCCTTGACAACTTCAGCCTTTTCTCTGTTTATCATGATGTTGATCACTGGTCCAGTTGTGAGGATTTTTGTTTTCTTTATGTTGAGATGCAATCCATACTGAAGGCTGTGGTCTCTGATCTTCATCAGCAAGTGCTTCAAGTCCTCTTCACTTTCAGCAAGCAAGGTTGTGTCATCTGCATAATGCAGGTTGTTAATGAATCTTCCTCCAAGATGGATTCCCCATTCTTCTTCATATAGTCCAACTTCTCGGATTATTTGCTCAGCATACAGATTGAATAGGTATGGCGAAAGGATACAACCTTGACGCACACTTTTCCTGACTTTAAGCCAATCAGTATCCCCTTGTTCTGTCCGAACAACTGCCTCTTGGTCTATGTAAAGTTTCCCCATGAGCACAAGTAAGTGTTCTGGAATTCCCATTCTTCGCAATGTTATTCCTAATTTGTTACGATCCACACAGTCGAATGCCTTTGTATAATCAATAAAACGCAGGTAACCATCCTTCTGGTATTCTCTGCTTTCAGCCAGGATCCATCTGACGTCAGCAATGATATCCCTGGTTCCACATCCTATTCTGAAACCGGCCTGAATTTCTGGCAGTCTCCTGTCGATATACTGCTGCAGCTGTTTTTGAATGATCTTCAGCAAAATTTTGCTTGCGTGTGATATTAAAGATATTGTTTTATAACTTCCACATTCGGTTGGATCACCTTTCTTGGGAATAGGCATAAATATGGATCTCTTCCAGTCAGCTGGCCAGGAAGCTGTCTTCCACATTTCTTGGCATAGACGAGTGAGCACCTCCAGTGCTGCATCTGTTTGTTGAAACATCTCAATTGATACTCCGTCAATTCCTGGAGCCTTGTTTTTTGCCAATGCCTTCAGAGCAGCTTGGACTTCTTCTTTTAGTACCATCGGTTCCTGATCATATGCTACCTCTTGAAATGTTTGAACATCGACTAACTCTTTTTGGTCTAACGACTCTGTGTATTCCTTCCATCTTCTTTTGATGCTTCCTGTGTCGTTTAATATTTTCTCCATAGAATCCTTCACTATTGCAACTTGAGGCTTGATTTTTTTTCTTCAGTTCTTTCAGCTTGAGAAACGCTGAGCGTGTTCTTCCCTTTTGGTTTTCTATCTCCAGCTCTTTGCATATGTCGTTATGGTACTATGTCTTCTGGAGCTGCCCTTTGAAATCTTCTGTTCAGCTCTTTTCCTTCATCATTTCTTCCTTTTGCTTAAGCCGCTCGACTTTCGTTAGCAAGTTTCGGCGTCTCCTCTGACATCCATTTTGTCTTTTTTTTTTCCTGTCTTTTCAATCATCTCTTGCTTTCTTCATGTGATAATGTCCTTGATGTCATTCCAGAACTCGCCTGGTCTTCGGTCACCACTGTTCAATACATCAAATCTATTCTTCAGATGGTCTCTAATTTCAGGTGGGATATACTCAAGGTCATATTTTGGCTCTCGTGGACTTGCTCTGATTTTCTTCAGTTTCAGCTTGAACTTGCATAGGAGCAATTGACGGTCTGTTCCACAGTCGGCCCCTGGCCTTGTGCTGACTGATGGTATTGAGCTTTTCCATCATCTCTTTCCACAGATGTAGTTAGTTTGATTTCTGTGTGTTCCATCTGGTGAGGTCCGTGTGTATAGTCGCTGTTTATATTGATAAAAGGAGGTATTTGCAACGAAGAAGTCGTTGGTCTTGCAAAATTCTATCACTCGATCTCTGGCATTGTTTCTGTCACCAAGGCCGTATTTTCCAACTACCGATCCTTCTTCTTTGTTTCCAATTTTCACATTTCAATCACCAGTAAGTATCAACGCATCTTGATAGCATGTTTGATTAATTTCAGACTGCAGCAGCTGATAAAAATCTTCTATTTCTTTATCTTTGGCCTTAGTGGTTGGTGTGCAAATTTGAATAATAGTTGCATTAACTGGTCTTCCTTGTAGGTGTATGGATATTATCCTATCACTGACAGCATTGTTCTTCAGGATAGATCATGAAATGTTCTTTTTGATGATGAATGCAACACCATTCCTCTTCAAGTTCTCATTCCCAGCATAGTAGACTATATGATTGTCCGATTCAAAATGGCCAAAACCAGTTCATTTCAGCTCACTAAATTAATGCCTAGGATATCGATGTTTATACGTTCCATTTCATTTTCAAAGATTTCCAATTTTCCTAGATTCATACTTTCTACATTCCACATTCTGATTATTACTGGACGTTGGCAGCTGTTTCTTCTCATTTTGAGTCGTGCCGCATCAGGAAATGAAGGTCCCGAAAGCTTTACTCCAACCACGTCATTAAGGTCGACTCTACTTTGAGGAGGCAGCTCTTCCCCAGTCATCTTTTGAGTGCCTTCCAACCTGGGGGGCTCATCTTCCAGCACCATATCAGACAATGTTCCGCTGCTATTCATAAGGTTTTCACTGGCCAATGCTTTTCAGAAGTAGACTGCCGGGTCCTTCTTCCTAGTCTGTCTTAGTCTGGAAGCTCAGCTGAAACCTGTCCTCCATGGGTGACCCTGCCGGTATCTGAATACCGGTGGCATAGCTTCCAGCACCACAGCAACACACAAGCCCCCAGATTATGACAAACTGACAGACACGTGGGGGATACACTGCTGCTGAGAATGTAAAATGATATAACCAGTTTGGAAATGGATTTGGCACTTCGTTAAAAAGCTAGAAATAGAACTAACATAAGATCCAGTGATCTCACTCCTTGGCATATATCCTAGAGAAATAAAAGCCCTAACACGAATAGATATATGCACACCCATGCTCATGGCAGCATGTTCACAACAGCAAAAAGATGAAAACAACCAAGGTGTCCATCAACGGGCGAATGGATAAACAAATTTTGGTACATACACACAATGGAATACTACGCATCGATAAAGAACAGTGATGAATCTGAGAAACATTTCATAACATGGAGCAATCTGGAAGGCATTACGCTGAGTGAAATTAGTCCATTGCAAAAGGACAAATATTGTATGAGACCACTAATATAAGAACTCAAGAAAAGGTTTAAACATAGAAGAAAATATTCTTTCATGGTTACGAGTGTAGGGAGGGAGGAAGACGAGAATTCACTAACTAGATAGTAGATAAGAATTATCTTAAGTGAAGGGAAAGACAACACACAATACAGGGGAAGCCAGCACAACTGGACTAAACTGAAAGCTAAGATGTTTCCTGAACACAACGAAACACTTCGAGGAACAGAGTAGCAGCGGCAGGGGTCTGGGAACCATGGTTTCGGGGAACATTTAGGTCAATTGGCATAACAAAGTTCATTAAGAAAATGTCCCGTATCCCACTTTGGAGAGTGGCGTCTGGGGCCTTAAGTGCTAGCAAGCAGCCATCTAAGATGCATGAATTGGTCTTAACCCACCTGGATCAAAGGAGAATGAAGAACACCAAGGACACAAGGTAATTATGGGCCCAAGAGACAGAAAGGACCACATAAACCAGAGACTCCATCAGCATGAGACCAGAAGAGCTAGATGGTGCCCGGTACCACCAATGACTGCCCTGATGGGAAACATAACAGAGAGTCCCCGGCAGAGCAGGAGAAAAGCGTGGTGCAGAACTCAAATTCACGTGAAAAGACCAGACTTAATGGTTTGACTGGGACTGGAGGAACACCTGAGGACATGGTCCCTGGACTCTCTGTTAACTCAGAAGTAGAACCATTCCCGAAGCCAACTCTTCAGACAAAGATTAGACTGGACTATAAAACATAAAATAATACTCGTGAAGACTGTGCTTCTTAGTTCAAGTAGATACACGAGACTGAATGAGCAGCTCCTGTCCAGAGGCGGGATGAGAAGGCAGAAAGGGATAGGAGCTGGTTGAATGGACATGGGAAACCCGGGGTGGAAAGGGGGAGTGTGCTGTCACATTACAAGGATTGCAACTAGGGTCCCATAACAATATGTATAAAAATTTTTGTACGAGAAGTTAACTTGAGCTGTAAACTTTCACCTAAAGCACAATAAAAAACAAAACAAAAAACCTGACACACTTTAATGGAAGAGAAATGGGGAGGTGGTTCCTCAAAAAGATGAACATAGAATTCCTACATGACCCAGCAATTCCACTCCGAGGTATAGACCCAAGAGACTTGAGAGAAGGGACCAAAGCAGATACTTGCACACCAGCGTTCATTGCAGGATTATTCACAAGAGCCAAAAGGTGGAAACAATCCAAGCATCCATCAACAGATGACTGGATAAAGGAGATGTGGCAATATGTACAATGGAATATTATTCAGCCATAAAAAAATAATGAAGTGGTGATATATGCCATGACATGGATGAATACCGGAGTAAAGACAAAACGTTATATGGTCTTACTTATGTATGGCGAATAGGCAAATGCATAGAGTCAGAAAGGAGATTAGAGTTTATTGGGGGCTGGGGTGAGGGAGAATGGGGGGTGACTGCTTTTGGGGTGATGGCAGTGATCTGGAACTAGATAGCAGTGGTGTTTGCACAACACTGAATACTAACCGCTGCTGAATTATACGCTCTAAAATGGTGACATTTTTGGTATGTGAATTTCATCGCAGTAAAAAAAAATGCAGCGGAAAAAAAAAAAAGCTCTCATGACCTGGTTCTCAGCCTGAGCCCTTTGGCTTGTGCCACCACCTGTCAGGTGTGGGCTTCCCTCAGCTTAGTCTCTGTCCTGGGCCTCAAATCGATGGAACCCATGCATACCTGTCAGCCCCAGGCCTTGTGGGTAGGAGAGGCCCTGGTGCCCACCTGAGTAATGCAGGCCCCTGTGAAGGCCACAATCACTGCTACCACGTTAACCGTCAACTGGAACTGCAGGAACTTGGAGATGCTGTCATAGACGTTACGGCCCCACATCACTGCCTTGACAATGCTGGTGAAGTTGTCGTCTGTCAGGATGATGTCAGAGGCCTCCTTGGCCACATCTGTCCCTGCGATGCCCTGGGGTGCACACACACACACAGTGTCCGTGGGGTCCCCTTCCTAGCCCTCCTCGATGACCCACTGGGGGCTGCCTCCACTCTCCCCTTCCAAACCAAGCTCTCCCCAGCTGGGAACAGCCCTTGTCTTTATCCCTTGATGTACAATGAATGGCAAGTTGTCTCACGTCATGGCAAGAGAGGCTTTGCTCATAAGATACAGAAGGAGCTGAGGACATGGCCAAGTGCACTTCAACTGACGCACTTCTAAGACCCAGCCCCTGTGACGTGGCACCAGGCAGCTTTCTGCCCCATATTAGTGCCTTAAAGAGGCTTTCTCCTTTAGGAGCTCCCACCAGCCCTGGGTGGGTGGAGGCCTTTGGTGAAGCAAGGCCAAAACTGTGTCTGGAGGAGACTGCATCATCTGATCCTTTGGTGACTTTAATGCAGCTACCCCTCACCTGCCCTCTGTAGGGCCCGGAGGCTGAGTTCAACCACGTGGGTGATGAATCCATTAATGAGGCCCCCAAAAAATCCTTGGACATGGAAGCTCCCATGTACTTTCTGGTTGGTGACAGAATCAATGCTGGGATGGTAAAGCATCTCTGGGGACTCAGGAGCTCTGCTTTGGGGACCCTCCCAGGCCTCACCCTATGTATCTCTTCTTTATGTTAGTCCTGATTTGTATCCTTTACAATAAAGCTATCATCCTGAGCATAGTGCTTTCCTGAGTTCTGTGAGTCTTCCTAGTAAAGTACCAAACCCAAGTGGGTAGTGGGAACCATGAATTTGTAGATCCAAAGTGCAGGTTCCTCATGGCCCCTGAGCTTGTAGCTGGTGTCGCGAGGGGTAGTGGTAACCCCAAATTTGTAGTCAGTTGGCCAGAAGTGTGGGTGGCTTGGGAACCCCTAAAACTCGTGGCTGTGTCTGAGGTCTTGGGTAGCCTTGGATAGTCTGGAGGGCTGAGCTCCCTCCCTAGCTCTGGTGGTTAGGGCCAGAGAGGAGCCACATGGCAATGGGAGAATTGACTCACTTGATATTTAGGGATGCCACTAATCAGATTTGGGGCCAGGAGTCCTGCTTAGACGAAGGGTTTCTTTAGGTGAATGGGAAGAGGAGCAATGGCAGGCAGGCACTATGACTGACATACTTCTGTGCCCCCATTCCCTCCCCCGGGTGATGTGGCTGGGCCCACTGTCACCTCGGATGTCATCACGCCAAATGCCTTTAAACAAGTCACATGTGTGTCCCCTGATGGGCAGGACTCATGGAGGCCTGAGTGACAGGATGTGAGGGAAAGAACCTTCTAACCTTCTACTACCTGCTCCAACACCGGCTCCCACCTTCTGGCACAAAGTTAATGGCAGGAAGACCCAACGGCCACCCTGCTGTAGCATGCCAAGGAGGGGCTGGCAATGAAGGCCTACCATAGCGAAGCCCACGTCAGCCTTCTTGAGAGCTGGCCCGTCGTTGGTGCCATCTCCGGTCACAGCCACCACCTGCCTCTGCTCCCCGGTCATGCTGTCGATAATCCCTGGAACACGGGGTGGGACAAGGCGGGGCTGGCACCACCTGTCACCACAGCCCAGCATCACCCAGCTTGGGGGCTGCTGTGCCTACCACCCCTGACCTTCAGTGGCTCCCTGTCATCTGCGGGATCAGGTCCCTGTGACTTAACCAGGCAGACCCCCATCTTCTTCCTTCCATCCAGCCCATTGCCCTGTGGGGCCTGCTGTGCAGGGGTAGAAGGTGATAAAGATGCTGTGATTTGGTAGAAGGGAGGGGCCCAGGGGGAGCTCCCCAGATGCCTCGTACACCTTGGTGTCACTCTGTGACTTGGATAAATAGACCCCTCTCCTGGACCTCAGTTTCCCGTCTTCTATATCAAGGGGATGGGCAGCTTGGGTATCTTCACATCGAGCTCTGCCAGCTCCTCTAGGTCCCCCAAACACTGACGGTGCCGGGCCTGCTTAGGATCACCCCAATTCCACTGTCCCGGAGAGGGAGTGAGGAGCTGAGAAGGTGACCAGACTGGCCATGTGTCCCGTTAACACAGAATCCGGCTGGAACAAGAGACTTCTGAAGTCCTCTGCTAAAAGCAGAGGGGGGCTCCACAAGGCAGCCCACTAAGTGCGTCTCCATCATTATCTTCACTTTGCCCATGGGGAAACTGAGGCTCAGTATGTCTACCAGCGCTGGTCTAGAGCTGGGGACCCTAGTTCCCACCTTGGGAATGGGAATGGGTAGGGTGAGTGTGTGGGGTGTAGCAAGCTCGTTTACCTTTGACCAGAGTGTGCTTGTCGGTGGGAGAAGAGCGGGCGAGAACCCTCAACTTGGGCCACACCTTGTCCAGCCGCTCCTGTTCTATCTGGGGGAGGGGAGCACATAGAAGCTGCCGAGCTCAGGTGGCACACCAGGCTGATGAGGAGGGCTGAAGCAGGGTAAGATGGGGAAGGGCAGGGCCCAGTAGGATGAAGAAACAGCCAGAACCCTGGACCGAGGTGGGCAGAGGTCCTGCAGCCCCCCAGTAACAACACAGCCAGCCAAGAGGCTGCCGGCCCGGCTCTACATAGACTTGGCCTGCATAACCAAGGACGCAGAGCCCTACCCCGACCACGAAGGGGACCAGGGATGGCTTGGAACACGTGCTATCCCCTTGGCCTTCCCCAGAGAATCCTCAACCATGCTTGTCTCTTAACTCTCAGTCTGCGCTAGGGCTTGAACTCTTCCCCAGCGGAAGCATGATGTGGATGGGCCCAGCGGCGGAGCCGGCAGGAGCGGGGACTACCTCGCCCTTCTCGTTGCGGATCCGCCGGTTGAACTCCTTTCCCTCCAGGCACAGGAAGTCCTCCCCAGGCTGGATGATGCCGCACTTGACCGCAATGGCCCGGGCAGTGTTGATGTTGTCCCCGGTCACCATGCGCACGGTGATGCCAGCACGCTGGCACTTGCGGATAGCTTCAGGGACCTACCGGAGATGGGGAAGTGGGTGTCAGGGCTCCAGCTTTTTAAGGAATAACTCTTTCTGAGGCTGGATCTTTTACACGCTGAGGGGTTCTCATTGCTTGCTAGGGGAAATGGAATGTTGTTTTGGGCACAAAGCATGGCTCTTTATTTCCAAATATAATATTAGGTCCTGGAAGAAAAGAAAGAGGGCGCAGCACCCGCGCACAGGGGAGACAATGGTTCCAGAGACTGCAGGGGGACGGCAGCCAGAGAGAGTGGGCGGATGATGCCCCTGAGCTAGGGCCATTGAACGGGGGGTGGGGTGGGGAGAAGGGGGGGCAGGAGCGGTTCAAGGGTGGAAGATGAGCAAGGAGGTCGGGCCTAGGCCTGTGAGGGCCAGGAGGAGGCCCCTGAGCTGGGCCTCCCAGGCCAGGAGGAGGAGTGGGTGCCAGGGCGGAGGGGAGGTAGAGGCTGGGAGCCCCCCAACCCCGAGAGCACCCAGGGAAGGTGATCAGGGGCAGAGCCAGGTCTGAAGTCTAGGAGGGTGTGCAACCTCAGCCAGGGAGAGAGAGAGAAGACAGGGGCCCCACTCAGGCTGTGACAGTGACTCAGTGATCCCTGCATCACATACTGCAAAGTGGCCCAAAGGGCAAGTCGTGGGAAGAGTCCATCTCAGTGAAGGGGCTTGTACCCCGTGCCCCCCAGTAATGTCTCCTGGCTCCCAGCTGAGGGACATTGCCTGTCTTTTGGGATCTTGGAATATAGGCTAATGAGATCCTGAGCTCAAGGATGACAACTTCCCTCCTGGCCCCAAAGCGTGTGGAAGGCAGCCCTCTGCTGCCACCAAGTGACCACAAAGAGCAGCGGCCGCTCGCTGGTTTGCAGCAGCAAAAAGGCCCCACGCCCCGCAGCCGGGGGCACTAGTTTCTGCCTGCACTGCTCCGGGGCCAGAGCTCCTGCCTCCTCCCAAGGCAGCCTCCCTCGTGGAACCTAAACTGTCCGAGTCCTTTTTTACTGGTGTTGCTGCCAGCCAGCCCCATCCTGCCTGCTCCCCCAGCGCTGACATGCAGAGCACCCTGGCAATCCTCTGGCCGCAGCCATTCCCTGCCTCCACGAATCCCGGCAGGTGTCCCAGGGTCTGTCCACCCTCCCCGCCAGTCAGCTGGCAGCACCAGCACTCAGCTGAGCCTGCCCTGTGCCCTCCTCGGCCAGTCTGGACTTGCCTCCCCAGCCTGCACTCTGTGAGGCTACTCTCAAGCCACAAAAGAGCTGTCCTTGGGCCCCTCCGCCAAGGCCAGTTCTGGGTGGAGAACGCGCAGTCCCTCTCCCTGCCTCTGTGACAGACAAGCAGTCTGCCTTGGGGGCCATTCATGGCTTCTCCCCACTCTGAGCTTCCACACGAACCCGGACACTAAGCCTTCATGACTTTGTTCTCTTGGCTGCTGCCTATGTTAGAAACTCTCTCAAATGAAAACTTACACAAACAATAATATCCCACTTCTGAGAACCCAGGGCAGGGTGGGCTGCAGCAGGAGTCTTGACCTTGACTAAGAGAAGGGCCAGGCCTCCCCACACCTATGTGTGGCAGTTCCAGAAGGTTCCTCCACCCTTCCCCCAGCCTGGCCTCATTTGGGCTTCTGTAAATGAGTGACTTGGAGCAGAAGGCGGGCGCCGCTGTTGTGTTTCTGAGAACTGGGGGAGCCTGCAGGGCTCCTTGGCCGGCTCTCTGAGCAGCATGAGGCCAAACAGGCTCCCTCCTCTGTCCTGCCGCATTAGCGGCCGAGGTGGGAGGGGAAGGCAGGCTGGTGGCTGGCGTGCAGAGATGGCTTTGGTCCAGGGCCTTGAGAGTCTGGGAACGTTGCCTTTCTGGGTCTGTGGAACACTCCAAACAGGCGCTCTCAGCTTCACGCAGCCCCAGCAAGCCAAACTGCTGGCTCCTAACGGGCAAGTTCTGACCTGGGTGTTCCCAGGGTGGCCCTGCCTAACCGTGCCAGCACCCCTTCCCTCTACTCTTCCTACAGGCACCTCTGCTCAGCTGTGTCCCGGGAAGACCGGGAGGCGGCTCATCCACCATTCAGTCCTTGCTGGGCTTCTCCTTCTCACTGGAGCTCTCTCCCTACCTCTCGGTGCCCAGCTTCCAAGGGCAACTCAGAGAGGAGGGCGTGCCTACCTCCGGCCGCACAGGGTCCTCGATGCCCACCACAGCGATGCAGGTGAGGTCGCCCACGACCTCGTTCTCGTTGTCCCATTCAGGCTCCTGGCCCGCGGAGAAGTCGCGGTAGGCAATGCAGATGGTGCGGAGGCCATCGCAGGCCATCGGCTCAATGATCTTCTTCACCATCTCATCCCGGTCCCGCGGACGGAAGCTGCGGAGTTCACCGTTGCTATTTAAGATGTTGGAACACCTAAGGCAGGGAACAGGAGACAGCCCTGGTAAAACAAAGAGGGAGCTGGGGGCAGAGCAGTCAGCTCAGGCAGACCCCCAAGGCCACAGGGGATCTCGCCCAAGGACGGAGGGTCCCTGGTGTGGACCCAGAGACCTGGGTGGGAGGCAGACTATACCACGGACCTGATGGCTGGTGTGGTAAATCAGTTTCACTTCTCTGGGTTTTGGGCAAAGTCATGGAACACTGGCAAAAACTTACTGCCACTGGCAGTGAGCTCTAAGTGGGTAGTGTGGATGTGATAGACAACGGAGCCACAGGAAGGAGGGCAGCAACCTCAGTATGAACTCTGACAACCCTGGAAGCTTCCAGAAGCTTTTCCCAGAAGGGACCAGGAAGGCTGGCAGGATTCAAATGGGGGAGAGGTGGCCTTTGTGCCAGGTTGAGGAGGCTGTACCAAGGCAGAATTGGGCGGGACAGCGTTCTGGGTGGGTAGTGATAAGCAGGAGCCAAGGCAGAGCCAGGTGGGGGTGCACCGTGGTTGCCCTGTCGGATAAGAGCAGAGGGCAGGGTGAGCCTAGAGGCCCTCAGAAGGCCGGCAACGAGCAGGGGATGGCATGAGAAGATTCTTGTCTTACAAGGTGGCTCTGGGGTGTATAAGGAGCCAGGGGAGGGCAGGTGGGGGCTGAGCAGGCCCGAGAGGAGATTGGCAGAGCGGGGGACTTGGAGGTGTGCTGTGTGGCCACCTCCAACTCATTTTTAACATCTGTTGTTGTTGTTAGGTGCCGTCGAGTTGGTTCTGACTCATAGCGACCCTATGCACAACAGAACGAAACACTGCCCAGTCCTGAGCCATCCTTACAATCGTTGTTATACTTGAGCTCATTGTTGCAGTCACTGTGTCAATCCACCTCGTTGAGGGTCTTCCTCTTTTCCGCTGACCCTGTACTCTGCCAAGCGTGATGTCCTTCTCCAGGGACCGATCCCTCTTGACAACATGTCCAAAGTACGTAAGACGCAGTCTTGCCCTCCTTGCCTCTAAGGAGCATTCTGGCCGCACTTCTCCCAAGACAGATTTGGTTGTTCTTTCAATATTCTTCGCCAACACCACAATTCAAAGGCGTCAACTCTTCTTCAGTCTTCCTTATTCATTGCCCAGCTTTCACATGCATATGATGCGATTGAAAACACCATGGCTTGGGTCAGGCACACCTTAGTCTTCAGGGTGACATCTTTGCTGTCCAACACTTTGAAGAGGTCCTTTGCAGCAGATTTACCCAATGCAATGCGTCTTTTGATTTCTTGACTGCTGCTTCCATGGCTGTTGATTGTGGATCCAAGGAAAATGAAATCCTTGACAACTTCAATCTTTTCTCCGTTTATCACGATGTTGCTCATTGGTCCAGTTGTGAGGATTTTTGTTTTCTTTATGTTGAGGTGCAGCCAATACTGAAGGCTGTGGTCTTTGATCCTCATCAGTAAGTGCTTCAAGGCCTCTTCACTTTCAGCAAACAAGGTTGTGTCATCAGCATAACGCAGGTTGTTAATGAGTCTTCCTCCAATCCTGATGCCCCGTTCTTCTTCATATAGTCCGGCTTCTCGTATTATTTGTTCAGCATACAGATTAAGTACGCATGGTGCAAGAATACAACCCTGACGCACACCTTTCCTGACTTTAAACCAATCAGTATCCCCTTGTTCTGTCCGAACAACTGCCTCTTGATCTATGTAAAGGTTCCTCATGAGCACAATTAAGTGCTCTGGAATTCCCATTCTTCGCAATGTTATCCATAATTTGTTATGATCCACACAGTCGAATGCTTTTGCACAGTCAATAAAACACAGGTTTTTTTTAAACATCCTTCTGGTGTTCTCTGCTTTCAGCCAGGAGCCATCTGACATCAGCAATGATATCCCCGGTTCCACGTCCTCTTCTGAAACCGGCCTGAATTTCTGGCAGTTCCCTGTCAATATACTGCTGTAGCCGTTTTGAATGATCTTCAGCAAAATTTTGCTTGCGTGTGATATTAATGATATTGTTCTATAATTTCCACATTTGGTTGGATCACCTTTCTTGGGAATAGGCATAAACATGGATCTCTTCCGTTCAGTTGGCCAGGAAGCTGTCTTCCATATTTCTTGGCATAGACGAGTGAACACCTCCAGCGCTGCATCTGTTTGTTGAAACATCTCAATTTGTATTCCATGAATTCCTGGAGCCTTGTTTTTTGCCAAAGCCTTCAGAGCAGCTTGGACTTCTTCCTTCGGTGCCATCGGTTCCGGATCATATGCCACCTCTGGAAATGTTTGAATATCAACTAATTCTTTTTGGTAGAATGACTCTGTGTATTCCTTCCATCTTCTTTTGATGCTTCCTGTGTCGTTTAATATCTTCCCCATGGAATCCTTCACTATTGCAACTCGAGGCTTGAATTTTTTCTTTAGTTCTTTCAGCTTGAGAAACGCCAAGCATGTTCTTCCCTTTTGGTTTTCCATTTCCAGCTCTTTGCACATGTCATTATAATACTTTGTCTTCTCGAGAGGCCCTTTGGAACCTTCTGTTCAGTTCTTTTACTTCATCAATTCTTCCTTTTGCTTTAGCAGCTCAACACTCAAGAGCAAGTTTCAGAGTCTCCTCTGACATCCATCTTGGTCTTTTCTTTCTTTCCCGTCTTTTCAGTGACCTCTTGCTTTCTTCATGGATGATGTCCTTGATGTCATTCCACAACTCGTCTGGTCTGCGGTCACTAGTGTTCAATGCGTCAAATCTGTTCTTGAGATGGTCTCTAAATTCAGGTGGGATATACTCAAGGTCATATTTTGGCTCTCGTGGACTTGTTCTGATTTTCTTCAGTTTCAGCTTGAACTTGCGTATGAGCAGTTGATGGTCTGCTCCACAGTCAGCCCCTGGCCTTGTTCTGACTGATGATATTGAACTTTTCCATCATCTCCTTCCACAGATGTAGTCAATTTGATTTCTGTGTGCTCCATCTGGCGAGGTCCATGTGTATAGTTGCTTGCTGTTTATGTTGGTGAAAGAAGGTATTTGCAATGAAGAAGTCGTCGGTCTTGCAAAATTCTATCATTCGATCTCCGGCATTGTTTGTATCACCGAGGCCGTATTTTCAACTACCGATCCTTCTTTGTTTCCAACTTTCGCGTTAAAATCACCAGTAATTATCAATGCATCCTGATTGCATGTTCGATCAATTTCAGGCTGCAGCAGCTGATGACAAATCTATTTCTTCATCTTTGGCTCTAGTGGTTGGTGTGTAAATTTGAATAATAGTCGTATTAACTGGTCTTCCTTGTAGCCGTATGGATATTATCCTATTACTGACAGCGTTGTACTTCAGGATAGATCTTGAAACATTCTTTTTGACGATGAATGCAACGCCATTCCTCTTCGAGTTGTCATTCCCACCATAGTAGACTATATGATTGTCTGAATCAAAATGGCCAATACCAGTCCATTTCAGCTCACTAATGCCTAGGATATCGATGTTTATGTGTTCCATTTCATTTTTGACAATTTCCAATTTTCCTAAATTCATACTTAGTACATTCCAGGTTCCGATTATTAATGGATGTTTGCAGCTGTTTCTTCTCATTTCGAGTCATGCCACATCAGCAAATGAAGGTCCCGAAAGCTTTACTCCATCCACGTCATTCAGGTCGGCTCTACTTTGAGGAGGCAGCTCTTCCCCAGTCATCTTTTGAGGGCGTTCCAACCTGGGGGGCTCATCTTCCAGGACTATATCAGACAATGTTCCGCTGCTATTCATAAGGTTTTCACTGGCCAATGCTTTTCAGAAGTAGACTGCCGGGTCCTTCTTCCTAGTCTGTCTTAGTCTGGAAGCTCAGCTGAAACCTGTCCTCCATGGGTGACCCTGCTGGTATCTGAATACCGGTGGCATAGCTTCCAGCATCACAGCAACACGCAAGCCCCCACAGTACGACAAACTGACAGGCACGTGGAGGTTAACAGCTGTATTGAGATACAATTCACGTAATATACATTTCACCCCTTTGAAATGTATAATTCAATGGTTTTCAGTGTATTCGCAGATTTGCACGGGTATCACCACTATAGAATTCCAGAACATTTCCATCGGCCCAAAAAGAAACCCCACCCCCAGCCCTAAGGCCCCCTAATCTCCTACCCAGCTTCTCACTCACTTTTTGAGGAGAATCTCTGAGGCCCCCTTGCTGAAGAGGCGGAAGCCACCGTCGGGCATGCAGATGACTGTGCTCATGGACTTTCGGACTGAGTTGAAGGTGTACACTTTGTAAAGCTTATCTTCTGGAATCTGCTCTCGCACTGTCTGGAAGTCCCGCTTGAGGTCCAGGACAAAGCCCAGGAGAGCACACTCCGTTTTATTGCCCACTTGGCGTGGAAGGGCACCTTCCTTCTCTGGAGGCTGCAAGGCCAAGAGAGTACCCATGGCATCAGGGGCCCACATCCATCCTCCCCACTCTCCCTGGGGCCCTGGTACCAAGCCCAGCCACCACCACCAGGTCACTTAGGGTGTAGGTGGCAGAGAGCAGAGGTGGATCTCCTGTGTGGCCTGGATGGCTGTGCCCCAGCTGCAAAGCCACCCTCTGGCGGGCAGCTTTCCCATCATTCCCTGTCAGCGCCCCCCGGACCATCCGAGGTCTAGTGAAAGGCACTTAAGAGAGCACAGGAAACCCCTAGCCCACCCGTGGCCCGCCCACCCGTGCGCTGGCAGCTCACTAGTATTTTGGTGGTGTAGGCACTGTTGATGGAGATGGCATGGACCAAGAGGTCGAGGATCTTGGGGGTGAGGGCGCTGGGGGCTGGGACCTCCTTGTAGTGGGTGTCCCCCAGGTAGGACTGGACCACGGTCATGCGGTTGGTGGTGAGTGTGCCCGTCTTGTCGGAGCAGATGGCTGTGGCATTGCCCATGGTCTCACAGGCATCCAGGTGGCGCACCAGGTTGTTGTCCTTCATCATTTTCTGTGAGAGGCACAGATGGGAGCCTGGGTAGCCACAGCCCGTGTGGTCCTCAGCTTAGTGGGGATGGGCATGACCAAGAGTGTCCATGCGAACCTTCTCAAACCCTCTGCTCTGCTCGACCAGCTCCACACTGGGCATTGCCAGCCTGGAGCAGAGTTGATGGCCACACACCCACCCACCTGCCAGGCTGACCTGGCAATGCTGCAAGGCACTTGGTGCGAGGTAGCCAAAAGCCAGGGTGCATGCCTGCAAGACGTGAAGAATCCAAGCCACCAGGGCAGTCCCTCCCCCAGCCCTCTGCCTGCACACCCCCGCCTTGGGCTCCCTGCTGGCCCCGAGGCTCCCCCACGCTCCGCCCATTGCCCTCCTCCACCGCGTCCTCCCCACCTCAGCCTCTGCAAGCAGCACCAGCAGCCGCCACCTCGTGGCCCCTCCATCCTCCTGCCACACCTATCATCCTGCCAAGGCCAAGCCTAAAAAGTTCCGTCCAGCAGCACCTTCTCCAGAGGGAGCAGAGTGCCCAGGAAGCTCGGTGGGGAAACCGTACTGCCTGCGGGGTGCTGGCCTGAGGGGTCAGGTGGCTGAGCCACCCTCGGGGCTCCTGCTCCAACCCTTCCTGACTCTGCACCCCCTCATCCAAGTCACAGGACTAACTGCCGTGCAATTTGCCTGCTCTCTGTGCGATGGGAGCAAGGGATTCTTTTGTTTTATTTTAAAGTTTGAGACAATATATTTGGGATGTGACCTAAGTGAGACTAACCAGTTTTAAAGGGTGCGTGCGTCTTTTTAAAAATAATATAATCATGCCTTAATAGAATAAACAATTAGCTTTGTACAGTCCTGAAATTAGCTCACTTAAAGGCCAGGCATTCAAATTCAAAACAGTTCTATCTGAGAAGGTCTTGACTTTGCTTTCGTTCTTTCAAAACATTTGTGCTGGATCTTTGTTGCTGTTTTTCTTCCAGCACTATAAAGATGTCGTTCTGTGTTTTCCGGCCTCTGTGGCTTCTGACGAGAACACAGCTGCCATTCAAATCGTTACTCCCTTGGCTACGCTGTGTTACTCTCAGCGACTTTAAAGATTCTCTTTTTCCTTTGTTGGTTAGCATTCTAACTCTGATCTACCGAAGCGTGGCTTTCTTTATACTAACCCTGCTTGATGTTCGTGTTACTTCTTAAATGTGTACATTTGTCTTTATTTAGGAAAATTTTGGCTACTGGTTCTTTTTTATTGTGGTTAGATAAATACATATACAACAAAAAGGTTTGCCATTTCAACATTTTTTACATCACAATTCAGCAACATGAATGACATTCACCATGTTGGGCTGCCATCACCACTATCTGGTTCCAGATTGTTCCATCACCTCAAGGGATTCTTAACGGCTATTGTGGTTAGTGCCTTTATTACCTTGACGGAGTAAGCTAAGGAGATGGTGACAGCAAGAGGCAGGCCCTCTGGGACGGCCACGACCAGCACAGTGACCCCGATGATGAAGAACTTCACGAAGTACTGCACGTAGACCGGCGTGCACTCAGCCAGCCACACCCGGCCGTCGACTACAAAGGTTTCGATGACAAAGTAGAGGACCAGGATGATCACAGTGATGGCAGACATCACCAGCCCTGCAAGGAAGGGAGAGAGGAGGAGGGGAGGAGAGAAGGCGAGGAGAATGATGCCGGAACCAGCGCCACCGAAGCCCAGGCAGGAGGCTCAGGTGGGGACCCTGGCGGGTGACAGGTCTGTATGTGACCTTAGACGAGGTACTGTCTGTCCCACACAGCCTGCCCTCAACGACCCCCCCGCCCAGCGCACCTCCACCGGGCCCCTCACATCATCCTGCCCACCCACCTCCATTAGCCACCAGGCCACCCTTACCCGCTTTCCCGATCTGCACGGCCAGCTTTGTGAGCTTCCCCTGGAGGACCGACTTCTCCTTCTTGGGCACATTGGCTTTCTTCTTCTCCCGCTCCTCCATCTCCCCACCCTCTGCACTCTTTAGGGGCTGCATCTCCATGGCAACGGCCCCGTCCTGCTTCTTGGCTGCGCACAGAGGAAGCCCGCAGCCCAGATTAAGACTGCGGCAGACGGCAAAGGGGCTACAAAGGGCTTTCACAGGGAGAGACAGACGGCACCGCAATGGGGTTCACAGGCCGATTCTCTGCCTCCCTTCTCTGTCCTGGTCAGCCCTGAACCCCAGAGGGGCGGGCAGGCTCCAGCACTGTCCCAGGTGCCACAGGGGATGAAAGGACAAACACAGCACAAGTCACTTGGGCATACAGCACAGGGTGGCCAGCCAGTCCTGAGAGCTGGGGCCTGTGGCCCAGGGAGCATTCTCTACCCCCCATGCGCCGCAGAACCTTGAACTGATGCATCCCCCCAACTGTGCCCCTCAGGGAGGCAGGAGCCTGGGTGCACTCTCCTCCCGCCTGGGCACCCCACCCATCAGGCTCCAGCTCACCAGGGGATGGTCTCCTGAACCCCCTTCCTACTACAGGTGGCTGCTGCCAGGAGAATGGGCTGCTGTTGGGCCAGCCTCACAGTGGACTCCACCTTCTTCTCCTCCTCCTTCTGTCCATCCAGCACCTCCTCTCTGCCTCGTCACCTCCATGTCTCCGTCCCAGCTCAGGCCTGTCGAGCTCCAGCCTCACACACTCCCCAGCCTACTGTGGTCTCTGCGTGGACCCCAGGCCCCTCAACCCCATGTGTCCTGACGGAATTATTCATTTCCACCCCCACCTGCTTCCTCTTTCCCTCCTCCAGGAGGGGTACCCAAGCCAGGAGTGCCCCAGGGGGGTCCCTGGGACTCTTCCTACTCCTCACCACTCATCGACCCCATCCGGCTGGCTCTTGGTGTTCCTGGTCTCATCTCTGCGTCTGTCCTCCCTACCACACTGGTCTCCTAAAGGCCTGGGAATCTGCGTCGGAGCCAACGGACAGACTCTAAACTGCTCCTTCCCTACACCATTGGCTCCTTCCCACCATCCTCAGCTCGCAGTCAGGGCCGTGGCCTGCTGGGCCACAGCCGTCTAGCTTGTGCTCCAGCCCTCTCCCAACCCAGGGCTCCCGCCACAGGGCTGCCCCTGCCTGAAATGGCCTCCCCACCCGCTACCCTCCATAGGCCAGCTTACTTGCCTGACCACTTAGGCCTGCCATGGTCCCTGGGTCCCTGCAACTGTCCCTCTCTGGCCCTGACCTTCCCAGTGCTCAGAAATGGCCTGAGAGAAGGGTGGGGGCTCTGCCCCTCAGATGGCCACTCCAGCTCAAAGGCTCAGTGTTAAAAAGCTGACTTGGAAAACGACAGACTGAGGCCCTGGTTAATTATAAGCTGTGTGACCTTGGGCGAGTTGCCCTCTCTGAGCCTCAGTTTCCCCACCTGGTCCAACCAGGCCCAGAATGCCTACTCACGGGCCATCTTTCAACCCTTGCTGGGACCAGGAGTGAGAAAGTGCACACTAAGCCGATGGCATGGGTGGCCAGTCTGAGCTTCCGGCAGCGTCTGTAGATGGATGTGCCCTCTCCTCTGCTGGCTTGGGGATGCACAGCGCACCATGATGGGACCTGCCCTCACATTTTTGTCCTTTCCCCACCCTGTGACTCCGCCCCCATGCCCCCAATCACCCCCCCGCCCCCGGCTCCAGCTGGGCCTCTGCGACCCTGAGCAGCAGGGCGGGTCTGCATTACCTTTAGTTTGGCTACTCTCCATCGCCCCATCCTGCTGCTTGCCTACAACGGAAGAGGAATGACAGACACGGAGACTTGAGAACATCGACATGACCCTGGCATACACACACACACACACACACACACACACACACACACACACACAGAGGACAGAGGGTGGAGCCAGTGACCACATGGAAAAGGGGTGGGGAGAAAGAGGAGGAGAAGGGCCTGAATGTCACCACAAGGGCCGGGTGGCCTGATGGGGGGAAAAAAAACCAGAATTGGGGATCCTGACCACTGGTGGCCTTGACTACTGCCTATGGCAGGGCCTTCCCAATGCCCTGTACCACCTCCAAGGGCAGGGTGCCCACTCCCACTCTGGGCTCCCTGGAGCCCTCCAGTGAATCCCTCCAACTGGCTCTGAGTGGACCCTGGGTTTGGTGGGGTACATGTGGCCAGCAGCAGGAGGTTTCCAGAAGGCCTGCCACCACTGGGAGCTAGAGCTATCAGCTATCTGTGCCAGCTAGGTGGCCTTGAGCAGGGCCTCAGCCAACTGGGACATCTGCATCCCCAAGAGCCACAGAAAGGGGTTTACCCAGATGGGTTCTGATCCCTGGTAGCCATCCTTGCTCAGAGACCGCTGCCAGCTGGGCTAGATAAGGAGCCATCTGGTTGCCAGTGGAGGGTCTCAGGCAAGGCCAGCTGGCCTTTTCCAGGGAGAGGCGTGGGGACTCCAGGCCAGCCCAGAGAAGGACCAGGGCCTACTCCCCTTGCTGCCCCATGGACCCCCAGGGTGCTCCCTGTGGGAAGTAGGCCTGGCCTGCCGGGAGCAGGGGAGGTGTCCATACCCAGGCTACCCCAGGACAGTGCCCAAGGAAGCTTCTAGAGCACAGCAGCTCATGCAGCTTCTCCCTCACCTCCTCCAGCAGCATGGAGCTCCCTACTGGGCGAGGCAGCCCAGGGCTGGGGACACTGTGTCCTTCCTTACACTGATCTAAGTGTGTCTCCCTGTCCCTGGGCTGCTGGGAGGAGAGGAGGGCAGGCCAATTACGCCTGTACTCTCGCCCCAGCAGTCAGGACTGCCTGAGGTGGCGACAGCTCACACCCTGAGTCTCGCTGTCTCCAGGGCCCCTGGCTGCAGGCTTCCAGAAGGAAGCAGATCACCCCCCAAATGTGCAGTTGCTTTGTCCTTCTAGGGGGCCCAGGTGGCTTCTCTCAGGGGGTAGCCATGCACCTAGAAAGCACCAGCCCCCACTCGTTGTGGTGATGCACATACCCGCACTCAAGCTGTGGGGCAAGGAGGCCTGAGCCACAGAAAGGACACAGGCTCCGAGGGCAGGGCTGGGCCCTGGGTGGGTGGGGTGGCCGAGGGCAGCCCGAAGCTTGTTTGTTCTTGCTTCTCACCCCTATGACTTTTCCATGAGGTCGCACTTCCTTTCTGTGTGCCTACACATAACAGTGTCACACTCCTTCAAAGATGCCCAGGAGGCCGAATCCAGTATCAGTATGTGCCCACCACCGGGAGGAAGGCAGTGTTGTGTGAAGGTGGAGAGGACAAGTCGCCCTACTTCCTCTGGGCTCCTCTCCCCTCCGTCTTTCCCACCCCCTGCCCCATCCAGGCTGGCCTGCCTGGAGAGATCTCGCAGGGAAGGCGCTGCAGCGGCCAGTCACTGCAGGCCAACTGGCTCTCTATATGCCAGCCAGTGCTCTCCTCTCTGATACTGTAATCTCGCCTGCAAAGACTACTTATGCTGCCCGTGTTGTGAACCGTTGCCTACACACCCACCCCCAGAAGTGTGGGCGGGAAAAAGCAGGCTGCTGGGGGTAGAGGAACTGGGTCCTGCTCCATCCACACCCTGACATGACCTCCCATGACAGAAGCTCTTGTTCCAGAAAGGCCCCAGGAAAGCAGGCCATGTTCCCGTCTCATCCCTCTCCGTTCAAGCCCCTGTCCTGAGGACTGGAGGGGACACAGGTCATGCCTGGGGCTCAGACCAGAGGCTGGAGGAGGCAGGGTGGCCGAGTGCCAGGAAGGCTGGGGCCGCTGTGGAACTGGGCTCTCAGAAGACATCTGTCCGCAACCATAGCAACATGCCCTGCCCTGCCTGTCCCAGCTTCCTCTGGCCCCAGAGGAGGCTGCTGCTGTCCTTTGGGGAGCCCTGTCACTTTGACCCTGCCTGCCAGGTCTTGCTTGGGAGCTCCCCATCTCTGGGTAAGGCTTGGCTTATTGACCCCATTTCCCTGGCTGTTGTGGGCATGGGACCTTCAGTACTTTACCCAGAGCCGGCCTCCTCAGGTCATAGGAATTGAACACTCCTGAGGGTGGGTACAAGGCCCCCAGCAGCATCCTCCCAAGCTGGGGTGGCTGGCCCTGGTCCCTCTGATCCCACCCCAGTCCGGCCAACACCTTCCTCAGCTGGGAAGCTCCACAAGAGGTGAGGAAGAGCAACCTAAGGGGGCCCTGCTGGCTCTGGGGCAAAGACCCCAGGAGAGGGGGTACCCAAGAGGAACCAGAAAAGAGGGAGTGGCCTCCCAAACCCCAAGGTGGCCAGCAGTGGGCGGATGAAGGAGAAAGGGGGGGCATGTGGCAGGAGAGTCATGGGCACAGGAAAATGGGGTAAATTTCTGCTTACCTTTCTTATCCTTCTTCTCCTCCTCCTCCCCGCCAGCTCCAAGCAAGGTAAAGATGATGCCTGTCTGGGAATTCACCCCCACAGCTGTCACCACCATCCTTCCGGAACCTTCCATGACATGAGTGCCTGGTATAGCAGCAGAGAGTAACTGAGACAGTGATCTGCACCCAATGGCAGGAGGCATGCTGGCTGGCAGGAGGGCTGCTGGGCCTCTCAGTTTCTTCCCCCGACATCTCAGAAGGGGGTACTCAGTGTCTGGAGTCTCCCAGAGGCTGGGTCAAGCCTAAGCCTAGGCTGGCCACCCTCAGCCAGGAGAGGGCCCAGAGGTCCCCAGAGGAGCAAATTCTTGCCCAAAGGCACCAGGCAAGCTATTCCCAGAGCCCACCTGAGGCCTCTGCCTTTCTGTCCCGTTTCAGGCTGCATTTCCCAGCACCCTGCTTCCAATGCCCCTGCTCTGGCCTGGGGAGGGTTGCCTCAGGAGGCAGGACACACCCTGGGTCATGGCCCATGCTCTGCCCTTCGCACCTGAGAGCAGCATTGGGTCTTTGTCTGCCGACTTGCGCACGTGGTCAGACTCTCCAGTCAGTGAGCTCTCATCAATCTTGAGGTCGTTGCCCTGGATGAGCACGCCGTCAGCAGGCAGCAGGTCTCCTAGAGGCCAGGCAGGGGTGATGGGCCCGTGAAGCCACTGCCTCCAGAACCCTGCCTCTGCCGCCTCCCCAGGGCAGGGGCCAGCCCAGTCATGGATCGAGGGATGGGACCTGGGGCCCTCTTCCTTCTGTCTCCTCCTTCCCCGGGGGACCCACCTCCACCTAACTGCTTTGTCCAGCTCCCAGGGGGTGGGGACAGCAGTAGCGTCCTGCAGTACCTGGAGAAGTCCTCGACCAAGGCGGGGGACAGCTGGCCTCCCGGAGCTGGGAGCATCTGAAATGCCCTCTTAGCTCAGCCTCAGCCCACACGGCCTGGTCCCAGCCCCTCTTCCTGTGCTCCAGGCATCCTCACTGGGCAGGCGACAATGGGCGCACTCACCGTACTTGACTTGAGCGATGTCTCCCACCACCAGCGCGGCCACTGGCACCTGCAGGAGCTGCCCATTCCGGATGACTGTGAATTTCTGCTCCTGCTCAATGCGGCTCTGCAGGCCTCGGAACTGCTTCTCCTTGCTCCAGTCATTGAAGGCCGTGACCAGCACCACGCAGATGACCGACAGCAGAATGGCGGCGCCCTCGATCCAGCCGGCCTCGGCCTCGCCCTCATCTTCGGCCCCGGCCACGACGTTCCCGCAGGCTGTGCATGGGGCAGAGGGGCAGCAAGGGACAGATAGGACCCCCTCAAGCCCTGCCCTCCGTCCACGGCCCCTTCCTGCCCAGGTCCCCCTTGTCACCTCTCTAGCCCTGCTCCTCACCCTCGCTCTCCTCTCCCGGTGGTGCGTAGAACGAGAGGCCCAGGGAGACAATGGCGGCCACCTCCAGGATGATGAGAGTCACGTCCTGAAGGGCCTCCCACACCAGCTGCAGGAAGGTCTTGGGCTGCTTGGGGGGGATGAAGTTCTGCCCGTAGATCTGCCTGCGCTTCTCAAGGTCGGTGGTGTTGTCCGCCAGGCCTGTGTGGGCCAGGGAGGGGAGGATGGGCACAGGCTCCAGCTGCTCCCCTCACCCTCTCTCTGCACGTGTTGGGCCCCCAGAGTCCCCCACCCCCGTCACTGCCTGTCTCTACCACTGGACTTCAAGCTTTGAGAAGGTGGCACCACATACGCCTGGCATGGGTGGCACGCACCTTGGCTGCCTGGGACAGAGCAGGTACCATCAAAAGGCATGCCCCGTGGACTTGGTCCTGGGAGGAGTGGACAGCACTCTGTCCTGATGTGCAGATGGGAAAATGGCATTCATGGGGACCTGGTGACTAGGGCAGGTCCCAGCTGTGGGACAGGAACCCAGTCTGCACCTCCTGCATCTACTTGGGTAACCCCTGGGCCACCCAGGGCCACCTCCAAAGGGGGGCTTGAAGGACAGAGACAATGTCTAACCTGGGGGAGACATGACCCAGTGAGGTTTGGAACACAAGAGGACAGCCCACCACTCCCCTAGGGGCAGGCCAGGGATAGGAGACTGGCGGGGGGACGAGTGTGGGGCCAGGAGGCTTTAGACCAGAGTGAAGTGGCCACCAGGCCAGGGCTGTGGGTGTGGAGGGGTGACATCAGCATGACTTCAACCGATGCAGAAGCCGCCAACCAGGGCCCACTTAGAATGAGCCTCTCTGTCTGCCATGCCACATGTTCCAGAAGGATCTCTCTAGCTGTGAATGTTTGGATTCTCTGGCTTCTTCTGAGGGCCCACCCTAGTCACTGCAGCCTAACCCGGGTCTGCAGGGCGAAATCTGGATTCAGGGCACAGCCCCCTTTGCCTGGCCGCATCTCTACTCCCATTGCCAGCTGGACCCTCTTCCTGATTGCACCAACTGGCTGGGTCACCTACAGCCTTTGAACATGGGCCTTAGCTCCACCGGCAGGAAGGAGGGGCGGGGGGGGGGTGGTGGGCAGGAGCGCCTGGCATGGCCAGAGCCAAGGGACACTGAATCTCCAGAGGTGGAATAAAGCTGCAGGTGGCCATGAGTCCTTGTCCCGCCCACAGGCCCTGTGGCCTCTCACAGTCTTGTAGGTCCACATCTATATGGCAACTCGAATGACACCCAAAGCCACTCTGCCAAACTTAGGAAGAACACCCCCTGACCCCCTGTACTTGGCCCCTGCCTCAGGGCTATCAGTCACCTGTCCTGATCCAATCATGTCCCCCATCATGCCATCTCTGAGGATGAGAGGTGGGGGGGCCCAGTCCCGGCAGAGGACAAGAAGGGTGAAGGGTAGGGAGGCCGGCTTGAGAAGAAGCCCCTCAATGCAGGGCCTGACTGACAGCTCTAGAACGTGGGAGGCCCTTCACATCCTGGACAAGCTGCTGTGGGCTGGGAGGGAGTGGCCTGCTCCCTGCCACTCCCCTCTCCCGCTGCGCCAAAAGGGCCCTGGATGGGAGCTAGTGAGGGTCCTTTGAAGGCATGGTCCACAGAGCGGTTCAGAACCAGTGCACCAGGGCTCAGCAGTCTGCAGCCGGCACTCCCTTCTCATCCTTGGGCCAGCCCACTTCCTACACTGGCCCCTGCCCTCTCCCAGAGTAGCTGGTGCTACTTGGCCTCCCTTGGGGAGGTGATCACACATCCCAGTATCTCATTTAATCCCATGCCCCCATGGGGCAGGCACCATGAACAGCTCCATTTCCGGGCTGAGGCAATGAAGGCCCAGAAGTTTCCAAAGCTTGCCTAAGGCTCCACAGCTGGGAATAGCATCCAGGCCTTTGGCCTCCCAAGTCTGAGTGGTCTAATCCTCATTCTCAACCTGCAGAGGCCTGGACGACCACCGTCTCCTGGCCCCGCCCTTAGTCTCCCCCTCCCCAGGCTTCTTTCCAAGCCCAGGCCGTCTGGGCCCTGTGCTGTGCTGCTGCGACCAGGCCTCCTTCATCTGTCTGGTTTCAGGTCCTGAGTGTGCAGCCCCACACTGACCCCTAGTGGGCGGACGACGGCTGGCCGCTTCCACCCGCATACTGTGCCCACTCCTGACGCCTCCCATGGAGAGTAGAGGAACCAGCAGAATGGACAAGTCCCTGCCCACGGAGTGGCCCCACTCTGCTGGGGAAGGCACACAAGACTCTGCACACAAAGATATGCCAACAGTGCTGCCAAAAGGAGCTGGAGGAAGGAGGCAGCGGTATGTGCCGGGGCGGGACAGGGGGCTTCGGGGTTTGGGCAGGGGGAGCCGGGAGGCCTGCAGCTTCTGCAGGATGAAGAGACCAAAAGCCCACGGCTGGCCCAGACTTGGCACATCCACCCAATGTCCTCCCTGCCCAGAAGGGCGGCAGCTGTCCCTGCCCTTCTCCCGACGGCAGCGGTGAGGAAAGCTGGGTGCCAGCCGGCTCGGGTTTCTGCTGGGGCCGCAGGCCTCTTTCTGAAGGTGGGGGCAGGGGCAGGGGACAGTAGGGCACAGATCGGGGGCCTGGCAGGGCGGGGACCCAGTGAGGGCTGCACCCCTCTGCACTGGGACCTTGCTGCATGGGATTACAGGGCTGCAGGAGATAGGACCTGTGGTGGTTAACCCTCCCTGGGATCCAGGCCCACTCTCAGCATCTGGAGCCCGCAGGTACCCGGCTCTACTTAAGCCGGCATTCTGCCTGCTCTACCCCACATGTTGGGCTTGCTGCCAGAAGTCTCTGGTCCCTCGCCCAGGCCTCCCTCCCTGCCCCTCACGGCCCTTCCCTGCCTCCATCAGCCTTTCCCTCAGCCTTGATTTGCCCTTGATGCAGCAGCAACGCTTCCCCCTCCCTTGCCCTAGACGGAGCTATGGCTGTGGCCTTGGCCTTCCTGCCAGGTCGGGGGTCCCGACAGCCCCTGAAGCAGCATTCACTGATGGGAGCAGAAGGCAGCTACAGACCCTCTGATTTCCAGCTCTCCTCAGCCCAGCAGGCTCCTGAGGGCAGCCCGGTTCCAGGGTGCTGGGGCAGGGGCTGGCTGGTTGGCATGGATACAGATGGGCGGCTTGCCCAGAGCAGAGGCCAGATGCCATTGGAATTGGATTAGGGCCACATCATGTCAGCTCTCAGCTAATGCACCCCTCCCTTCACTGACTGCCCGGCAAGGTCCCCAAGTGGGCCTGCCTCTGAGCTGGCCTTAAAGCCCAGTTCTCTGACCTGGGAGGGCCTTTTTTCAGGATGGCTTCCGGAGTCCTTTTGGACCTGTCCAAAGGCCGACAGGGCAGTCAATTGCCCTGCTTAATGCCAGGTGATGACAAGCCCCCTCTCCCAATACCCCAGGCACTCGTGCCAGCCTCCCCACCTGCCACATGGGCCTGTGCCTGGCCTCCCTCCTGGGCACCCTGCAATTGCTGACCTTACCAGGGGGTGGTGTGTGCCTGGGGCACAGCTAACCTGGCCCCTCCCACCAGCTCAGGCCACTGCGTCCCAGTGGGTAAGAGCTCTGGGGGCCAAGTCAGCAAGACCCCATGCCTTCCTGAGGGGAATGGGGAGAGTCACCACCTGAGCTGAGGATGGAAAGGGGGTGGACCTTGTGCCGCCTGCTCTCTGGGATGCAGATGCAGGCCTCCTGGCTCCCTTCACTGGGGCAAGGGAGACCCAGGTGACCCGCCGGTTGGGGCCAGGCCACCCACCTGGGCCCCTGCCCTTCTCCATGCCAGCCTCCTCCCCAGGCAGTGGGCTCATGCCCGGGCCAATGTGGTGGAATCGGGCAGGTTCCCGGGGGCCTTGACATTTTCAGTATTTAACAAGGCCTGACGGGCAGAGGAAAGAGCTGCCAGTGTAAGCCATCTGCCTCCTTTGATCTGGGAGAGGTCAGAGCCCTTGGTGCTAGAGGGCCCTCCACCCCATCCTCCTCCGAGGCCCCAAATCCTGATGGGGAGAGGAAGGAGGAGGGAGGAAGAGATCCTGCGGCACGGTGCCAAGCCATCTGCCCGACACCCCACTGCCCAAGCTGGCGCGCGTGGCGAGGCGAGGCCCAGGGCCACGGTGGGTTCGCTCCAGTGTGAAACAGGGGAGACCAGGGTGCCCCAGCCAAGCTGCTCTACCACGGCACTCTGGGCCCGGCCAGCCACCGTCACCTGGCCCCTCACCTCTTATTTGGCCACAGCCCACCTCCTCCCCGGTCAGCCCTCTCCACTCTCCCCACCCCACAGACAGAGGGGGCTTTCTGGAATCCAGCTGGGGCTGAGGAGAGTAACAGGATCCCATTTGTGTTTTCAAGGATCTGAGTGGGGGCCGAGGAGGGGGTGGGGAGGCTGGGGAGAGGCTGCGCCGGTGGCAGTGGGAGATGGACAGGCGGGAGTGCATCCAAGAGATTTATTTATAAACCAGAATGGGCAGGTCTTGGTGATGGATGGGACAAGGGTGCCAGGGAGCGGAGGACGCAAGGACGACGGCCAAGACTTACACAGCACCAGTGGACAGAGGTGCCGCACTGAGGCGGGAGCAGAGGAGATCAATCGGCGCCGCCTGGGGCTCTGCCTGGCCCTGGGCTGGGTTTGCCCCAGCAGCCACCAGAGCTTCCAGAAGACGCTAGCTCCTGGACCTGCAGCTGGGCCTGGCTCCTGCGTGGTCCCGGCCTCGCAGCCAATCCCTCCTCGGGGATGGGGAACTTGGGGCATGGCCAGGCTCCACAAGATGACGGCCAAGAGAAGAGAGGCCACCTAGAGCCCTCTTGCACGACCCAGGTTACCCAAAGGACAACTTCCTCACCGATGAGCAGAAAGTCCAGCTCAAGGGGACACGGTCAGAGGCTGGGAGGAGCGCACCAGGCCTCGTGGCCAAGGTGGGGACAGCCAGGGTCCCCATGGGCCTGCTCTCCAAAGAACCCTCTAGATCACACAGGAGCACTGCCAAGCCCTTGACCATGGCCTGTCCTTGGGCTAAAGCATGTTTCCAGGTCGCTCCGCTGAAGGCCGGACAATGGGTCAGGCCCTGACACACCGAGCCCCTTACCCCTGAACTGGGGGTCTGCCAACAGACTTACCCTCCGTGGGGGAGGTCTTCAGCCTTCTGCAGAGCCCACTGACGTCCCCATAGGCTTCCTGGACCTTCTGCAGGGCCTCGGCCCCTCGAAGCTCCATGAGGGAGCGCAGCTCGGCCAGCGTGCACCCAAAGCCACCTGCATGGGGGGCCTCCCGCTGCTGCTGGGGTTTGGGGTAGAACTCGATGGAGCTGTTGGCCATGTCGCCCATCCTGCTTGTCCGGGCTGCGATGAAAGGAGGTCAGGCCTTCTTGCAGGCACAGCTTCGGCTTCGCTGTGGCAAGGGACAAGCAGCCCCCAAATCCCAGCACCCTTCCAAGGCCAGCGGGGAAGTGGCCCGAGCTCAGACACCTGGGGAGAAGGAGGCCAGAAGGAGCCAGGGGTACAGTTGAGATAAAACTGCAAACTGAAGCTCAGCCAAGTCCTTACTCGCTGAGCCCCCAGGGCTGGGAGGGCCTACCCAGGAGGGGAAAAGGATGTGGCCAGGCTGCCCCAGGGTCCCTACCTTCTGGTGGGGACCCTGCTGCCGCCAGCAGCAGCCTAAGTGGGAGGCTCTAAGTGCCAGCAAAGTCCACCTGGGAACATCCACTGAAGCCAGCATGCTGTGAGTGGACCATCTGGGCCATGATCTGTCCCCTCCCATGGCCTACCACGAGCACTTTGCTGTCCCACTCTTGCCTGATAATGATTTGGTCTGTGCTGCTGTGAGCATGCTACAGAGCCTGGTAGTCTTCTGGCACGGCCTGAGTGGCTAACAGTTTCAGGCCCAGGGTTGCGCAGGGGTCCGGGGAATAGGCCAAGCCATGGACAGGGCCAGCTGGGTTCCAGGTCACGGCTTAGCACGCAGGGTGTCTCCACTGTCCTGAAGGGACCTGGGGTGGACCGGGGGCAAGGAGAGAAGGAAGAGAGGAGGGCCAGAGGAAGGGAGAGAGGGTGGGAGGGAGGGGTGAAGGGGAATGGAAGGGGAGGTGACGAGGAGAGGGCACAAGAGAAAGCCAGAAGTAGCCACAGGTCACTGGGGACTCCCCCAGCACCTTGGCCCACACCCTCTGCCCTGCCTAGGACGACGCATAAGGAGCTCGGGTTTCCTTTGCCCACTCCCAGGCTGCATCACCTTCTCGCCTCTGCATCAGGAAGTTTCCATCCCCACTCACTGTTTCCGCAGCACGCTCAGGGCAGTGCTCACACCCAGGCTGCCCTTCCTGCGGCCTCCCCCGTATTTGGTGTTGCTGGTCACTGGGGCCTGCAGGACCCGCCCCTCCCTTAGCCTCCAGTACACAGTGCTTCCTAGCTTCTCCTGCCCCATCTACCACATCTCCTTCCTCGCCTGCTCACAAGTAGGAGCCAGCCCTAAGGCCGTGTGCCCAGCCCTGACATCCTGGAACTGAAGTAGTCTCAGGGCATGTGGCCTTGGCCTTCACACCAGCAAAGAGCCCTCCTGGTAACTTGCCTCTCAGGGATCCTCCTGGGACTAGAACTTAGCCACTGATGGAGATTTCTGATCTAGAACCCTCTCTGAATGCATCATAATGCAGAGTTCTAAGGAAGGCAAAAAGGCCTCCTGGCAGCTAAAATGGATGTCCCCAAGTCCATGTCCTTTACTCTTAGGACAGCCCCTGTCTTTCACTCAGGGCCGATGGGCTGGGCTCTACCAGCATCCATTGCTGACCAAACCACTTCTCTGATTTGTCCCACTGTGAGCAACAACAGTAACAACTCCAGGGACCGAGCTTTGGGGCCATTCCCAACACATGCTTACAGCCCTGAGAGGGGCTCTGAGCTGGGTGGAAGTCTTGGTACCTCATAACATTGACCCTACGTTGTCATCCCTGCCTCTGTCTGGCTGGGGAGGCAGGTAACGAGCAAGCAGACCATTCCCGGTGGTGAAAGATGAAAGAATGATGGAGGTGTTGGCTGAGATTGGGGGGCGGGTGGCATCGGGGAAGGCCTCAAGGAAGAGTTACACTGGAGAAAGGACGGGAACGAGGTGAAGGAGGAGACGGGAGAGGAGGTCAGGGGTTGGGGGGCTGCAGACCCCGTGGGGCCATGAGTGCCACGGACCAGCGCAAAGCTTCCAGGCAGAGGCAGGTACAACCTCCCCATGTAGAGAGGCATGGGCAGAAGCCGGGAGATAAGCGAGCGGCAGCTGCAGTCGCTCTGCTTGACCTGGTGAGGGCAGGTGACCTGGAGATGATGCTGGGATTGGGAGGCCTGGTGGATGTGAAGGGCTCAGGGTGTGAGACAGGGCAGGGCTCCTTCTGGGAGTGCCATGTAAATCCTACCTTACAGCAAGGGAAACCAAGGCTCAGACAGGTGAGGTGGCAAAGGTTGAAAGAACAGCAGCCTCTCCAGACAGCCTTGTCTCCCCAACCCTGTACCGTCATCCCACCCAGGGGCCTTCCCCCGCCGGGACCTCTGCTTATGCCAGCGCACTTTTTCGCCTACTCACTGACCCCCAGCTCCACGGCACTATGTGCCTCTCCCCCCCAGGATGGAGCACGGAGCACGTGGGGGTAGCTGTCTGGTTTAGGCTGTCTCCCCTGCCACTCCACCAGACCACTGGCTGCTAGCAGGGAGGGATGTGGTCCGGTTTGTCCATGTAGGTGCCAGCTTAGGCAATGCCTGCTGAAGGGAGGCAGGGCAGGATGGCTACAGGTGGCCTTGGGCCTGCCAACAGACCAAATACCCAGTGCCTCCTCCAGCACTCCTCCATCCCATCTCCACCTGTGGACCTCCCACGAATCCTTTCAGTCCTAATTCAAGTAAAACCTTTTCTAAAAGTCTTGGCCCATTCCCCCGCCAGAAGGAACTAACTCTACAATTCTGCCATACGTCCCTACTGCACGCTGCTTTGTGGATGTGAACTCTCCCCTGAACTGGATCTTAAGCTCTTTGACACATGTGCTTACCAAGTCAGCAGGAAAGGAAATTCACTGGGTGGTCGGCCCTGGAGGGGCCGGGGGCCTGGAGGAATGGAAGAACAGGGTCCTGGCCCCCGCAGGAAGCACGCTCAGTCTCAGGAGGGTGTCCTAGAGAGCATGAGGATGGGGCTTTGGGGAGTGCAGGGGAAGAATGCTCACAGCCCACTTCTCTGAGGTGCATCAAGTCACGACTGCTCTCGCTAACCTGCTTTATCTCCATTCACTCAATGGACCACAGGGCCGCCAGGAGCCATCAGTTAAATCAAGGTCCATTATGGATGAACGTTGGCTGCCCTATAGAGTTTCCCTGAGTTCTCTGTAAGCCTGTTTGATGTTCACCCTCGGTCTGCATCAGGACAGCAGCCACCACTCACAATGTCAATGTTCACTCCCAGTCTGCATGAGGACAGCAGCCATCACTGAAATGGCCAAGAGCAGAAGTGGCTGGGTCTATCCGTTCTGCAGGCCTGACAGGGTTTTCCGGCCTGGGCTGGCTGCCTAGAACGGCCTGTGAGCACCAAAGGGACAGGGAATGTACCACTTCTGTGCTCTTTCATCTTTCAGACCTTAATTGGCTTAATTGAATTGAAAACCTCCACAGAGGCGGCTTGGACCTTCTGGCCAAATTGGCCAGCATGGTGGAGTTGAAAGAGCAGAGACCTGGGTTGCACTCCCTGCCCCACCTCACCCTTCCTGCATGACTTTCAACAAGTCACGGTGCCCATGTCAGCTCTGGGATCCCCACAGAAAAGCTGTGATCGCTCAGGGGTTGCTGCAAGCGCTAAGGGACACTGCCCCTCCGACCCTGCACTCTAGTGAGTCCTGGAGACCCTGGGCCCACAAGGCCCAAATAGAACGCATCTCTCCGTCCCACTGCGCCTGCTCCCCCAGTACCATCCCCTCCGGCCACCTCTAATTGGAGGGTTCTCCTAGCACCTGGCATTAACCCCACACACTGGGCCCTCCACCCCCTCCAGCCTCTCCTGACAAGAAGCAAGGAGCTTCCTGAGGGAGGCAAGTCACCTCCATCCCCAGGCACCCTCTCTCTCAGGACTGCACTCAGGATGTCTTGGGTTTGAGCTGGGACCCCCACAGGAATGTGCTTGACGTGATTCTCTCAGAAGTCATCACAAACCCCTTCTGAGGGCAAGGAGGCGCCTTCTCCCCATTTTAAAGAGGCGGAAACTGAGGCTTGGGCTCAGGAAGGTTCAATGATTCCAGGTCCCTGCCTTTGCCATCCTGGGGTGAGTCCCAGCCACCTGGGGGAAGCTCAGCCCTGGGCTGCCTGGAAAGACAGCCCTTCCCCTCTCCTAGCAGGCCCGGGGCTGAGACCTCTCTGGCCCCTGCTCTACGTGGGGCAGCCCTGCCTTGCCTTTACGGAGGAGACAATGGGTGGGGAAACGATTTCCCACAGCTGCCTCCTGACTCATGAGTATCAGCCCCACTGTTCATTCTGGAAACAGAGCCCAACTATGGCCACCACCCACTAGCAGGCTGCAGCGCTGGGCTCTGTGTGGGCACATTGTTCCCACAGGTCTCTGCCCCCTTGGGTGGACGAAGCCTAGCCCATAGCACCAGGCAGAAGCCACAAAGTCGTGGCCCTGCTGTCGTTCTCGTCACTGGGCCCTCAGCTGGCCTCTCTGTAAAGTGGGTACAGGTCATGTGGCCATGGGTCTTCCTTGATCTGGCTGCCCCGAGAGCCGGGCCCAGAGCGCTGGGCCTAAGGCACAAAGGAGGCAGAACAAGAGCGCGGCCAATTTCCTATCTGCTGGCAGGTCAGAGACAAGGCGATAGCTACTTGAGGGGCCCACCTGAGCACATGCCTTCCACTGAAGCCCTCCTGGAGGCAAACCACCCACTGGCATCTCCCCAACAGACCCATCAAGCAAAGGCTCACTTTCCAAAAGGACCCATGGCTCAGCAATATGACTCACATGGGGATTCCTTGAAATACCAGTAACCCCTTCCTCTCTCCACCCCCAGGCAACTCAAACACAGGCCAGGCCGCATCACACGATGGAGCAAGAGGGAGAAAAAGAGGCTGAACCCCTGGTGCCAGGTATCAGGTCCGTGGGGCCCAGCAGACACCTGCAGACGACAAGGTGGGACATGGTCTGGCTGGCTGTTCTGGGACCAGGCAGTGGGTCCAGTTGGGAGCAGGTGGAGGGAGGCAGGGGGAGGCAGGGGTTCCTGGCCACAGCCGCCCTGCACTCTTCTGGGTCTGCTTTGGTTCCAGGGCAGGTAGAAGCCCGTGGCTGGTGGCCGGTAGGTGTCCACCTTGGAGACCTATTAACCGTTTATTGCCCCACTGTGTCCCTGCCCGCCCCAGTGCCAGGCCCTGGCCCGCCCCCTCCCCCGTCTGACACACCTTGGCGACCACCCAAGGGGGGAAGTAGGGCTCCAGGGAGTAGGCCTGCATTCAGCCAGGGAGGGCAGAAGGGAGCCCGGGGCGAAGGAGCTGAGGCGGAGAGCAGCCTCATTAATATTTCAGAGGCACCATCACTGCAGCTCTTGGGCCTTAGCAGCTCTACCACTTGTGCTAGTGGAGGGAGGAGGATGGGAAAAAAGAAGGAAATAAAACCCGAGGAAACAGATTTAAAGAGACAGGCGTCCCCCGGCCACCCAGACTGCTCGATCCTCCCTCCCCCCTTCCGGTACACCCGGTGCACAGCGCACAGGGAACAGCTTTTGGCACAAACAATGACAACAGAAAAGGGTAGCCGCGCCGCCCTGCGTCCTTCCCCAACGTATGCAAGGCCACCAGCCCCCTCTGTCCCTGGTCACTGCAGGGCAGCCCCTAGGTGGGGCCCGTTGTGACCATGACAAGGGCACAGAGCCACCTCTAGAGGAAGGCCAGAGGTGCCCAGACTCTAGGCATTTAAAGTCCATGCTAAAGAGAGTCCAGCCCAGGAGGATTCTGGAATCCGGAGAAAGACAGCAGTATAGATACCTGGGTGGGCCTGCGGACCCACACTCCTGACCCACCAGGCACTTTAAAATTTTGGAGCCCTGGGGCAAGCACGGTGCTTCGGATTCAGGAGAGGTGGGCGGGCTCAGGACTCCACCGAGTCCCCACCAGGGCATCTGATCCCAGTCAGCTTTGGAAACCTCACGCTTGTTGGGCACATTTGCCTGTCATTGGGGTCTCCAGGGGAGCATGCAGATTCCTCCAGTTCAAACAAGCCCGGCCAGTGATTGCGCTCTGGGGCAGGGTGGTCGACACTGGGCCCAAGTGTGACCATAGGAGTCTCACTGCCTTCACCTGCTGGATCAACCAAAAAATTCCATCCACATTGATTTCACTTTCCGGAAACACCAGCACTTGAACCAGCAATCTCAGTGGACCCTTCCCTATGTGCCCTACCCCACCCTCACAGCATCCATGTCCTTCCTCCATTGGGGGCTGTGGCGACTGTTGCTAGACCTTCCCTAATCTCCGTTCTCCCCTTCCTATGTCATACTTTAATTTTCAACTAGCTGTCTCGTCATCCAGCTAATGATGACTTTCCTCTGACTCCCTTGCAGCTAGGTATGACCATGTGATAAAGTTCTGGCCAATGGCGTGACAGCAAAAGTGATATGGACAAATTCTGGTTGTGTCCTTAAAGGAAAGGCATATGTTCTCCCCTGTCCCTCTCCTCCTTTCTGCTGTCTGGAATGCAGATGTGAAGGCAGGAGCTGGAGCAGCTTTCTTGTGCCGTCTTGCACGTGGAATCCCTGTGTCGAGGATGACAGAGCAACACAATCAAAGGAGCCTGGGTCCTGATGATCATTATACCAGACTTACGTGAGACAGAAGTTAATTTCCGTCTTGTTTAAGCCACTATTACGTTGGGCCTCTATTAAGGTGGCCAAATCCATATCCTAAGTAAGTCACATGTACACAGAAAGGAACATGAGCCTCAGAAAGCAGGTATGATGCCTCAGGCTTCACTCTGTGTCAAAATCCAGCCCTGGTTTTGGAAGAGTCAGGAGGCCTTCCATAAGTTTCCATGATCTACCAAATTCCCATTCTCGTGTGCTCTCTGGGGCAAGCGATGATCCGAAGCTGGGCTCCCTCTCACCTGTATCGTTTGACATTGTCCTAGAAGTTCTAGCCAAGGCAGAAAGGAGAAGACATAACCATGAGAAGGAGATACTGGCTGATAATCCCATTATAGCAGAAGCAGATGAGGCACAGAGAGGTTAAGAAGCTTACTCAAGGTCACACAGCAAGCAAGGAAAAGAGGCAGAAGTGAACTCAGGTGGTCCGGCTCCAGAGCATTCTGCATTGCCCTTCTGCCAAGGATACAAGTAACTGTCCAGAAAAAGCTGAAAACAGCAATGGACATGTGATTAGAACCAATGGAAAGAGTTCAGCAAAGCGACGAGATGGGAAATTTGTGCCTGTACAGCCTGGGAGTGCAGGTGTGGGAGTCAGAGCAGCCTGCCTGGGGATCCTGACACCATCACCACGAGCGAACTCTACGAGCCACTCTCTGCATCTCTCTTATTTAATCTGTGAAATGGGTCCCCATTCCTCCCTGTTGGGTGGGTGTGACGGTTACACGAGACAGTGTGAGCTCTGAGGACAAGGCCCCACCTATGTGCAGGGTGCGTGTCTGCCTGCAGGTGTCTTCCAGGAGCATGAGGGAGGAGGCTCGGTCCATCCTGACCACCCCATCCAGGTAATGCCTCCCATGCCAACCTCAGGGTTGCGCCAGGACTCCCAGGAGAAGGCTCCCCTCGTTCTCTCCACCCAGCCAGCCCCACGTCCTTCTGTCACTGGCTGCACCTGTCATGCTGTCCATTCCAGGGCCTGAGGACCCATCCTGCCCTCTGTCTCCAACTCAGGACAGGCAGGACAGCAGCAAGAAGGAGTGGAGGCCACATGTCCACTGGGCAGCCTCTCCGCCAAGATCAGGCTCCTGCCCCTCCCCTCCCAGAGGTAGCATGGCTCTCTCCCGGCCTCTGCTGGGCACCTTGAACTTGGGTGGCATAGGCCTGAGCTCCCTCCAAAGCCTCTCTTCATGCCTGCCCGGCCCAACACCACTCCCAGCCCTGTGGTCAGCCCCTCCACGGGATGTTTCTGGAGAGAAGTCGACTGTCCCACACAGGTGGCCCTCACAGCCCTGGTGACCTTGGGTCCCAGAGAAACCTGTTTCTGGAAGGGGTCTTGAGGTGTCGTTGGGGCCATGACTCCACACTCAGAAATGGAGAACAGCAATTTGTTTGCTGCCAGAGAAGGCGCGAGCTGGAGAAGGAGCGTGCAAGAGAGAGCAGGAGAGCAAGGAGCGGCCGGCAGGAAGCGTAATGACACTAATTATCCAATTACAGCCGAGCTGCTGTGGGGAGCGCTGCATTGCAGCAGGGAGCCAGAGTGTCCCACGCCCTCCCGCCCATATAGGCATGCGCACACTCCTGAACACACAAGTGTGCACACATGTTCGTGCACATGCAGGTACACATGCACACAAACACTTGCACACATGCACGTGCCCACACATGCATGCCCACACACATGTGCGTGCACGCACCTGGGCACACAGTATTGCACTGGCCCCGCACTCCCTCATGCTTTATTCTGGCAACTGAAGCAGCTGTGCCAGGTCCCAGAGAGGAGGTGGCTGGCAGTGAGGCTCAGGCCACGGCACAGAGTGGGGCCGGGCCTGTGTTCTCAGGTGCGGCAGGGGAGCCCGGGGACCTGTGGCCGGCCCCTGGAACATGGCTCCAGCCTGAAAGGAGAAGTTGGGGCTGAGGTTCAGGAGGCCCTGGATGGAATTAGAGCTGCCGCAGACCTAAAGAGACATCTCAGGCACCATCTCATTTTCAGAGGCCAGGCTAGTGGCTCCAACTATCCCTCCATCATGGGATGGGGGAGAGCTGAGATGGGGACCCAGCTTTCCCAGCCTCATCAGCTCTGTCCATGGTACCGCGCAGCCCGCCCTGCCAGCTTCTAATCCCTGAGCCAGCCCCAAGCATCGGAAGCAGTCAAGGCCTAAACAGGTAATTAAGGAAATTACAGACAGCTGGAGGCCGCAGGACACTGCGGCCCACGGGCCGGACTTTCTCCCTTGCTCCAGTGCAGATGAAGAGACCAGATCGCCGGGACACACCCAAGCCTGAGCTTCGTCCTCCTGGGAACAGGCTCCGAGGACCCAATCGTGGGCTCTGACAGGAGATGAGCTAGTTTCTGGAAATAGCCCTCAGTCCTTGGAAGGAAAGGCTGGGGTGGGGGATCTTTGGGGTCAAGATCAAGGGCAGAGGAACTATCAGGGAAGGGGACCCCTGGAAAAGGGTCTGGTGGGTCAAGCCCCACAGGCAGGCCAGAGATGGTGGGCCACCTTGGGCTGAGCACGCCCAGTGCCCCATGACACCCACCCGGGGTCTCCAATCCCTGGTGAAGCAGGTGTCCTTTTCTTCCTGGCAGGAGCCTGGCTTGGCTGGAGGTTAGAGCTGACACAAGTTGCCAGGGTCAGGATGCCCAGCTGAGTCACCCACAGGGCCAACCCAAGGTGAGAAAGAGCTGATGAAGACCGGCATCCTTCCGGAACTGGAGGCACGCCAACCAAGGCAGATGCAGGTAGGAGGACACTGGTCAGGTCCCCTTAGCACACTGGGTCCTGGAGGCCTCTTGGCCTGTCACAGATTCCCAGAGCACAGACCTTGCAAACCTGCTTGCCTCCCGGAGCACAGGCCGCTTGAGCCCTCAGAAAGGACTCTGGCCTTATGCATTCATTCGGGGGAGGGGTGGTAATGGTGTTAGGTGGAATGCAGACAGCGCCTTCAGACTGACCCACACACAGGAAGTGCTCACCAGAGCGCTCTGTGCCTTGTTCCCGGCTGACTGTGGTGGAAGACCGCTGCCAAGCACACCAACGGCCCCCACGGAGGTCACCTCGGGGAGATGCAGCTAGGGAGGGCACCTGAAAGGCTCCTAGTCTCTGCCCAGCATAACCTTCTAAACCCAGTCGGCGACAACGGAAGCACTAAAAGGCTCCAAGGGCCTGGAGGTGGTCCAAATCCCACAGACCAAGCCTATGTGGGTCCTAAAAACAGTTTCTGACAGAGCATTCCCCGAAGAGCCCAGACAAGGCGTTAACGACTCCTGTAGCGTGGGCCCAGAGGGTGCTGGGAGGGGCTAAGGCCTGCAGAGGCGGGCAGGTCACTCTCACATCAGGACGTGAAAACCACGACGCCCACGACCTGGGTTTCTGACTCCTTCCCCTCTGCTAGGTCTGCACAAAAGCCCCCTGCTTGCCCCTTGGCCTTGCAAGTTCTGAGGCTGAGAGACAGGAGGGAGCAGTGGGCATGGAATCAGCTGAAGACGGCTCCCCACTGGGATGGCCTATGGATAGACAGGACAGAGGGCTTCCCAGAGCCACGGCCTGATGGAGGCCCCCCCACTGCCTGTGGGCAGATGAGGCTCCAGGCCCCGGCCCTGGAGGGGCATCCAGGAAGGGGCTGAGGTGGGAGCACCCAGCCAGCCCCCAGCTCATCCGCCTGGCCCTCGCCTCCGCCCTGCGTCCCTTAGGCTGAAGCTTCCCCCTGACTGCAGAGGCCATCCTGCTCACAGGAGAGAACTCAGAAGTGCCCAGGAGCAGCCTGAGGTGCTGCCCCATGGCCCCTGAGGCCCCTTCCATCCTTCCCAGATCTGTGGTTTCAAACCAAGACCCAACGTTTGGCCCCAGATTCTTCAAGGAGAAACAAAGCTGAGAGGCCATGTAGGGACAGGAAGGGCCCAGTATGGTGACCCAGGAAGGGGATGCCTGGGCGCATTCCCCGTGCTGTGTGCAGAGGGGGCCAGCAGGGCTGTCTACTTTGGAGCAAAGGGTTCCTCCTGTCCTTACAGTCCCCTTCTGAGGAGCTCGGCTCCTGGGCCACCACCATCACGCCCCTGTGCCAGCCACCATGAAAATATATCGCTTCAGCGAAGTGCCTGAGGCTCCAAGTTTCTGAACCTGAGTTCAGGATTTCTTTTCAACTGCCGTGTGAAAATGCCAGAGTGGCACGAATTGTGTGTTGGGGTAGTCTAGGGCTGATGGGTTTACTAGGTGAGTTGGGAAAAAGTGACCATGGTGGCTATTTTTAATACACCTTCATTTGGGGAAGCCGAAGACATGAATTCACAAGGGAAGGCACAAAGACAAGAGCTCTGTGGTAGAAGGTAAACACCGGTGGGGCTGGGGGTTGCCATCGGCCACTTCCCGCTTCTCCAGGCCTTTCTGGGCTGCAGTTTTGTGTATCTGTTTCCTAATCAGGAGCGTCTGCTGTTCCCTGGGCTCTCTGGCCATCCTCAGCTGTGGGCCTTGGTGTATGGTCCCACCCGCCCTCCCGCCCTCTGCACCTACAGCGAGGAAGAACCATGGCGTCTGATGGAGCGAGACACCACCTGACTCCATGGAGAGAATACCATGCCCCTGCTTTGGAACACAGAGAATGCTTTAGTTTGCGGGGAGGCAGGAAGAGGGCTTGACAACATGGTTCTAACATTCACTGGACGAATAAGCAAGCAAGAAGAAGAAAGGAGTTTTGCTTGGTTTTAAGATTTCTGAGGTGGGACCTGCACATCAGGCAGGTTAAAAGCACACGAGTAGCGCAGGGACTAAGGATCACCGGGATGGGACAGACAGCCAAGAAGCAGACCCTTATTACATAATTACCGAAAACCGAAAATCCAAACCCATTGCTGTCGAGTTGATTCCACCTCACAGCGACCATATAGGAAAGAGTAGAACTGCCCCATAGAGTTTCCAGGGCTGTAATCTATGGGAGCAGATTGTCACATCTTTCTCCTGTAGAGTCTGAACCATTGACTTTTTGATTAGCAGCTGAGTGCTTAACCACTGTGCCACCTCAGAGCAGAATTTTTTAAAGGCAGCATCACAGATTCGCCAGGGGACAATGGGTTAGCAATCAGGCAAACCTCATACTCCTCCCCAAGACGGATTCCCTATGGATTAAACAGAGGTCAGCAAAGCACTGCCTGCGGTGGGGGCCAAATCTGGTAGCTACACATTTTGGTGAGTAAAGTTTTATTGGAACTCAGCCACGCCCGTTCATTGATGCCTGTGGATGTTCTCACGCTGCAGTGACGGAGTTAAGAGACTGCGTGACTCGAAGAACCTAAAATATTTACTACCTGGCCCTTTACGGAAAAAGATTGCTGACCCCTGGATTAAAGAGTTAAACCTCTTAAAAATGCAGCTACACACACACACACACACACACACACACACACACACACCCAAAAAACTACAGAAGTGAATAGGTCTCAGATTTCTGTAACGGATTTTGTAAGCCTGGAAGCAATAGAAGAAATCACAAAAAATGATGAGCTATAAAATGTTTAAATGCTCAACCTCACCAGTAACTAAAAAAATAGAAATGAAAGTCAATGTTTTTTCGCCAGTAGAATTACAACAGGTTGCTTGAAGGCCGGCGGAATCCGTTTCGGTCTCAGGAAGCTGTCCTCAGCCCAGGACAAGCGTTACACACCACGAGCCTCGTCACGGCCTCATATACCAGAACAAAACAAAACTCGGCTGCTTGGATTGCCAAAAATAGCCAAATCATTAAGTGAATTACACTCTCCTGAGAGAATATTATTCAGCCATTAAAAATTTTAATTACTGCACTGAGGACGGTGCTTGGGAAACAGTTGCTGAATGAATGAATGAATGAAGGATAGTTTTTGCTGTTTCTTCTTGGCCAGGTTTGAGCTATTTACTATTATTATTTTGTCAGAGACGCTGACTAATTTCATGAGTTTGAGAAAATGAAACCATATCCATTTTGAAAAAATATTCATTTAGGGCGAGATTATATTAATAAAGAAAATGGTTATGTTAAGTCAAAAAAAAGATGACACAATTGTGCACATGGTATAATTAGAGTAATGTGAAAATAAGCAGCCTATGCAAAGAGAAAGGACTGGAAGCAAATCCAATAAAACAGCAACAGTGACTTGCACGGTGGCGATAGGATTGGGGGGTCTGATTTCTTCCACTCTGTGTCTATGAATTTTCTGTGAAGAGCGTGCATTTTAAAAGCATCATTTTTAAGTGGGAAGAAATTAGCGCTATTTAAAAAAACAACAACAGCAGCCTTGCCCAACTGTGCAGGGCCGCCGAGGCCCCGGTTGCCGCCCCTCAGCATGCTCCGACTTCTTCAGCCTCAGCCCCATGGCCCCCAACCCAGCCGGTGTCCCAGATGCCGTGTTTGCGGTGAGCCGGCCTCCTTGGGCCAGCCAGGCCCGAGCCAAAGCCATGGTATTTGCCGAACCCATGCAGAATGCGGGGCACCTGGCAGGGGCCTAATGAGAATCGGGCAGTTGCCTGATCCCGGATTTGCTTAAAGCTGGGCCTGTCAGGGCCGCGGGTGTCAGCATGAGGCCAGGCCTGGTCAGGATCTCTAGTCGCCGCCCCCGCCCTGTGGGCCACTCCTTGAAGCCAGGTGGTGCCTCACCTCCCTGGCCCAGAGGAGAGGAGGGTCACCGTCCCACCCTGGCCAAGGCCCCCAGGTGGTCCAGGTGGGCAGACTGAGGGCCTCGGCACCCACGCTCACTTGTCCGACTTCCCTTGGAAACAGAGGAGGGCGAGGATGCACTAGAAGGCGGGGTCAGGGCTTCGCGCCCCCTTCGGGAGAGCCTAGCCTCCAGGCCACCACGGCCCTCAGTGCTCTCCATCCACTCAGGGCTGGGGGCTCGGTGTGCTGCCTCAGCAGGCCCCTCGCTCGGCTCCAGCCCAGTTCATGCTCACTCTTCAGTTACTGTGCTTGAACCCTCTGTACTGGGCTGACTAGTGGTCCCCCCCCCAACTCACGTCCCCCTGGAACCTGTGAATATGACCTTGCTTTGAAATAGGGTCTTTGCAGATGTAATTAGGTAAGATGAGGTCATACTGGAGTAGGGTGGGCCCTGATCCAGTGACTGGAGTCCTTCTAAGAAGGCCATGTGGAGACATGGAGACACACACACAGGGGAGACGGGGTAAGAGTGCGGGGATGCGTCTACAAGCCAAGGAACGCCAGGAACCACCAGAGGCCGGAAGAAGCAACGAAAGATCTGCCCCTGGAACCTTCGCAGAGAACGTGGCCCCGCCGGCACGCTCAGTTCAGACCTCTGGCCTCCAGAGCTGTGAGAGAATACACCGGTGCTGTTTTAAGCTCCCGGCGTGTGGTCACTTGTTACAGCTGCCCCAGGACACAGATACAACAAGCATCTGTCAAAGCACACAAGCTCCAAGAGGGCAGGGGCCGCACTGGTTTTGCCATACCAGGTGTCCCCAGAGCCAAGCCAAGGGCCTGATGGAATGAATCAACGATATAACCCCCAAGGCCTGATGCAGCAACATGTCACCACCCTGGGATGGCTGACCATACCCCTACCATGCGGCATATCTATTCTGAGAGGTAACCCATCTGAGCCCAGCTCGGCACCTTCCGTCCCCAGCTGTCAAGAGCTAGACCAGAGCCTGGCACAATGGCGGTTTCAATCCATGGCCACTTTCATCACCCTCAGGGCCACGGCGGGGCACTGCTTCAAATGCCTCTCTTCTGGGGGGTACTCTGAGGGAGTGTGAGCCTGCACGTCATGAGGAAGTGGACACGGGGGTGGTTTCAGAATACCTGTGAGGACTTGGTTCTGTGTTTGCTCTAAACCGACAGAAATGTCCTCTAGCTACACTGTCCAGTTTGGTAGCCACTAGCCACGTGTGGCTATTGAGCACTTGAGGTGTGGCCAGTAGGTCTGAGGAACTGAGTCTGGAACATTTCTTTCATGTGAATTAGCCACATGTGGCTACTGGCTACCGCGTTGTCAGCACAGCTCTAGAAAGTGCCTGGAGACTAAGGCCTCAGAAAAGAACATCTCATTTGAATAGAAAGGTGGCCCCATTACTAAGGGACCCATCTATAGCACACCCAAAGCAACCCTTGGGATGAGGTGTTCCCCAAGGACACTGAAAATAGCACCCACTTTGCCGAACACTGATTTGGATCCAAGTCTCCAGAAACCTCTTGGGCTCAAAGCGAGACCCCCTGCACGTCCTAAGACTCCCAGAGCCTGGCCTTTGGAAGTGAGAATCAGGAGAGAACAGTGAGCCTGGCTGAACTGCCATGTCTGGTCAAATACCTGCTTGTTTCCATCATAACCCTGTGGCTCTGGTCCGGGATCTGCCACCAACTCCACATGCAACCTTGGACTTGTCCCTCCCCAGCCTTCACTCCTGGGGGAGCATGTCCCCACATCTGAGAGCCCTTCTCTTGGCCCCAGCCCGTCACTCTGTCGTCCCGGCCTGTGATGTGTGGGCTCAAACCTCCTCTCCAGGCGGCACTCCCAGGCCGACTTCCAGCACCTCCTACCCACCAGAAGGTGCACTAGCGGGTAGGCTCTTCAGGGTGGGGAGTAGAACGGAGAGGATCGGCCGAGAAATCAGTGGCCTTCTGGGAAATGATGGCGTGGGGTGGGGGGGCATGGAGAGGAGACATCTGTGTATTCCAGTACCCTGACTGCCATGTGGGCTGTGCCGCCAAGGACTTACCACCCGCCCAGCTCTGGGCACAGTGGGGAAGCACGCTGCAGGTCACCACGAAAGCCTGGCACCTAGGGCCATCTCATAGTTGGCACCGGTGAGGCTCCCAGGCAGCACACCCTTGGTTAGACCAAAGGCCTGCCTCTGGCACCGTGGGCAACCGTTAACACACTCTGAATCTGCTTCATTCCCCAGCTTGGGTTCCATTCTCTGGGCAGGTAGATGGGGAGACTCAGGTGGTTTAGCTTCTGCAAGGGCTTCCTGTGAACCCCCAGCCAGGTGAGGGCTGGAAGTGCCCTCAACGACCAGCTCATGAACTCTGACGCACCATCCTGCCTGTTCTGCGCAGACTCCTAGAGACGATGTCACCAAGTGCACAGACCAAACCAGGGAGCCCAACAGCTTGCCATCCAATCCTGGCTTTACCACCTACTTGCTGTGTGACCTTGGGCAAGTTACCAACCTCTCTGGGCCCCAACCTTCTTGTCTTCGAAATGGGAAGAATAATAGCACTTGCTTTCTTTGGGTGGTGTTTCAAATAAATGGGATAGCATCTGTGAAGCACTCAGAGCATGTCTGGCACAAGTGAGTGCTATTATTGTTATTAGTGCCATCACTGACATACCGTGGTGTGCCAGTAACTTCTGACGGGGACAGCAGTCACCATTTCCATACCCACACCATCAAGTAGACAATGAGGGCCCCATGTTTGCTGACAGCTCCCTCTGTACGTGGGAAGAGGAGTGCAAACAGCTCCGGCTACAGCTCCACTCTCAGAAGCCCCCAGTGCCCCAGCGGCCAGGAAGGCCAGAGGTCCTCCCCACAGCTGACCCCACACGGGGCTGGGGAAGGCAGACTGGGTGGAGTGCACCCACTGACTCAGGGCACAGCCTCTGCTCCACAATGATTTAACCTCCATAGCACCAAGTCTATGGGGGCCACTCTCCCCCACCCTCCCCCCAGCCCCACCCTCCCCTCTCTCCCACCCTCTCTATCCCTCCCCCTCCCTGACCCAAGCAAGGAAGGGACTTGTCCAAGGTCACCAAGACCATTAGGTACAAAGTCAGAATCAAACCCCGGAGGTTCAGCCCCAGACACCTCCCATGAGTTGGACTCTTCTTTTCTTTCATTTGATGCCCAGAAACCCGCCGAGGCCGTCCAGGATCTCCCATGTACAGAGCACGCTGTCAGCAAACTCGGGGCACTGCCCACCGCACTCCCTTGATTTTCCAGCTGATGGCGTGGTTACTGAATTGGTGGCTGCCATCCCCATTGGAAATTACCAGTGTGTCACCTCAGAGAATCTCCGGTACTTCCCCGTCCTGGTAACTCTTCCCAGGAGCTCTTAGCTTCAGAGGTCCTTCTCAAAGGAATGGCTCGTCTTCTGGCTCCCTCCAAGCCCCTTCCAACGCCTACCTAGTCCCATCTGTGTACATGCCCCCTTCCCTGCCTGAGCCACCGGCCCCTGCAATCTAACCACCAGGCAGCTGTCTGTGGACCAGGTGCATTTGATCAGGAATGGCTGTGCACTTGGCTCCCGCCTCCAGGCTGGGAGTGGGGACAATCAATGCCCCTGGGACCGCCACTCCCCGGCCCCTCCAACTGGCGAAGACTCGGCCGGCTCCACCCAATGGTCTGCAGCATGGGGCTCCCAGTGGCTCCTCTGAGGGCCAGTGCGGGTGGTGGGCCACACAGCCCGCCCAGCCCGGTTTGTATCCCAGCCATGTGACCTTGCGAGTAGTACCTCCCTGGACTTTGGTTTCCTGTCTGTTAAAAGGGGGTAATGACAACAGTCCCTTGCACACAGGGCTGATGTGAGGGCAGAATCGAATCTAGGGGCCAGGAACAAGCCTGGGGCAGTGCTCAGGAGGGGGCCCACTGTGGCTCTTAGCCTCTGCTCTCCAAGGAAGGAGCCTCTGCCCATCTAGTCCCTCCCCTCTCTGGGCCTCAGTGTGCCGTTTAGAAAGTGGGGGCAAAGATCCAGGCCTGGCCGCCCTCAAGGGGTGATGATGCAGATTCAGTGAGGTCAAGGTCATGGGCCACACAGAAACCCTGTGCCCACTCTGTGCCAGGCCCGGCCTGGGCACGAGAGCAGCAGTGAAGACTAAGAGCCCCCACCAAACGGGGCCAGCTGGGGACAGGCTGAGGCGCCTGAGCCGGTCCTGCAGCAGGCAGACACGGCGCTCTCGGAGGCCCAGTGGCCACATCTTTGAAAGATGGAGTGGCCCGGCTCATCCGTGCCCAACCAGCAAGTGCAAAGTGTTCGACAGAGGGATTCCAGCCCCTGCCCTGCGCTTCTGCCTTTCCCAGCTCTCTCCCAAGCCCTCATCCAGCCCTGGCCCTCAGGGTTCTCCAAGGTCCCCTCTAGTTCTGCTGGGCCCTGACACCCCTCCCCAGCTGCCAGTGTCCCCGCTGAGCTCTGCAGCGGCCACCAGAAAGAAGGAGGCCCTGTCCTAGTGAAAGACTCCTCCAGGGCCAGACCCAGTCCCCCCACCCCCAACCCCACCCCCAATAGGCTGCTCCAGCGGCTCCACATTCTGGAATCCCCAAACTGGAGTTTTCCCGCGAGAAAACTGAAGCCTAGGCAGGAGAAGCTGTTTGTCCAAGGTCACACAGGTGAGGAGGGGGAGGACAGCCGTTTTTGGAGGGATGGAAGAGGAGTTACCCAAGTGTGGCCAGGTCGTGGCTGTTTGCAACTACCATGCCCGCGGCGGGGTCGCTGGGCGGGGACGTGGGCGCGCGGGGCCCCTGTGGGAACGTGTGACAGTTGCTCCGACCGCACCGCGGGGAGGATGACATAGTGGGAGGGCGCGGGGGGAGGGGGTGCCGCGAGGCTCGGGAAGGTGAGTGCGCGCGGTAGGCTCCCGGCCCAGGCCCGGCGCCCCCAGCTGGCCCGGAGACCCGCTCGCACCCCCCGCCTTTTCCCGGCAAAGATGCGCCTGCGCGGGCGCGGGGCGCGGGGGCGCTGCCCGACCCGCCGGGGCCCCGGGGAGACGCCCGGCCACGGCGCCGCAAGGACACGCAGGCCCGGCGCGGACGCAGGTGCGGCGGGCGGGCGGGCGAGGACCCACCTCCTCCCCCCACCTGCCGGGCCGCGCCACCTGCTGGGCCGCCTTCGCTTGCCGCGCCCGCGCCCACCCCGCAGCGCCCGCGCCCACCCAGCCTGCACCACTCACCTGGCCATGGGCACGGCCGCCCCGCGGCCTCGGCTTTTCTGGCGGGTGCTGTTGCTGCAGGCTGGAGGGTGGCGGGCGCGTGGCGGCGGGCGACAGTCCGCTCCAAGGACGGGAAGGCCCGGGAAGAAGACGGCCTGGCCGCGGCGCCGGGGCGCGACCCTCCAGGCGGGCGGGCGAGGCTGCGGCTAAGGGCTCCCCACGCTCCGCAACAACGGCGGCGACGCAGCGCGCTCAGCTCCAGCCGCAGCTCTGAGCGCGCAGGGAGGGAGGAGGAGGGCAGGGCGGGCAGGCGGGCGGGCGGTTGGGAGGGGGAGGGAGGGAGGGCGGGAGCAGGGGGGAGGGGGAGGAGCAGCAGGCGGGTGGGGGCTGCGGGGTTCGGGAGCCCCGTGCCCGGGGGCGCGCCCTTATGCTTCCCCAGCACGCGCGGGGGCAGTCTGCCCTGCTTGGCCTGGCACTGCCCCCTGAGGGCACTGGCCACGTGGAGGTGCACGGCTGGAAACTGGGGGACCCTGGGCCCAGGAGCCAGGCCAAGTGACTGGGCACCAGGCTGCTGCTCACTCTCCTGGTGCCCCGCCCTCTGGGTCGGCCTCTCCAACCGTGCAGTGGGGTGTGGAGCTGGGCAGACCATGAGGGGATGGTGATGGCCCAGGACACACAGAGATGCTGCACACAGGTGGACAGCTAGAGGCAGGGACACAGGCAACCCAAATGCAGAGACCCACTCATGCCTACAAACGCACATGCAACGTCCAGAAACTGAGACCCACCTGTGCGCTTGGGCACACCCAAAGGTGGCACAGGACCCGGCTGGCTGGTGCTTCCCCTTGCCAGGCCACAGTTTCGATGGGGGCAGTACAGGAGCCTGGGAAGGACAAGCGACAGGCGCCAGCAGGTAGCAAGATCTGGACACAGTCACTGATTCTTTCTTGCCTTGGACAAAGAGGGTCCCCTGGACCTCCTCGGTGCCGGGCCTGAACTGCGCACTGGGGGGTGCAGTGGGACATGGCATTCAGGGCCCTAACTGCTGGGGGGCTCAAAGGCAGGCAGGAAACACGCGGTTGTACTTGGGGTAAGGGCCACCGGAGACGGCCATTCAGGGAGGGCCAAAGGATGGTGTGGGCTGTTCAGAGAAAGCCTCTTTGAGGAGGGGCACTGTGATGCGAAAGCACTGCCGAGGGCCCAGGCTAGGGGACTGTCATAACCCTTACAGCCTCCCTCCTGTTGGAGGCAGCTGGTGCAGGGGAAAGCCAGGGAGATCTGGTGTCTCTGAGCCACAGCCAGCCCTGCTCTGTACAGGCCCAGGTTTACACATCCGCTCACACATACGTACTCGCACTAGATTATTCACTCAGAGTCACACACACAGACGTTCACATTGCTCACGCATAACGTGCACACTCACACGCATTCTCACACACGCTCATATTTACACATGCTCACTCACACATGCTCACAGTGATTCACACATTCACACATGCACTCACACATGATACACTCACGGTCATACACGCTCTCGCACACTCACACACACACTCTCCGACACACTCACGGTCACTGGCACATTCACCTAGTTATTCAGACATAGTCGCACTCACACATAGTCACACTCACATGCCCCCCTCCTTTGGCTTCCACCTGGAGACCGCCTCTCCTGTGTGTTTGCTCTTTGAAAACTGAGCCACCGCCCTGCAGGCGAGGGGATGCCCCTGCCCGCCTGCTGGCAGGGAGCCGGGCCTCTGCTGTCTCAGTTCAGCCTCCCTGGAGCCTGGGCACACACAGTGGGGCAGGCAAGCCATCGTCCTGAGGGTCCGTACCCACTGTGGGGAACCCCCACCCCCCTGTGGCTTCCCGCTGCCCAGAATAGGAAAACCCCAAGTGAAGGCAGCGCCGTACTCGCCTCTTAGAGCCGAGGGCTGGTGCTCAAGCCTTATGTCGTCGGTGCGCAAGAGCCTCACCTGCTTCGAGTCGCATGAACCCACGTTCCAAGTGGGGAAGTGGAGGCTCAGAGGGTCACAGGCCCCCACCGGGCACAAGCTGCAAAGCTGGGGTGCCAGCCCCACCCCCAGGGCACCGTGCAAGGGAAGAGGACCAGTGGCAGCCCAGTGGGGTGGGGGAGCACCTCCTGAGAGCCTCTGCCTCCCCCAGCAGGTTCTGGCTGCACCCTCCGGCCTCCCACAGTGTGGCTGGCACCCCGGGCTCCAGCCTAATGGCCATGTCCTTCCCTTCTAAGGCCAGGGGCTGCGGCTGAGGCCCCGGCTCTAGAGCAAGAGGAGATGGGAGCAGGCTTCCTCTCTGGTCTCCTCTGGTGGCCCCTCCAGGAGCATCCCCCAAGAAAGGATATGCCCTAGCTAACAGCAAACTCGTCAGTTATTGGCTGTGGTCCTGGCAGCGCTTAGAGGACAGAAGTGGGACAGGACACCCAGGGAAGGGCCCCTGGAGAAGAAAGCGGTGCTGGGGGGAGGGGACCCACACTGAAGAACCTGGAAGTGGCTCTAAGAGCTGGAGAGAAGGGCAAGGCCTCCCCTGGGGCTATGTCACTACTCTCCCTCAGGGGCCAGAGGACATATCAATGGCCCCTGGAGACTCCTTCTTTTAACTGGTGGCTGCCATCCGCATGGGGCAGCTGGCACCAGCACGTGGAGCGTGTCCTGCTTGCTGGGCTTGGAGCTGACTGCTGGGTTGGGATAGTTACTTGTGCCCCCTCTCACCATGCTTGGCAGAGCCCCTTCCTGCAGGAGATGCCCCCCAACACCGAGAAGGAAGGAGCAAGTCAGAGGGCAAAAAATCAAGGCAGGCATTACCAGCCGACACCTCCTCACCTCTTCCGCAGGCCCAGGGCACTGCCAAGGCTGGCTCTGCCAAGAGGTGGTCTTGTAACGTACCTTTGTGATGAGTCCCACTGAAGCCAGCTGAGTGAAGAGACAGAGCCGCAACCCTTCAGGGTGTCATGAAAGTCCCCAGCTTCTAGCAAATAGTGATCTCCAAAGAGCTAATGGGCCAGGAGATGTGATGGTCCCTTTGGGGGGTTCAAGGCAATGGGCCACCCTTGGGGCCCTGGGGCTGAGGGAGAGGAGATCTGGTGCCGGTGCCAATGATGTCCTTTGTGCGCTGGACAGCCCTTCTTGTGTTCTCCATCTGTAAAGGGGTGGGTGGGAAGACTTGATAGAAAGTTCTTCCTTACGTCAAGTCCTGTCTTCTGCACTGGAAATACCAGGGAACTGGCCTGAGGGAGGCCCAAGGCTAGAGCTGGGGGTGGCAGGGAAACGCCCTCAGGCCCCCCTGCTTACCTGCACCTCTCCATGCTTCTCCTTTCCTCAGCTCCCTTCTCTGGACCAAAGCCAGTGCTCCCTCCACCGTGCCCTCCACTCTCAGGGGCCTCAAGACCTTGGTTACTGCCCCTTTCCCTTCCATCACCAATGACTCCCTTTCCATGGTCTTCTGTCAGGCAATACAGGAAGAGTACCAAGTCTCACCCTAAAAAAGTCCCATCCCCCAGCCCAAGTCTCCTCTAGCCACTGCCTCGTCTCCTAGTGCCCTCACAGACAAACTCCTGCAGATGCTACCTACTTATTGTTTTCCTGTTTCCTCATCCCACTCTCTCGTCGCCTGCCTTTTCTCCAGGTACTCAGCCCTGCCCTGTCACCAGGCCCCAGACGCTCTTTTCTTCCTCCTCCTCCTGCTGGGCCCACTGCCAGTCCCTCCTCTCTGGGCCTCCATCGCCACAGCCTGGCCCTCCTCCTCCCCCTTTAGCGTCCTGGTCACAGCCTGGGGGGTGTGCAGGAGGTCCTCCAAAGGCCCTGAGGTGGGGACCCTCTGGCTGGGCCCCAGGCTCCTCTCTTCTCACACCCACACTCTCCCTGGATGAGGTCACACGCACCCAAGTCTTCAGAGGCCACTAGAGTGTGGGGACGCCCAGGTCCACATCCACCCACAGTCCCGTGGCAGGATGAAAAGTGGCCCATCGAAAAGATGTCCACTTCCTAACCCTGGAGCCTGTGATGGCAACTTTATCTGCAGATGTGGGTAACGGAGGGATCTGGAGGGAAGATCACCTGCGAGTGGATGTGGACCTGGGCATTCACACACACTGGTGGTCTCTGAGGCCTTGGGGGTGTGTGCAACCTCATCCAGGGAGACTGTGGGCAAGAGAAAAGAGGAGCCCAGGCCCAGCCAGAGGGGCCCCACTTCAGGGCCATCGGAGGAGTTGCTGTACCCCCCAGAGCTTGGTGAAGGTTCAAGAAAGGAAAGAATGAATAAAAGGGAAGGAAGGCAGGAGGGACAGGAGGAAAGAAAGAGAGAATGCGGTGGGCTGGGCTGCCCCCAAAGAACACAGACCCAGTGCCTCAGCTCCCCCCCGCCCCCGCAAGAGGAACGGCGAAAGGCCCCGTGTCTGTCCCTCCCAGGTCCTGGCACTGGGCTGCCCCCTCCTCCTGGCCGGCCAGGGACTTGACCAGGGCCCTGACTGCTGGCCCGCAGCCAACACCCTTGCCTGTGCCTGCCTGGCTCAGCAGATTGCCAGCCGGGGAGCACATGGCCCAGAATAGTGCTGTGATGCCGATGGTGATATTCTATCGCTGGGCCACCGTGCCACGCAGCGCCGCCCATCCCAAAAAGGAGAACCCCGGGACTACCCAGTGCCTGGTGCCAGGCCAGGCAGAAGGCACAGGCAATGTGCAGGTGCCTTTGGGCTTTTGCTCTCCTGGGCTTTGCCATTGAGGGGGCCCCGCTCTGGGGACTGTCTCCCTGCCCCATGCCGACCCTTTGTGGGGCAGACCCATGTTCCCCATGACCAGGACCCTGTCTTGAGAGCCAGCGTCAATTGGCTGCACTATGGTGGCTTGGCACTCTTGGCACACAGTGTTGCCCCTGGGCCCAGGGCAGGGCGTTGGGGGGCACATGGGGAGCCCAGCGCAGGTGGGTGCACACAGCCTTCAGCCTTCTGCCCTGGCCCTGTGTGCAGATCCAGTGGGGCACACCCTAGACCACAGCTGGCGCTTGGCATTGTCCTGAGCCTCAAACTCCATCCATCTTGGGTATCTAGCCCTGGGGGTTCTAGCATGGGGCTCTGCTGACAGCAGGTCCTTGGCCAGCACCCCACTCTGGGAGGGCAGATGTCCCCTCGGACCCAGTCTGCCCCTGGAGCCCAGGCTAAAGACAGCTGGGCCAATGGAAATGCCTAGAAGGAGGGGGGAGGAGCTGGCTCAAGGGCCCAGGACCAGTCAGCAGGAGACCTCTGATTCTTCCACCTACTCGCCTGGGGCCTCCTTGTTTGGCTGTGACCTGGGAGTGAGGAGGACTTTGCTGAGGAGAGGGAAGGAGGGACGAGGAAGCTAGGGAGCTGAGGGCTCTAAGTTGACCCCTTCTGGCTCCACTTCCTGCCAGGGGTCCGGTGCCCAGTCCCCCAGGAGCAGCACCACACACAGCCATATTGCACAGTGTTTCTTTAATGGAAAGACCACCAGCACCCTCAGAGGCAGCCCAGCCTTGCACTGAATGCTTGCTTTCACCCCAACAAGGGCTGGGAGAGGGAACAGCAAGGGCGGAGGCAGCAGTGAGCGGGCAGGGCCTCTCCCAGCACTCGGCGAGGGTGGGGCAGTATGCAGGCTTGGGGTCTGACTGAGCCTGACGGAGCCTCTCCCTCCTCTTCTCGCCTCCTAGCGGAGAGTGGCCACCCCCTGGGCAATCTGGATGGGTGCTGTGTCTCCACCTGCCACCTGCTGCGGAGTTGTCTTGGACGGGCCTGACCAAGGCCTTCAGGGGAAGCAGCTGCCCACCAGGCCTGCTTGGGCAGGGCCCTGTCTGAGGCCTGGCCTGGGAAGGGACAGGAGAGACAGGAATCAGACCCAGGTCAAGCCAGAGGGTCAGGATCTTCAAGAAGAGGGGAAGAACAAGAGAGAGAGAAGGTGACAGAGAGAGAGGAAGGAGGACAGAGCCAGGTCGAGAGAGATGGAAGGGGGACAGGTCATAGGGCCCTGGGGAAAGGCACACCTAAGGAAGCACAAGGCAGACAGAGAGACAATGAGACAGAGACATGGGTCCAGAGGCCAGGAGAACAAGATGACTTCGATGGATGGGTCATGAGCTTGCCACTGGGGGGAGGGCAAGAGGGGTCTGGGAGGCCAAGGGGAGCAGGCCCACCAAGGAGGGTGGGGAACGGAGAGGGCGAGAGGAAGAGGGTTCGCATGGGCTGCAGAGCCGGTGACAGGCACGTTTCCACTGCTGCTGACTCCCTGCCCCCCGAAGACCCACAGATGGCCTCCTGTGACTGGAGCCTCACACAAATGGCTTTCCAGGGCACCTCTGCGAGGCCGTGGGGCAGGCAGGCGGAGGCAGCTCCGAGGCTAGGGGCATGGGATGGGGTGTGGCTGACAGGGGTGCCCTTGTGTCGCCCCCCTCGGAATGGGCAGTGAGTGGGGTGGGCGCCTCCCAGCTGCCCCCTCCAGGGCATTGGCAGTGCTCCTGGAGACCCCCTGCTGCTGCCCCTGCCTCTACTTCTTGTAGTTGCCAAATTGGATAGCCAGGCGGTCAGTGACGCAGCGGAAGGTGGCGGGCTGCACCTCCCAGTACGGCACAGGGTTGTTGAAGAGGCTGATTCCATTGTAGTAGGCCCGCTTGACCCCGAAGCCCACTGGGCAGAAGTCGTTGACGCCCACCTTGGTGATGTTGTTGGAATGCAGGTAGACCACCTGGGGGGCAGAAGACAGGTACAAGGCTGGCTCGAAGGGGCCCAGTCGCCCAAACCACCCTTCCTGGGTCTGTTCCCTGCAGGCAGGCCCAGGAGAGACCGGGCCATCCTCCCCCTGAGGCCCTCCCGGCCCCCCTTCCTGTCATTTCATCTGCACTCTTTAAGAGCCGGTACATGGTTCTGCCCATGGGCAAGAGGAGCAAACCGAGGCTTGGGGATGTCTGTCAGGTGAGTGTTGGCCAGGATGAAGGTCAGGTGTGGGGTCAGGGACCAGGATGAGGGGCTGGGGAGAGGGCAGGGAGGTGGAGAGAGAGTCATAGGCATGTGTGTGTTTGGTGGAGGGAGGCTGGAGGAAGCAAACACTGACCCTGACACAATGTCTATGCAGGAAAGATGGCACACACAGAGGCCGCCTGGTCTTTTCTCGGGGTTTCCCAGGCTCCAGGCCCCCATCGGAGACCAGCCTCTCACCCCAGAGACTCGCAGGGCATGAGAGGAGAAAGAGCCTTGAAGATGACCTCCTTTTCCTCCCAGCCCTCAGGGGACTGGCCCTCTGGCAGTGTCCCCCTCTAGGGGAAGGGCAGAGGGGACAAGAGAGGCACGGGAGGGAGATTAGGACCCCAATAATGCTCGGACTGCTGCAGCGCCCTCTGGAGGCAGAGAGGACACTGGCCACTAGAGGGTGCACCTGACCCAGCATGGGCAGCACTGCCACTGCACTGGCAGGACTAAGTGGAAGTGGGAAGTTCCAGTGAATTACACCCCCAGCTCCTGGCATGTGTGAGTTGGGCTGAGGAAGAGACTGAGGCTCAGAGTAGGGCTGAGCAAGGCCAAGTTCACCTGTGTGGCTTGAAGCCAAGCCAGGGATGGAGGTAGCTGAGAAGACCCTGGGCCTGTACCCCTCACTGGTACACTTCCTGCCCTGGGCTATCTCTGTCTTGGTATGGATCTGTGCACCCCTATGCCTAGGCTGTTCCAGAAACAGCCTGTGCCCTGCCACACCTCTGCCCCAATACCAACAAGGCTGATGCCTGCTTGTCCTTCAAAACCTAGGTGATGATCTCTGGGCAAACAGGGCAGTTGATTGTACCACCGTTGGGGTCATTATCACTGCTCCTTGCCAGGCGAGGAGGCAGGTAGAGAGCAGTTGGCCAGGCGTGTGCCCATCTCAGGGCTGGGCACCACAGAGGAAGGGATGGAGAAGAAGAACTGCCCTGGGCACGTGGGCGCCTCCTTGAGAACCTTCTGCAGGGGGCTGGGCCTCAGCGCCAGGGAGGGGCCTCACCTGGAGGAGCTTGAGGTCCGGAAGACCAGCAGGCACCCGGGACAGCTTGTTATTGTCCAAGTGTAACTCCCGCAGGGTGGGCAGAAAGCTCAGACTCCCATTCTCGATCATCCGGATCTGGTTGTAGCCCAGGCCCAGCCTGTGCACGGGGCAAAGGAGGGGCAGTCAGGCTGCAGGCCGGCTGGGGAGGTCCAGGCTCCCCCTTCCCCGACCCACCTGTACAGCTTGGAGTATCGGAGCAGGTCTTCCAGCTCGATGGCCTGGATTTTGTTGTGGTCCAGATGGAGTTCATTCAGGGTCTCAGGGAGGTCTGCCCGGGGCGGGGGGTGGGGGGGGGGTGGAGGTTATACTCAGTTGAGTGGAATGCAGGAGGAACAGGGGTGTGGGGAGGGAGCAGAGGCCTGGCAGCTCTGTCCCCGAGTGGTCTGGCAGCTCCAGATGGCTGCAGGCCCCCCTCCGGCTCTGCCCATCTGTGTTCTTGGAGGCAAGGCTGTCCTACCTTTAGGGATGCCGGTGAGCTTGGCCTCAGAGATGCGCAGGTAGTTGAGCTTCAGGCCATCAAATGCTCCAGGTTCAAAGCCACTGTTCTCCAAGGGGTTCCCGCCCATCTCTAGGAGAGAGCCCACCTCAGCCGGAAGCTAATTACCTGCCCCCTCATGTCTCTTTCTGAAAGCCGGGCCCCAAGGGTCACCGTCAGCATTAAGTGTTCACCAGAAAAGTAAAGCCAATTTCCTTTTGTCTGTTTTAAAGCCTTTCCAGACACAGATGGCCCTGGTTTCCCTTCATCTTGTGTTACAGATTGAATTGTGCCCGCTCCTCCCCCCCAAAAAAAGTATTGACGTCCAGCCTTTGTACTGGTGGATGTGACCCTGTTTGGAAAGAGGGATTTCCTTTTGTTACATTAATGAAGTCATACCAGAGTAGGGAGGATTCTAAACCTAATCCCTGCTGAGTTATAAAAAGTGTGGAATAGACACAGACACGCACGGGAAGACACAGGCACGCACAGGGAAGACAGATGCCGAGGAAAGCCAAGGAACTCCCGGGGCTACTGACAAGGAAGGACCTCCCCCTATAGTCACGTCTTGAATTCAGACTTCGAGCCTCCTGAGCTATGAGAAAATGAACTCCTGTTCTTTAAGGCCGCTCCCTTATGATGTTGCTGTGACAACAGCACTAGGTAACTAAGACGCCTTGCCTTGGCAGCTTCGGGGCATAACCCCAGACATGCCCGCCTAGGCTCCCCTGGGCCTTCCCCTGGATGGCCCTAGCGCTCAGCCACTTTAATTGGAAGAGAGACCAGCCTGCAGGGCCGGGTCGGGCCACACTCACCGATGCAGTTCGTGTTCCGGAGCCCGCTAAACACGCCCTTGGGCACCTTGCGGATGCGGTTGTCGTGGATGCGAAGCTCCACCAAGGAGCTGGGCAGGTTGGGTGGGATCTCCACCAGGTGGTTCTTGGAGATGTAGAGCTTCTGCAGCTTCCGCAGGGGGCTGAAGGCCTTCTCATGGATCTTGGAGATCCTGTTGTTCACCAGGACCAGGGCCTGGGGTGGGGCCGGCAGCAGTGTCGGGTGAAGGCACCAGGGCCTGGAGACTAAGTCTCAGATCCCCACCCCAGCTGCACCCCTTCCCTTCTCTGCTCCCTTCCCCCCTGCCACCTGAGCTAGCTACTTTTGGGACTTCCTAGTTGTCTGGCCCCCACCTTGAGCCCAGAGTGGGGAGCTGCCGACACTCTGAGCCACAACTCTGACACTGCTGCCTAACACAGCCTGCCACTTCTTCTGACTTAAGTTTCCTCACTTGTACAGGGGCCACAATGAAATCTGTTCTTCCTGTCCTGCTAGGAGCAAGAGTTTCCGGCTAGAAAGGTAGATGAGCGGAGTGGCCCTGACCCGTGGCCATGGTTGCTCCCATCATACCCAACCCAGACTTCGCTCAGAATTCTGGGGTCTCTAATCCCCTCTAGTGCACAAGCTGTATGCGCAAACACACCCTTCTGGTCCTCCCCAGACACAGATCCCCCAACTAATGCCAACCACTCAGGAAGGTTCCAGGACCAGCCTTACATAGAGGTGCTGGAGGCCCTTGAAGTCATCCTTGCGGAGCTCGGAGATGTCGTTGTTCTGCAGGTCCAGCAGGGTAGTGTCAGGCGAGATCTCCTTGGGTACCGTCTTCAGACCTGGGGGCCGGTGCCACCATCACCAGCATGAGCCACCATGTCCCCACCCCCAGAGAAGCCTGGAGCTATGGGCACGGGGCTGTCCAGCCTGACCACCCGCCCGTGTGGAGGGCTGTGTGTGCGTACACGCCTACTCATGGAAGCCTGTGCGAGTGCACACACACACACGCGTGCGAGTACAGATATACAGACACAAAGAGACGCACACGGGGACTCTGCCACCAGTGGGAGGAAGCCCCAGAGTGTGTAGATGGAGCTTGCAACCAGACAGATGGACACACCCACATACTGAAATCATGACCCCAAGCTACACAGGGGTCACTCATCCCTGACCTACCCCTGCCATGCCCGCCCCACAGGCTGTCCCCTTGTGCCACAAGCCCCCCTGGGGTTAGGGGTTCTCAGGCTGGGCCTGGTGACCACGGACCCCTGCACTCGCGCCCCTGCTGGGACTGACCCAGGTCGGAGCACTGAACAACACGCAGGTGGCAGTGGCAGCCGAAAGGACACATGGCGCTGAAGGTTGGGGTGAGGGAGTCCAGGTCCGGGACACCAGAGGCTGTGCCGGCACCCGAGGCTTCTTCGTCGTTCATCAGCAGCAGGCTGTCATCCAGGGTGAAGTCCCAGAAGCCTTTTTGCTCAAAGGGCAGGGCCTGGCTCAGAGCCAGCAGAACCACGAGAAGACATAGGGGCCTCATGGTCAATGTGCCTGGGGTTGAGGGCAAGGGGGGTGTCAGGACAGTCCCTCGGCAACCCTGGGCTGCCAGACCCCACTGACCACCAGCCCTCCCCTAGGAAGCACCTGGTGCTTTTGGAGCATGTCCACCACCCCTCCTCCACCAAGGACAGCCAGACCCCAGACCCAGGGTGGGGGCAGAGAGCAGTAAGGGAACTGCCAAAGGCGGGAGGGAACACCGGTGGAGGCACAGGGCAGGATGGAGCTGTCCTGCCCTCCTAGGCTGGGCCTGGCTACATTGGGAAATGAAGCATTTTCCCAGTTAACACTGCCACTAGTCCCTGAGCCAGGCAGCAGCCTGCCTTGAGGGGTGTCAGTCCTGGGCCCTGGGCAATGTCCATGCAGTTAACGTTGTTAGGTGACTGTGAGACCCCCATCCCAGCTGTGCCCACATTTTCCTGAGAAGAGAGGAGTACTCAGAGTAGTGGAGCCCTGGAGATGGAGGGGTAGGCCATCCCCCTCCTCTGCTGCTGCCAGGAGCCTAGACTGCCCTCCCTCTCAGGTCTGCCCCCGCCCTGCTTTCATGCCAATGGCCCCTAGAGAGACCACCCACCCAAGTGGAGCTGGCTGCTGCCAGGGTGGCGGGCAGGGCCAGGCTTGTCTGGAGGCCCCCAGGCTGAGGCAGGCGGTGGAAGGGAAGCTGCCCTGCCTGAGCCCTCCCCTGGCACTCCAAGCAGCGTGCCTCCCTCCTCCTCCATCAGCACCCCTTCCAGAGGCTAGTCTGCATAGCGAGGGGTGAAGGGTGGGTGTGGAACGCGCCCCACAGGAAAAGGCAAGAGCCTCTAGCTCTGCTGCCACCTCAACCTAGCCTGATTCCCTAGGAAAGTCCCAGGTTTTACCGAGCCTCAACTTTCCTCATCTGTTAAATGGGAATAAGCATGTTTGCCCTGCCTGCCTTCCAGGCCTGGGTGCCCGGGGTTGCCCTGGTACATTTGGGACAGGGAGCCCAGCCGGGCAGCAGGGGTCCTCCTGCAGGCCCAAGCCAGCCCATCCCAAGAAGGCCATCACACAGACCCCACCTTACCATTAGGGGTTCTTTGAGACTCCAGCTGGGCAAGGGGGTAGGAGGGTTCCTGCTCAGCCTGACTGCTGGCTATAAAGGTGCCAGGAGGTCCAGGAGAAGTGGGGGACTCCCCCCCAGGATAAAACCTTCTGAGAGCTTGGCCCCTGCCTGCTCCTTCCCTGGGCAGGCCCAGTGGACACGGGGTCAGCACTGGTGGCCTGGTTCTGTCCGGGCACAACCATTCCATGAGAAGGTTGGCATGGAGGGCCTGTCCTGTGTCCTACCCACACCCACTGGGCACAGAGCATGCTTGTTGTGGGGCTGTAGCCGCTGCCTGGGACAGTAGACAGCCGGCTCTGAACTGGAGCCAGCCCCGCATGCTTTCTAAACGACTCTGCCGGCCACAGGCCTGCAGTAATGGCTCAGAGAGGCTGCCTGCCCAGTTCTGGCCAACAGCAAAGTGGGGGTCATGACTCAAGTCTCTCCATTCTCCTCGTGTATGAAGAGTAGAGCTCGGTGCTGGCCCCTGGAGTCACTGGACGACTCTGTGCTAGAGGAGCACCCAGCCGCCCTCACCTCTCAGAGCCTCCGGCTCCATGCCTAGGTCTTGCCAGCACCAAGCTGGACCCATGGGGGCCCAGATTTGGGGAAGGGCCACGCTCGCCTACCTGAATAGCCGTTTCACTTCTTCCCCCAAGTTTGCAGCCTCCAGGGCCGGGCAGCGCCTGGCCTCTCGTGCCTGCTGCTACTGCCGCGGCCGTGTGGGGCCCCTGCCCAGGCAGCTGGCCGGACACGACAGGGATGGGAGGAGGAGATGAGGCGGGAGAGCGAGAGGGAATGGGAGAGGGAGGAGGAGACTGCTCCGCTCCCACCCCCCACCCCAGCCCCTGCCAGAGACGCTACCTCACAGGGGGAATGAGTCAGGCCTTGGAAGGCTCTGGGACTCACAGTCGACCTGGACAGGTGGGGGTGGGGTGGGGGTGGACTGCCGAGGCCCAGATGCAGCCTCCCTGACCCGGGAGGGTGCAGACAGGCCTCTTCCAAGCTGCCTGGGTTGGGAAGGGGGTAGACAGAGGATCATCTCCCTGTGGCTGGCCTGGAACACCCCCGTAGGCCCCACACGTGGCCCCAGGGGTCTCCACAGGAAAGTGCAGCCCTGGCCCTTGGGCCAGGAGTCTCCTCAGAAGACTCATCTCCCCCATCCCATCTCCCAGGCTCTCAGGAGCTGAGGCCTCCCCAAGAAGTGCCTCAAGAAAGGTGGGCAGCCTATGAGGGTGTCTAGCCCCCGCCTCCTCCATGAGGGGAGAGGGCAGACTGGCATTTCGGAGGCCAGCCTGGGCCCCAAGTGGGTTTATGGGACCAGCCCTGGGGGGGTGTGAACTTGTAGCCAGCCCGGGGGCCCTGAAGAGGCTGAGGGAGGGGTGCCTCCAGGTTCCAGTTTCCATCTCAGGTTCCCTCTGAGGGGCGAAGTGGGTGGCAGGTGGGAGGGAGTGGCAGGGTGGGATTTGGAGAAGGGGCACAAGATAGGGGCCTCTCCAGGGCCCAGAAATGAGAGGTGTGGGGCCAGCGAGAAGCTGAGACTGAGGAGGCGTCAGAGATACCACAAAGACAGGGATGTAAGGGGGTCCTTCAGGGGGAGCCCAGGAGGAAGACTCCTTGCATCCAGCCCATTCTTACCCCCATTCTATGGACGAGAGCAATGAGGTCTAGAGAGAAGAACTGCCGTCCCCCAAGTCTCTGCCTGGGATATGGAGCTCAGCTCTGTCAGATTCTGGGTCCTGAGCTTTTCATCAAGGCACTTCCTCATAGCCTGCCTCACTGTGCCCCTTAGCCAGCCAGGGAGCTTTCCAGGCACAGCAGGGTGGGTGCTGGGGGGTCTCTGGGCCTGGGCCCAGGCTGGCTTATGAAGGGGCAATGCCAGAAGCCTGGGTAGGAATCCTGGCATTGATGGGGCTGATTGCCCTCGCTGCCATGACACAGAGGCCCCACTGGGGGACACATCTCCCGGGCACGTGCACACACTGAGGCAGGCAGGCGGCCCAGGAAGCTGGTGCAGGAGCCTGCTGGATGTCTGCTCCTTAGAGCAAAGGAGAGGAGCTGGCTGGTGGTCAGGGGTAACCACAGGTGTGTTTGGGAGGAGGCCGGGCTTCCTGGAAACTTTGGGCGCCAAGCACACAGGGCCCTCCTTGTTTGTCCCTGAACACCAGAGCAGTCCCCTTGTGGGCTTTCTCCAGCCCATCCAAGCCAGCCTTGCTGGCAGCCTCTTTGAACACAGCTGGGCTGTGCCAGCCATTCAGGCTCAGCCAAGGGTGGCCAGCACAGGGCGGAGGTCTGGCGGGCCAAGAAGCCAGCCCCATTCGGATGGGCAGCCTGCCGCCACCAAGTTGCAGACGCCAGGCAGGCTCGGGCCCCGCTGGCCCCACTGAGCAACCCGACCTGAACTCTGACACTCGTGCCACCTTCCACAGAGCCCTGCCAGGCCCCTTCCTCCTTCTCCTCAGCCACCAAAGCCTCTGGGCCCAGCTTTAACCCCAGGCTGGAGGCAGGGCACTGCCGGTGTTTTTCCCAGCAGTTGGGTGTTGTGCCTGGGCTGACACTAGGCTGCCCCTGAGTCCTCCCAGGCCCCAACACGACATCCCCTGAGGGTTCTAGCCTCCACCTGAGTAACAGACAAAGAGAGGGGGTGTGGGTGGCCCATGGGCGTGTGGATGTCTGAGAATGTGTGTATGTGTGTGCACGTAGGTAGAAGTGACTGTGTGAGGGGCTGTTGGCTGGAGTGGACCCTGACCGCTGCCTAGTCTGCATCGGCACCCCAGCAGCACACTGAAGCCTTTCACCATTGCCTCAGCATGCCCTTTGGCTACAAGGAGGGCAGATGCCCAAGCGTGGCTGGATGCGGCAACTCCTTCTCCTGTGGCTCTGTGATGTTGGGATGACTGGGCCGAGCTGGTCCCTGCCCTTGGGCGTCAGGCTGGACTTGGATGTGGGTGTCTGAGGCTGTAGGGAGCCAGCCAGTTGGCTGCAGAGGCCTGCTGGCACGGGGGAGGTGGGAGGTGGCTGGAGCACCCCTGCCCACACTGCACCTGGAAACCCCCAGAATGCAGGCAGATGACTGGGTGGTCTGGGCTGCTGGCCTGTCCTCCCTCCTCCTCCCACCCAGTGGGTAAATCCTGAGCCCCTGCTCGGGACACATGTTGGAATCTTCCAGGAAGAAGACAGATGCTCTCACCTCCCAGGGGCAAGGCAGGGTACTCCTTACCTAGCCCTCCCGATGCCCAGAAGGAAACACTGTCATTCCCCCTTGATGGGGGTAAACTGGAGCTCAGAGAGTTTGCCCAAAACTCTTGCCCAAAGCCACACAGCAAGCAAATGGTAGAGCTGGGAATCCACTGTCAGTCTGTCTACCTGCCTGTATGTCTGGCCCCACCTCTCTGTCATGGCAGACATTGACCCAGGCCCCAAAGCTGCCGGGTCCCATACTCCTGGGCTGCACAAGAGGTGTGGCCAGCCACCAGGGTCCCTGAAGAAGACTCCTCAGCAGCTCCCCCTAGCCGGGGCAGGGTGCCACTGGTTAGGTGGGTCTCTGGAAACGTGTGGCACCTCTCTCTGGCTGCCACCATCGATAGCTCTCTGCTCTCCGCAGGACCGACACCTCACCCTCAGCCCTAGTGCACCCACAGGGCCATGCTGCCTCCGCCTGGGTCTGCAGGGCAGTCTCCTGCGCCCAGGTCCTAGAAGGCAGCCTGGAAAAGCTATCATCTCCTAGGGCAGGGAGGCACTGCTGAGCAGGTCAGGCAGCCAGACCCCACAGGGAGATGTTCCCAGAAACCTGGGACAGCCTCCTTCACTTGCTCACTTGCTGTCCCTCTGCGAAGGACAAAGAGGCCAGCCTGAAGAGCCCCTACCCTTCTGGCTGTGCAGCCTCTCCCGTGCCCGTCTTGAGCCTCAGCCAGCAGTTCTGGGACCTCCTCAGACAGCCTGGGAGACCCAGGAGCCTTCTTCCCTTCAGCTCCCCTCAGGGCGCCAGCCTCTGACATGAGGGTCCCCCTGTTCCTGGGACAGGAGGATCCAACCTGCCCCTGCTCGCACCCACCAGGCTGACTTTTGTTACTTCGGCTCACAAAATCTTGTGGCCCCCTTGGCCATGAGATCACCAGATACCAAACAGGGTTTGGAGGGTCTGGCAGCTGGCAGGGGAGGGCAGGGACCAGTTCAGAGACCCTCCCCCGCCAGAGTTGATTGAGTCTGGGCTTGGCCCCACATCCAGACTGTGGGACCTGGAGCGTTCTGTGCCCTTGCCAAGCCCCCGGCCCCTAAAGGGGAGAGATGAGTCACCATGGGGGGAGGAGGAGGGGGTGAGTAATCGCCGTCATTGGGCCCAGGGTGTGTCCATCCCCCTGGTCTGCCAATGGGTAGATACTGCTGTTGCTGCCCCAGCTGCGCGAATGGAGCTGAGTAGGTGGGAAGCAAGAGAAGGTGGCTTCAGAGAGCTGCTCCTGGCCAGGAAGTACCCTCCGTGGCCACCCCAGGGAGCCTGGAGGTCCAAATATAGTGGAGGCCCCTGGGTCGGGGTGGGGGGCTCCAGGTGGCCAAGGGACCTTCAGTCCGAGGACCAGGCTGGGATCTGCCCATCTGGAAGGAGGAGACTGAGCCACAGATCCCACACTGGCCCCCAAAGGGGGTGGCCCAGCGGCCCATGCCCTCCCAAGGGAATACTGGGAAGCTGGTTCTGGAAGGCTGAAGAAGGGCCCTCCCTCCCCTGACTCCTCCAAGATCCCCTTTGCAGAAAGGGCTCAGTGGGCGGCCAAGGGGTGGGCCCTTCTCCCCCCAGCCCGGGGTCTGAGTAGAAGAGGAAGGGACCATCTGATGGGAGCACTGATCATCCCAAGCCCCAGCTGACAGGGCCACAGTTGTGGGGACTTGAGTCTGTCTGCCAGGGAACCATCACCAATCACCCCAGACTGTACGTGTGAGCAGAGCCCCTGGGATCAGCTCAGGCCTGGCAGAGGTGGGTGACGCATCTACCCTGGGCAATGCTGACAACACCAGTGGAGCCAAGAGGAGCCAGGGCGACCGGGGTGCAAGGGAGGCCTGGAGACTGGGGAGACCTGGGAGGGGCAGGGACCAAGCTCTCTGGGTCATGGTAGGACGTGAAGGACCTTCCTGCCCATTGGGGCCAGCACTGGGTGCGTGAGCAGGAGGGAGAGAGGCCTGGATGTGCCATCTGCAGGGCCAGTGCCCAGAGCCAGCAGAGGGGCTGGGGAGGGTAGCGGGGGTGGGGTGGGCACGGCGGGCTAGAAGCCTGGCCCCAGAGGACATCCGCCCTCAGGTCATGCTGTGTCCCCACAGAGCCAGGACAAGTGACTCGCTAGCCCTTGCTCCATGAGGCTTCTCCACACTTCTTCACGGGGGCAGGGGCACCAGGAAGCAGGAAAGAGAGAGGAGTGCCCAGCCGAGGTGCCGAAAGATCTCTTAGAAGTTTCTATGGTGGAAACCGCCACGTACTGGGCTTGATACAAGTCCCTCCTCAGAGGAACAGACTCTGTCACCAGGAAGGGACATGTGGCCTCCTTTGAGCGACTACAGAATGTTGTTAAAGAAAAGCAATTCTCTCCTCCTTTAAAAACATCCCCTTTGCTCCTACTTTCCAGGCTCCTGCTCCTTCAAGCGGCTGGTGGCCGCTGGTGGGATCAGGGGGGAGTTTGCCTGATGATGCTGGTGACCCTGTTTCCTGCCCTCAGAGGCTCACACATGTTTGCCCTGGGAGCCTTCCATGGGCGTGTTCCACAGGAAGGTGCCATCTCAAGCAGGTGACACAGGCGGCTGCCCATCACCAGAACTAGGACATGCTCACCTGCATGTATGCAGCGGTGTGTGCACATATACACATTCTCACCCCACGCAGACCCACACCCCAGGCAGCAGACCCATGGAAGCTTCCAGTCATTGAAGGAGGCCCCGAGCAGCTCCAGCTTGTCTCCATCCGAGTCGGTCACCATAGGGAGGGTCACAGAGGCAGGAGCCCCCCACCCCAACGGGACAAGAGCTGTCTCTGTAATCTGGGTGCCGGGGAGGGGGGGAGGTGGTGGCCTGGTCGGCCGGGAGAATGGCGTTGCTTACAAAGCCGTGGTTCCGGAGCAGTTCCTGAGCGTCTCCTTGGCCTGAGTGAGCACAGCCAGCCTGCCTCCCCACTGTCTGCCCTGCCCTGGAGGCTCCTGGGCTACCCACCTTGCCCAGCACACGAAGAACGACGGGCAGCCCTGACCAACCAGTGGCCAAGGAGCCCCCACAGGCTCATGTGTGCTGCTCTGCCCCACCCATGGAGGAGCCGGACATGGGTACTCCCATCCCCCAACCTTCCGGGGCACAGGGCTGGTGCACCCAGATAGGTCCCTAGGCAGGTTCCTTGCCCGCCACCTATCATGGGAGCTGGCAGTTGACCACAGGCTTAGTGGCAGCACTCGAGCAACTTGGGGGTTCTCTGGGTGGTGTGGGGTAACAGATGGGGTTTGTCCACCAGGAGTCCTAGGTCCTGGCCCCAGCTCTGTCCCTGACTGGCTTTGCCACTGTGTGACTATGGACAAATTTCTGTCCCTCCCTGGGCCTTGGCTCCCTGTTCTGTACTGGGGCTGGGGTGGGAGGCTTGGCCAGCAGGGCCCCATCTCCTCTCCAGAAGATGCCCTCTCTCTGACTTCAGAGACACCCCAACCACCTAGTATGTAGAGGCCACAGGCATCTACCTAGGAAGCTCCTGAGCTGCAGCCATCCCTGAGTGTGCCCATCCTGGCAGCGTGTGACGGGGGGCAGCTTAGGAGCTGCCTGTGGCCCTACCTCACCCAGGAAGAAGAAGTGAGTAAGAAACGTCTGGGCAGAGGCCGGGGAGGGCCTAGGAAGTGATAGACCAGCCCGGCGTGGGGACCACTCTGCTGCTGAGCTCGGCAGGCACCCCTAGAGGTCCTTCAGAATGTGGGCTGGCAAAGGGAGAGGGCTGCTGGCAGAGTGGGGTGCCAGCAGTGCTCTGGTGGTGGTCATGGGGAAGGAGCAGGGCGGGGGCGGGGTGGTGCGGGCGGGTGGGATACAGGAGCCTAGCAGAGCCGAGCAAGGTCAGAGAGGAGAGGGGAGGAGGAGGGTGGACTCTTTGAGCTGGGCGGCGTGGGGACGGCTGAGGCAGCATTGGGTCGGAGCATCTCGGGCCCAGTACAGGGTCAAAGGCAGGGGCAGCAGAGCCAGGGAAGAGGCAGGACAGGGACAACGCAGGGCTGGTGCGGGGGCCCTACCTGGGGAAGGGAAGCGGCAGGCGCAGGCCAGCTAGTGGCAGGCTGGTGTGTCGGCTGTCTATGCGTCTATCAGTCCGTCTGTCCGGCTGTGTGAATGCAGCTGCTCACTCTTGGGCAGTTGGTGGCAAGAGGGAGACAGAGGCGGCAGGCTGGAGGCTAAAGGCTGGGCGGGCGGGCCAGGCAGGCCGGGGCTGACGGGAGGGGACGCGAGGAGGGGGCGGGGAGGGAGAGGAGGAGGGAGGGGGCTGGTGGAGCCACTGAGAGGGAGGAGGGAGGGAGGGAGGAAGGGGGCAGGCTTCCCAGCCCCCTGGCAGCTTCCAAGGGAGCAATTTTCTCGTAGATGGCTGGGTTAACTGCGCTCCTCCCCTTCATGCCCCCAGCAAGGCACCCGCCCCCCTGGCTCCAGGAACATAGTGAAAGGACACGCATCACACTCACACAGGGACCCTAGGCATCTTGGGCAGGCTAGGCCTTAGAGAGTCAAAGTTTCCACCTCACAGATGGGGACACTGAGGCCCAGAGAAGGGCAGGGCAGGAACTTGCTTGCTGGCTCCCAGCTGGGCAGAGAAAAAAGAGGGCAGAAATGGAAGGAAGACAAGAAGGAGACTAATAGTTGCTAGTCCATTGAGTGGCCCCTGGAATTCCATCCTGACCTCGCCCAGAACCTGTGGCCTCCTGGGCCTGACAAGGAGGAGGTTCTCAGATCAGGAAGGCGGCTGCTGTGGGCTTCTGGAAGGGCTTGATCAAGGCTCCCAGGCACTGTGGAGCCCCTCATCCAGCTTCTCTTCCCTTAGAAAGAGGAAACGGTCCTGTCCCCATATTATAGGCCAGGTACTCCCCAGCTTGCCTGCCCTGAGGCTACAGATTCTGCGTGCTGGCCACCAACCCTCCACAGGAGGTGCCCTCATCGGCAACAATACTCCACCTGCCTCTAGAAGCCCAGGTCCTTACTATGACACCGTATGCCCTCTCTAATGGTGTTCCATACCCCACCCCGCTCTGGGCCTGGCCCAATGCATGTTGGGTAAACAGACTGCCCACAGCGAGCCCACGCCGAGGGAGGGCTCTCTACACTTTGAAGGGGCAAATTGTATGGTATGTGAATTATATCTCAATAAATCTGGTGAAAAAAATACAGGTAAGCCCACCTATTGCCTGAGTGGTCTTTAACCTGGACCCTTACTTATTGTGGCCCTGGCCTGGCCTCAAGCCCCCAGCCTGCCTTGGCTGGGCCCTGCCCTGCTCTGGGCACTGGGAGCCCAGGACGCCTCACGCACGGCCTCGGCCCTGGAGTCCCAGTGGAGGTGGTAATACCCCTGGCTACAGTGGCCAGGGCTTCTAGGGGATGGATGGAGACAGGCTATGCCCAGTCACTGTCTGGAGGGGCCATTGCCATGGAATGGGGCTGAGGTGCAGAGCTGGGAGAGGGGAGGCAGGTGGCCGTGCGGGGGTGGGGAGAAGGTGACCCTGCAATAGGTGAGGAGCCATGTGGTGAGTGAGCCTGGTGTCTCCGCAGGGGGCTCCTCTCATATGCCTGAGGGCCTGTTCCTAGAGGGGCTGGTGGGTGGGCCATGCAGGTCGGTGCGCTCCCTCGAACTCAGGGAACGGACGGATGTGTCTGAGGATAGAATGCCTTCCACACGGCTCTTGTGCCTGTGGTTTGCAGGCTGCAATAAGCTGTAACTGCACGCCCGGCACAAGGCCCACTGAGTCACCCACTGGCCCTCTAATTTGGGGGCGCCTCCCAGCCCAGCCAGGCAGCACCTCCATCCCTGGGCCTCCCAACCTCTCGCTCTGCTGCCTCCAGGCCTCGGCTCTCTCTGGGGCACAGGAACCCCCAGAAGCCAGCTGAGGTGGGGCTGGGGACCGATGGCGCATCCTTGCTGGCTAGAACCAGCAGGCAGGTGGGTGGCCTCCTGCCCTCCTTGCCTCCCAGGGCTGGAAGGAGGCAGCAGGAGGCAGGGGGAGGGCAGGTATGGGGGGACAAGGAAGGAAGAGCAGGCATTTCCTGATCCCCCAGGGCTCCTGAGGACGAGGGACGCACAGCTGCCTTGGCTCCGAGGGAGCACATCACAGTGGGCTGCATGGGGGTAAGACCAGGGCCCTCTCCCAGCATGCCCTGTACCTCGGGAACACCACTGGACAGGCCCCCAAAGCCCCGGCCTAGATATTTCCCCCACAGGGCTGCAGAGGCACTAGCACCACTCATCAGCCTGGGCCCCTCAGCCCCCTCTGTAGGAGACCCTTCTCCAGCCAGATAGTGCCAAGGACTCTCCCTCTCCACCTGAGAGGGTGCCTGGCCCCCAGAGGGCTGTAGACCAGCCCAGAGTGGCCGGCCAGGCTTCCAGGGAAAGCCCTCCTGGCCCAGCCCAGGGCCCTCCTGCTCGGGGTAGGAGTCCAGGGCAGGGACTGGGAGGCGGGTGAGGCAGGAGGAGAGGTTGGGCGGGGAGGGTGGGAGAGGACATGTGCATGGCAGGGGGAGGGTGAAGGGGGAGATGGAGGCCCGCAGAACCCCTTCCCGAGGCAAGGGGTCCAAGCTGCTGCCATCCCCTGGGCCTATAGCCTGTCCCTGCACAGCTGGCTTGCAGCTGTTTTTGCCCTGGCTTCAAAGCTGGAGGGAGAGGCCAAGGAGAGGGCAGGGCTTCCAGAGGGAGGCAGAGGGCCTGCTCGTCCCCTTCTGGTACCCAGCACCAGCCCACCCAGTTGCTGGTCCCAGGAGACTCTGGGGCTTGGGAGGAAGGGCACACTGGCCTTGGCTTTGGGGCTCTTCCTGGCCTCCCTCTGCATCCACTGGTCCCCCACTCTCAGTGGGTGGCTGCTTCTCTCTCCCCTCACCTCGGCCCGTCACTTCTCTCTGGCCATGCTTCCCAGCTCCAGGGTGGGAAGGTAAGAGGAACCAGGGCAGGATTCCCAGAGGACTCCCCGCCCAGCGGGGCCCAGGAGCTGCCTTTCGGCTGGTTGTGCCTTTTGACACAGGCTCTGGCAAAACAAGCCAAGAACAAGGCCAGGGTCTCTCCTGTGGCAGCCCCCTTATGCCTCAGCCTCCCAGGATGAATTCCCCGGAGGGATGGCTCACACACACCAAGGTCACTTCTTGAGCAAGCCACCTTGCCCAGAATTTATCCAAGATTTGGGAGAAGATACACGAGACCTTGGAGGCGCTGTATCCCTGTCCCCAAGCCAGTGCCCCCACGTTCTTGTCCCTCAGAACCGCTGGCTTAGCCCACCCACCATCCTTCCATGCTCTCAGGGGGCTGGTTCTTCTGTCCCAAGGGCCCAACTTGACTGACCCCCAAGAGTCACCCCTTAAGAGTCCCACAAAGCCCAGAAAGAATGATGGGAGGCTGGTGTGACCATGCCCAAGAGCTAGCCAAGCTGGGGCTGAGTGGGCTAAGCCTCCAGTCTCTGGAAGCTTCCCAGTGCTGGATGGCTGAGGCGTGGCTGGTGAAAGCTGGCACTCCCCCTGCCAGGAGCTTTTTTTGACCTTCCCTTGGGCACATAATCACACAGCGGCTCTCAGCCCAGGCTACCAGACCCGCCTCATCCCACTGGGCTGTAATTTCAGGGCCGAAGGTGGCTCCTTGGAGGCCTGGCCTTCATCTAGCTATCTTTAGAGGCCTGGGCTGGGGCGTGGTCAGATGGGGAAGGTGGACAGGGCTGCCTGTGGGGCCAGGGAGACAGGGGAGGCCACGAGGGACCCCAGGACCTCCTTGGTCTTCCCCTGGGGGAGGCCAAGCCCAAGGAGCAGGGCCAGGAGACTCAGGGTGGAGGGCAATGGAAGAGAGTGGGGCCTGGGGCAGGAGCACAAGCCGCGTCTGTCCTGAGCGCTGAGTCCATTCGGGGGCAATGCTTGGCCTCCCCTCCCCGACAGAGCCCTGTGCTATCTCTCATATTGCCCCTGTGCGGCGGACGCAGGCATAGCACACTAGACGCTTTCAGCGCCTTCTTCACGTCTTAAGCTCTTTCCTGGGCCTGTTTCTCCTGGAGGAGGGGCTTGGATGCAGCTCTCTAAAGTGGGAGATGAGCTGGGAACAGGACTGCAGGAAGTGAAGCTGGGCAGAGGAGTGGAGGCCGGAGGCCAGCAGGGAGCCAGGAAAGGCCGGCAGGGTGAAGAGCAGGACTCAGTGCCAGTCTGGCTGGCAGAATGAAGGGGCCAGGCATGAGGGGTACAGAGGTTCCCCAAGGAATAACACGGCTCCCAGCCACTGTTCTCTACCCCTTGCACTAGTGGCCTTTCTGCCTCCCCCTTCCACCGGTCACTGCCCCCGCCGTTCCCGCTGTTCTTACCCTGAGTCCCAGCCCATCCCCTAGGCACTTCGCCTTCATCTGGAACCAAAGAAGTGCCCCCCTTCTCACCGCCTGATCCCAGTCACCACTATCAGCCTATTGTCTACGCAGACGCCCAGTGTTTGTACCAAGGAGGGGCACGAGGGAACAGCAGAGGCGTGGGTGGGAGTGGTGAGTGGGTAGAGGAAAGGGCCAGTAGAGGCCGTGGGTAGGCAGGTCTTGCCACCAGGTGACCGCTGCAGGCATAGCCCCCCTGGCTGTGTGTTGTCTGGAGTGGGGTCAGGGGCAAGTTTCCCTTTCTCCAGACCAGGCAGGGCCATTCCCGACAACCCAAGGGCCACTTCTTTCTGAGAAAGACATTGGCAGCCAACTCCTCCACAAGGAGTCCTTTGTAGGCATCCCTAGCAGTGCCAGCCTGGACTCTGATTGCTGGGGGGCTGGCGGGACCCCTTTTGTCAGAGCTTGGGCTGTGCCCTCAGCCCTCCCACTGCCGGGCCCCAGCCACTGTGAGCCCCCAGTCCTCTCAGGCAGCTGCCCGTGGGGCTGGCTGCAGCCAGCAGTGTCATAGCCCAGCTGCTCCCTTGCCCACCCAGCTTCCCCCTTGCCCACCCAGCTTCCGGCCCTCTGTTCCCCAGGGTGTTGACCCCAGAGCCTCTGTAATCAACTTCCTGAACACTAATTAATTGCCTCTGAGTTGGCTTTCGAGGGAGTCCAACCTCACACAGCCACTTGGGGTTCTGCCCTGTCTGTGCTGCCTTGGGCCCAGGCTCCACTAGAAGGACCCAGAAAGATTGGCTCCCTGGCCTGGGCCCAGCAGCCCCAGGGTCAATCTGCTTCTTGCCTGAGTGGCTATGTGAAACTAACTGTATGAGCACTTGTGCTTGTCCCATCCCCAGCTGGGCACCTCGGGTGCCCAGATGAGCAGTGGGCTCTGGAACACGTCCCTTCCCCTCTGTGGGACCCTCTAGCCTCATCCGCTCAGTGGACAGTAGGGAGGGGCTGGTGGAAGCAGTGTCCGTGCACGCCTGGGAAGTGACAGCAGCAGGAGGAGCAGGGGCCGTGAGAGCTGGGAAAGTGACCGGCCCTCCCACTCGGGCCAGCGCCTCCAGGGCTGCTGACCTCTGACCCAGCCCAAACAGGAAGTGCCCTATCTGTGGGCCAGGCCCCAGAAGGAGCAGGAATGCAGGATTGGTCCAAAACAAACACTTGGCCAACTTCCCAGGCCTCTCCCGCCCCTGCCCAGGGCTGGCCACTCTCTGTTGGGAACGAGGGCATTGTCTGGGGAGTGGGATGCAGGCAAGACTGGCAATTCCCAGGCCTAGACCCCAGGCAGAGGAGGGGCAAGGTCTCTGTAGTGGGTATCTGTGCACCCTGTCTCCTGCGCTGCACCCACAGCTGGCTGCACTGGGCGGACAAGGCCGGGTTGGGGACCTCCCCAACCACCCTAGGGCCCAGGTCCCATGTGGCTGCATCTTCCCCCTCCTCCAGGGCCTGCTGGGCTCCCTGATGGTGGTGGCCCCTTGTACCCTCCTCCTTCCCCCAGCACAGGGACTCAGTGACACCCCCATTCCCAGTGGTCCACCTCAAACAGGCAGGACCACTGCCCCAGTGGCCATTGGAGGCTCCTCAGACCCACACACATCCCTACTTGGCACAGTGGTCTGCCTGGTGTCAGGGCTCGGCCAGGCTGTCCCTTCCAGGGTCGGGGGTAGAGGGGCTCCCGGCCCTGATCTTCCTCCCCACCCGGCAGTCAGCACTTCCCACCGGCCCAGAGCTGCCCTTCGATGCTGGGTCCCCGGGGCTGGGCTTGTGGCCTCTTGAGGACCATGTGCTCACTCCAAACAGGTGACTGAGCGGCTGCTACTCCCACCCTCCCAGGCTGCATATTCCTGGGCTGCTTACTAGCCACCCCACACCTCTGCTTCCCCCCAGTGAGCTGGGAGAACAGTGCCCCGGCTCCTGGGGCTGTGGGTGAGACTGTGGGGCAGGAGTGTGCCGGGATGGGGAACTCAGTCAGATTTGGGAAACCACAATGAGGGCCTGGGCACCTGGAATGCGGGGAGAGGGAGAGGCAGAGGTGGCCTTGGCCTGGGGCCAGTGTGGGTGTGAGCATCCCACCCGGGCCTCCTCATCAATCTGCTCCAATAGGCAAGCCTACTGCTGTTGCTGCTGCAATGCCTTTTATTACGTTCAAGTGCTAACCCCTGCCCAGACATTTGCTAAGCGCAGGGGCTTCAGTCAGTCACCGGGAAGTGGGTCTTCTTCTAGATGGTTCTCCCAGCCAGCAATCACAGGGGGCAGTGCCAGGGTAGGGGCGAGGGGGGCGGGTGGGGCTAGGAGGCCTCGCCCTGCTGGGGCTGGAGGACCACGCTGTGGTAGGCCCGGATGCAGGAGAAGGCGGTGGGCGGGATGCGGCGCCGGTCGATGAGGTTGTTCTCCAGGTGCGTGGAGATGAGGTTGGAGTCCTGGGCCACACGTGTATCACAGATGGAGTTCAGGGGCACATGTCTGTGAAGGACAATGGCAGAGGTGAGCAGAGAGGAGAGGGAGGCATCGTGCCCGCGGAGAGGAAGAGACGGGCCCACAGAGAGGGTGGGGTAAGGCCGAGACACAGCCCCAAACCACACCGCCTCCGGCCCCCTCCCCATTCGGGCTCAGTGCCAGCCCCCCAGCCCTGGCCCTGTTGCTAGGGACTTGAGCCCTGCCTTCCTCTTGCCCACCCCTCTCCCTGGCAACCATGACGGATGGATGGAGAGGCCTTCGGGTAAGGAGCCCTTCCCAACCGGGGCACCAGGGCCCGTCCCTCCCTATCACTCCCCCAAGCTGGTGGCAGTCGGGGCCCTACCTGATCTTATTGTGGCTCAGGTGCAGCACCTGCAGCCCCTTGAGGCCCAGAAGGCCTCGAGGGATGGCCTGCAGCTGGTTGTTGTCCAGCAGCAGCTCGGCCAGGGAGCTGTGTAGGCCCAGGAAGGACACAGCGTGGATACCGTCGTCACGAAGGCTGTTGTGCGACAGATGCAGGAACTCTAGGCCAGGCTTCATGTGTGCGAACACATAGCCGGGGATGCGCTCAATGCGGTTGTGGTGTAGCGCGAGGCGCCGCAGGCCCCGGGGCAGGAAGGAGGGCACGTGCACCAGCCGGTTGTGAGAGAGGTCCAGCGTCTCCAGCTTCCTGCAGGGCCCAGGACCCACATCTGGGAGGAGAGTGGGGATCTGCCCATTGACGGCAGCTGCCCCCCTGGAGCTCTCAGCAGCTGGGAAGGCCGGGGGCTGTCAGGAAGCCACCGTGGCCCCTTCTCTTTGTGACACCTTTCTCCCCTCCGTACTGTTTCCTACAGAGTACTCCGTAGCTAAAGCCCACATCGGGCTGCTGTAACCCCGTCTGTACAGTGAGACCCAGAAAAGAGAATCTGCATGGGCCCTTCTTCGCTCACAGCAGGGCTGGTGACACACCCCTCACTGTGGAGATGGTGGATACCTTTTCCCTATCCTTTCCCTCCTGGGACCCCTGAGACCTACACCTTCCAAAGGAAGCTCACATGCTGTCTCCTTTCCAGCCTGGCTCCGCCCCCTGCTGGGCCTTCCCCACACAGGCCCAGCCCTTCTCTGCCTCAAAGCCCTCTCTTGTCTTCCTCGCCCTTTTCTCTTCCTCCTGTTCCATCTGAAGAAAGGCAGACAGGGAGCAGGAGAAAAACCAGGCTCACAGAGGGTGGATCAGAGCAGGGAAACCCCCAGGGAACCACATAGCCCTCAGTGTCTAGCAGAGTGCAAGGAAGAGGGGCTGAGCTGGGCTGCTGAACCCATTGAGCCCTGGGGAAGCTGGGGTGAAGCTCGGGCTGTTACCCTTCACGCCACCATGAGCCCAGGTCACTCCATGGTGGAGGAGGCGAACGGCTGGGCAGGGGAGGCCCTAGGCCCTGCAGGTCTGCAAGGGGACAGTGTGGAGCAGGGAAAGTGGGGCTTCTCTCAAAGGTATCCCCAGGCCCAGTGGGTGGGGCCAGCCCTCTAGGCTTGGGCCACCTGCTGTGCTGAGTCCGCCAGGCAGGCACACTCCAGCTGCCTCCAGAACCTGGTGGCCAGCAGCCCCCTCCCCTTCCACCAGCCAGAGCAGAGGCCGGACTGGAGCCGGCCTGGGCTTGACTGGCAGCCAGCCCCTTGCCCAGGCCCCATGGCGGCGGGCGGGATCGGAACAGCAGCTGGGGCTGCCCCTCCCTGCTGTCTGCTTTCCTTTGCCCCCTTGGCAAGAGCAGAAGAGGAAAAAGGAATAATTAAACCCAAAAGTCCCTGGTAACTTTTTCCTGGAACACGAAGAGGCAGGGCGGGAGGCTCCCTTCCCCAAGAATGGCGAGTGGGTCGGCCTGTCGACCCCTGCCTCCCCGCCCTAGGTAGTCAGCAGACCCTGTGGATTCTACCTCCTCCCCTTTCCCTTCCTCTCTCTGCTCCCACGGCCAGCTTCTCAGTCTGGCAGCAATTGGCTGCTGTGAGAGAGGCTAGCAGGGGGCCAGGGGCACAGATGAGGGGCCCATAAATGCTAGGTGTCTTCCTGTCCCCCCAACTCAGGGCCACCAGCCCCACCCAGCTGTCCAAACCAGACTGCAGGAAGCCATCCTTGCGGCACACCCACTCCTTCCATGCTCATGTCCTCCAGAGAACTCCCTAGCTAAAGCCCCACCACCCCCTCTGACCAGGCCAGAAGTCTCCCCAGGTGAGCTTCCAGAAGAAACTCCTGGGCGCCAGGAGTGCTGGCCAGGCATGCTGTGGGCAGGGTTCTGTAGCCTTGGGCATTCCGCTGGGCAGAAAGGACAGACGGAAAGCCTCAAAAGTTGGCAAAATCTCAGAAGAGCAGGTGGTCACTGAGGCCCAGGCCACCACGAGCCCTGGACAGCCAGGCAGGTGACTCAGGTGAACCACCTGAGATCGGGCCCAGGCCACCGGGCTGCCCCAGGGCCACCAGGCTACCCCCCAGCCCTCTCTGGGCTTCGGGCCTCCTCACTACCCTCTTCACCTGGCCCGCCTAACTCTCTGGGTTCCTCTGGGCCCATCCTCCCTTCCTGGGCTTCTGTGCACCCAGCTGCGGGCAGTGCCCTTTCTCCTGGCTCATACAGTGCCAGGGGCCCAAGGACGGGAGGTCGGCGCCACTCACGGGAGATCGATCCAGGCGCGCGGTGCCAGCCGGTCCTCCTGGAGCCGGTTGTTGCTTAGCACGAGCACGCTGAGGCTCCGGCTGCCATTCAGCGCGTCTTCCCTCACCTCCTCAATGTGATTGGTGTCCAGGTGCAGTTCCTAGGATGAGGGGCGGGTGTCAGAGGCCCAACCGCCCTCGATGGCTCTGTGGCACCTGACCAGGCCTGACCCGATCCCGGCCAGCCGGTCCCCAGGCCCTGCCCCGTTCCTGGGGCTCTCTCCTACTCTCGGGCCCATCACCATCTGTGCAATGGCTCCTAGAGGCACATGCTGGTCCTGCCTGACTCCTCACATCCCCCGAACACAGAGCCCCCGAGAGCACGACCACACTGAGGTGGACTTTTTGGGGGACCCTGAGGTCCAGAGAGGGCATAGACCTTGTTCAGGGACACCCAGCCTGGGGCTTCTGGAAGGTTAGTTAGGTCAGGCTGAAGAGAGGTGCTTTGGCTCTGAGGCCTTGTGGGTTTTAGTTTAAAAAGTCCCCAAATGGGCTGCCCACCGTAGGGATTCCCAGCTCACCTGCAGGGAGGCTGGCAAGCCAGGTGGGATGGTCCGAAGCTGGTTCCGGTCCAGCCTCAGGTAGAGCAGGCTGCGGAGTGGCTGGAAGGCCAGAGGGGAGATGTCCCCGTCATGCAGCTGATTGCCCTCTACCTCCAGTGTCAGCAGCTGGCAGAGACCTACAGGGTGGGTGGGCAGGCAGGCACCGTGAGCCCACAGCTGGGCCTGGCTCACAGGGGCCTGAGAAGCACCCACGTGGCGCTAGGAAGCCCAGAGGCCTTGAAGGTGTCACTGTGAGCCCGCCTCAGAGATTGCCAGAGCCCCTGACCGACCCCTAGTGGCAGGGCCACTCACCCATGCTGGCATGCTGGGCCTTCCTCCTCTACCCCAGCCAGGTTGCCCTGTCCACCCTCCCCAGCATACCCTCCAGTGGGCAGGGCCCCCTGCCCAAGGTCCGGCCCACCCGCCTTTAGCCCCTGCTGCCATGGGGGTGGCATGCACCCCAGAAGCTGCCGCAATGCAGGCCCTGCAGGAGGTTGTCATTGAGTTTGAGCTCCTGCAGGGAGGTGGGCAAGGCCGGCACTGTAGACAGTGAGTTCCCGTCCAGGTTCAGTCTCTTCAACTTCGTCAGATTCTGAGGGGAGGGGAGACCGGGGGGCTGGGGTGCTGCCGGCCTGAGCATAGGCCTTCCTGGGCTTGACTTAGGGCCCATCCCCACCAAAGGGCACCCTGCTTCGGTTGCATCCTGGCTTTCTAGTTCCCCCTTGGCCCAGTAGCCTGAGTCTGCTCCCTTACAGGGCTCTCCGTGCACCCAGCTCTGGAGCAGCCCGCTGTCCCGGCTCCCGGCACAGTGTCTCCCCCCGGCATAACCCTTACAGCTCTGCCTCGGGCCCTCTCTGACCTCCTAGCAGGGGGCGGGGGCACACCTTGAAGGCATGGGGGTGCAGGCCCCGGGCATCCAGCTTGTTCTTGCTCAGGTCCAGCCACTCCAAGTTGGGTAGACCCAGGAACGTGTGGGCCGGGATCTTGGCGATCTCGTTCTCTGTGCACACACATGCAGCCATATTCCACTCCCCTCCTCCCTGCCCTCTGCCGCAGGGTACCTCCCACTTCTGAGGACACTGGCTCGTCTGACTGTCCTAGGTCGGGGCAAATGTCATCACCTCAGGGCCACCCAGGACCCGCAGGGAGAGAGCCAGGCATGTGGTCTTCCCACCCCTGCCCCGGGGTCAGTGCTGGAGAAGGGCTCCCCACCTGCCAGGTAGAGCGCGGTCAGGCCAGGGGCATTCAGAGTAGGGATGTGCTTCATCTTCACGTTCCTGCAGGCCACGGCGGCCTGGGCCAGGAGGCACGAGGCCGGTAGGGAGAGCAGGGCCTGCTCTGCCATCCCCAGGCCTGCAGGCCTTTTCTGCCCACGGCCTGTCACCTCCAAAGTGCTGCTGCCGTCACCAATATGGCCTCGGCTTCGGTCCTTCTGTGGGTGTTGACTGACCAGCGCAGGTTGGCAGGAGGCTCCTGGAGGCCGAGAGACACAGCCCCAGCCCGGTCACATGGCAGCAGGGGCCCATTGAGGGGCAGGGGCTGGCCCAGGCCTCCCTGGGTCCCCTTCCTCTGCCTCTGCCAGCCACTCAGCCAATCTGGGCTGGATTGGCAGGCTGCTGGGCACCAAGGGCAAAGGCCAAGATGGCAGCTCTGAGGCTGGGGCAAGGGGGTGCCTCCAGAGGGTTCCTCTCCTGCCCCGAGCATGTTGACACTCAACACAGATGGAGAACAGGGTCTGATGGCATGGTTGGAGAAGACTGGATGAAGCCACAACCACTTTGGACACTCATGTACACCCTTCCCCTGCAGGCCCCATCTGGGAGTCTGCATGCCCCAGACAGTCCTCACCTTTGGGGGGCCTCCGGGGCAGCTTCAGACCCCTTCTCCTGGCATCCCGGCCTCCTGCCTTCCTGCCCTGGCCTTCCTCGGTGGACACTGCACCCTCTCGGGGTCTAAGGGTCCCGCTGGCCCATAAGGGCCTCAACTTCCGTGCCCTGGGCCTCCCCACTGCAGCCTCCAAGATGGTCGTGGCTTGGGGCTGGGCCCGTTCCTGCTCCAAGGCCGCTGGGGACAACTCCTTCCTCTGGGGCAGCCCTGGCCTGGCAGGCTGCTTCCAGCTGGGGGCCTGGGGTTGGAGAGGAGCTCTATGGGCCCTCTCCCCCAGTGTGGGCCGGGCCTGTGGCCAGTCCAGCTGCCTGTCCTCAGGCCTGGCTGGGCCGCTGTTCCTGGGGATGAGCCGTACCTGACCTGCAGAAGGAGCCAGTGTGGGCTGGGCGGCTAGGACCCCTGCCGGACAAAGAAGCTGCCCTCCCTCTTCTTCCAGACCTCACTTCTGCCTTTCTCTTCTCTCCTCAGGAGCCCTCAGCCTTCCGTCACAGACCTCAATGCCACCAAGTGTCAGAGACTCCCTGGTCCCCTCCCCGAGCACCTGAGGAGATCAGAGCTGCTGAGGGCTGCTCTTGATGGCTGGGCCTCTCCAGGCCCACTGGGCCCTGGCTGACAGGCCCCTGGTACCTGGAAGAGTCAAGCAGCCTTAGGCAGAGGGGCGGGGCCTGCTCAGGGGCCCTGGGCCCACCATTTGCCAAGGACGGGACAGGGTGCCTGGGCCTTAATCTGCTCCTAGGAGGGGCAGGGCGGGGTGGCTTGGGATAGCCGAGTGGGTCACTGCCCCGGCATGGTTTACTTTCTAAGGTGGAAGCCCCAGTGCCTGCTGGGTGTGGAAGTGGGGCACGCAAACGTGGAGGCCACCTTGAGGGGCTCTCAGCCCCCTGGAAGGAGGGGCAGGGAGTGAGCAACAGCCCCCCTAGACCTCCCCTCCAGAACAGGGCAACTCTTCCTTACCCAGTGCTGACCATGGCTCTTCCTGTCGCCAGTGCAGCTTCTTCCTGGCTCCCCAGCAGGCTTTGGGGCAGGCACTCCAACCCTCTTCTCCCAGCCCCAACTGCAAAGCTCCTTCTAGGGAGGCCTCTCCCCTCCCCTAGGGCATGGGGACAGAGCCTAACAGAGTCTGCAATCCACACGCCCTCCTGGGAGGGCTCCCTGAGGGCATGGGCCCCTGCCAGCCCCCACTGGAGCACCTAAGGGCTCCAGGAGGGCAAGTGCCCCAGCCCCAGTACACTCTCCTCTTGCCAGCCTCTTCCTGCAGCTGCTGTCTACTCACCATCTGGGGAGCCAGGTGGGCTGAGCGGCACTGGCTGCGGTGTGGGCAAGCCTCTGAGGGTTGGCAGAGCTATGGCCTCTCTCAGACTCGGTGCCTCCTTGCCCAGGGCCCCTCCAGAACAGCACCCCACCCAGAAAGCCAGCATGGTGAGCACCTTGGTCCTCATAGCCACCGCTTGCAGGCAGGCTGCCTGGGCCAGAACAGGAGATGACTAGTTGGGGGAGCTGGGAGCAGCTGCCACAGTGAGACAGAACACACGACTCATGGACCAATGGTGACAGCACATGACCATCCTGCTCCTGGAGCTCCTGGGCCCACCGGCCCACTCAGATCCTCCCACACCCACCCAGCCCGCCCCCAGGAAGCCCCGTCACAAACAAACGCCTCCCAGGCCTTGCCCCCAACTTTCCCCACCTCCCTTGCTCCCACCTGAGGAGAAAGGGACATTGATTTGGTTTTGGACCTGGGCACCCTTGCTTTTCCCCTGTAAGGACTACATTTATTCGACACTGGCCCAGGCCCAATGGCCCCCATGAATGGGCTTCTGTCTCCACTCACAGCAGGCCTGTGAGTCCCACCGCAGAGCAAGACACCCCCTAGGGCTGCCACGGCCTACCTCCATGGCTGGAGGAGGGACAGGAGGAGGACAGGGGCTGGGCCTGGCAGGCAGCAAACCCTGGGTGCCTCGTGGGTCACTGGGAGAGAGAGCAAGTGCCAGGGCCATCCTGGGCAATGGGCGGTCCCAGAAGGCCTCTGTGGAACCCATGGCAGAGTGAGGACAGCAAGCGGGGACCCTAGCCCGTAAGGCTCCAGTGCCCCCTGAGCTCAGGTCTGCCTGGGGATGGGGCCATGGTACACAGCTCTGCTCCTGGTTCTTCCATCAGCTCTCTGCCTGCATTTGGCCAACTTCCTTCCCTCTAGGCCTCCACTTCCTTCTCTGTAAAATGGGGTGGGAGCGATTAGAATGTTCTGCCCTGAGCACCCCGCTCCCAGATTGCAGTGTGTGCTTGCCAGGGGCTACTGGTCGGGCAGCAGGGACCCCTGTCCTGAGTGGGCCTGGCAGCTGGCCTGGGGGAGGCCAGTTCATGATGGGTCCCTGCCCAGAATCCTGGATCCCAGAGGATCCCGAAGACATCCCATGCCTCCGGCTCCCTTTCAGTCAGAGGGCACCTGTGGGCAGAAAGGAGGCCAGGCCCGAGGGCCCAAGGTCAGGGGCTGCTGGGTGGGGGCAGAAGAGCAGGTGGTGGAGCCAGAGGCCAGGAAGAAGTCGGCTGCCTAACATAGGGCCCCCAGCCCGGGTCTAGGAGCAGAGGGAGGCAGGCAGGCGGGGGCGGGCACGGGGCCCCTGATCTCACCGCCGGCTCCCGGCAGGCCAGCATGAGGTGGCTTTTCCTACAACTCTGTCCAGCATTGAGTTAGGTTTGGAAGCAATCTTTAAAAATGAGTTAATTGTGGGCAAGGCTCGGGGGGAAGGGAGACAGGGAGACACAGGGGGAGGGGCAGTCTGGGAAGGATCTGGTTCCGGGGCCATAGAGGGAGTATGTGGGTGGCCTGGAGGGGTGGCAGGGTGGGTCATATGCTATGATGCTGTGGGGGTGGGGTTGTCGAGGCACCCACTGAGCCCGGGTGGTGGGCTTCATATGGCTGCTTAGTATTTGGCCACTTGGGCCTGGGAAGTGGTCTGGTCCCGGAGTGTCCTTCACACAGCATCCATTCCAGGTGCACTGAGCCTCACTGGACCCCAGTGGCTGCCCTGAGGAGCCCCCATTCCAGTGGGGGGCCACCGTCCAGTTGGGGCCACCCCGGATTCGCCATCACACCCCACCCCCACTGGAGCCCAGGTTTCTGGCCTGCATTTGGGAGAGTGCCACACACAGACCAGAGTCGGCCAGGCCCAGAGGATCCAGGGATGAGGCCACTGTCTGCCTGGGTGCCCCTTGGGTGCCAGCGAATGTCCCTGACCCGGCACGCTGAAGCTGGGGGAACACTTAGGCACAGGAGAGCTGAAGTGTGGCACTGAGGCGGGCCCAGAAATCTTGAAAACTGAGCACAACCCATCCCCCATTTTATAGAGAAGAAACAGAGGGGGTGGGGCAGCCTGAAGTCACCAAGCCAGAGGGCAGGCCTCCTGTGGCTGCGTACAGAGGTGGCCCAAGCCTGGGCCCTGAGACAGACTGTGAAGGGAGCCCTGGGCCCCCGCTCTGCCCCTCCCCCTGCCTGGGGATGCATTCTGGAATCCTGGCCCCCAACCCGTTTCCCCTCTTAGCAGCCACTCCCCAGGCGCTGACTAAACATCCTGCCATCTGGTTCCCATTAGCTGGACTGGGGGTGGGGGGAGCCTGCTCCCAGGTCTCCCGGGCACAGCCGGCCTCGAGGAGGGAGGACCCCCGCTCCTACCCACCTAGGCAGGGAGGGGCAAGGCCTGGGGCCCTAGTGGCTCCCCTGTTCCTGAGGAGGCCTGTCCTCACTGCCATGCCTTTGATGGGGGCCCAGAGCAAACCTGGGTGGGCACCAGGGGCAGTCTTTCTGTTGCCTCTCCTGTCCAGTATTGGGGCGCACGGCCATCGCTGGGACCTTGAGAGAACCCCTCGGAGCAGAGCCAGCCTGTAGGGCCTTGGCAGAGCCAGAGGTTCCCAGCGAGTCTCTGCCTTGCCCTCCCCCCAAGCCTTGCACACAGAACTGACTGTGGACTCGGGCTGGGGCAGGCAGGCCCCAGGCCAACATAGCCCTGAGCCCGGTGTCTGGAGCAGAGGGTGGGAGGGCTGTTGGGATTTTCCAGGAACCAGGGGTGCAGTCTGGGGGTTGCTGGAAAGAGCTTTGGGCTCCCAGCTGTGCCATGGACTGACTGGTCACATGATCTCAGGAGCATGCCTTCCCTGCTCAGTGCCTCAGTCTCCCCATCTGAGAAACTCCTAGAATCTGAGAGCTGGAAGGAACCTAAGATGCTGTCTTAGATGATCTCCAAGGTTGTGTCCAGCTTTGCAATCCCAGGATTTAAGGACAAGGAGGGACTCTACCCCTTCTCCTTCCCCTTTCCTTCCATGTAGCATCCCCCCCGCCCCCGCCACATGCATACATGTGTGCACACACCTCTTCTCCACCCATCAGGACTAGAATCTGCAGCCCTGGATAATGGCAAAGCAATGCTCCTTAGAACGGATGCATGCTGACACGCTCTCCTCCACGCAGGGGAGAGTGGAGAATGGCACCTTCCCTGGTGCGCTCCTGAGCCCTGCTGTGAGCCAGGCGCCAGCCAAGGCGCTGCGGGACCATGGTAAACCAGAAGGCCAGCTTCCCTGCACTCACAGGGTGGCCATGGTGACTGGAGGGGCACTTTTGACAGGGGATTAGATGAAACTGTGAGAAAGTGATGTTTTAGGCAGAGATGTGAATGAGGAGGAGGATAGCTTCACAAAAAGAAGGTCCTGAGCAGGGCAGGGTTTGGCCCAATTTGAGAAACAGCCAGGAGATCAGTGTGGTAGATGGGCTGAGCAAGGAGCTGAGGCTGGGGAGGGGCAGCAGGGCCAGTTTAAGTAGGGAGGGCATCAAAGGTTGGCAGGCTGACTGCTGTTAAACTTGAAGGCAACAGGGAGCCACTGTGGGCTTCAGAGCAGGGGAGTCCCGTGAGCTGACTGATACTGTAAAAGGGCCCCTCAGGCCATTGGGTGGAGAATGGGCATGTGGTGGCCCACGGGCCGAAGGGGAAATAAGAGTGGCTGACTCAGGGAAGTGGGCAGAGTGTGGATTTGTTTCAAAGGCAGAGCCACTGTAGTGTGTGTGGGAGGGGGTATGGGGGGTGAGGGAAAAGAAGTCAAGAAGGACTCCAAGGAATTGGTTGGAGCATCTGGGAGGTCAGAGCTGCCGACCAGAGGATCGAGCCCCAGGCTCCTGCTACGCTGTCAGGTGTGAGGCTACTGATATCTCAATAATAAACCTGGACCTTCAGGCCACAGTCTGGGTGGCTATTCCTGCCCACCCTCTTTCTGCAGGTGATTATGCCATTGGACACCTACTATGTGCCAGGTCTTCTGCCAGGTCCAGGACAGAGCTGGGTATGTCTTTGGCCAGCACGCTTTGACCCTTGGAGTGACCCCCAGAGAAAGGATACAGGCCCATCCTTAAGCCTTCTACTTTTTGCCTAAGTGTCTGAGTTTCCTGTGGCCCCATAACTAAGTACCACAAAATGGGGCGGGGGGAGGGACTTAAAACAACAGGAATTTATTTTCTCATAGTTCTGGAGGCTGGGAATCCAAATTCAGGGTGTCAGCAGGGCTATGCTCTCCCCAAAGGCTCTTGTGTGTGTGTGTGTGTGTGTGTGTGTGTTCGCGCGGACGCACTTCCATGCGCACACGGATGCTAGATCTGCCCCTGTGGGTGTGGGCCAAGGCTTCTCAGGTTCTCACACACACCTTGTAGATAAATAAAGGTACAGGGCCCTTGTCCCCCTTAAAGCTTTGAGAAGAAAAAAAGCCTACCTTGTCATGTCCTCCTCCTGCTGCCAGCAGCCCTTCCCTAGAGAAACCCATCTTGTTTTAATGCCGTTGAGACCTCAGAGGGTCTGGTCTCAATTAAACGACTTTCCCTGTGGATGCCTTTGCAAGCACTACAAGCATCAGGCGGCCGGCCCACCCTGCGGGCTGCCTTGTTTGAGACCTGGTGTTCCCTGAGACAGAGAGGGAGCAGGAGGAGGAGGGAAGGGGAACACCCTCAGACAAGGCACTTCTGGCTGGGGATGGGGTGGGCGCAGCTAAAGCCCCCTGAGCAGCATGCTAGAGGACCCCAAGGCTGCAGCATGGAGAACGTGCCAGTGTAAAGTGGCGGGGGCGGGGGGGGGGGCAGACAGCTGTGCAGCTTTGGGCCAAGGTCCAGGTAGCTGATGGGGCCCTGGTCAGGATGGGGCCCTCCTGGGGACCAACTTCGAATCCTCCTGCCCCAGCTGAAATCCCAACGTGTTCCTGCCAGTAATGTAGGCCCCCCTGAGTCCCTTCCAGCTGGCTGGCCCTCAGAAGGGCATCGGGGGCCTAGGGCAGGGGAGAGTGAGGGCCTTGTGCTCGGTAAGGGGCAAGGGGCAAGGGAGGCTGAGCGGCGCCCATCCCCGCCAGCCCCCCAGGGGGCACATTCCCCTTCCAGCCCCGGCGCCCGGCGGCACCCGCGACTCCAGCTCCAGACACAAGTGAGTCAGCCCTGCCGGCCTGCCAAGCTGTCTAGACCCGAGCGTCTCCCCCCGCGGAGGGGGTGAGGCCACCGGCCGGCCGTTTCCTCTCCTGCCACCCGGCCGCTGATCCGTGCACACGTGCAGTTCTGCGACCCCATCCCTCCCCTCCCCCGCCCCGCTGGCGCCCCTACCCCGCTGCGCGCCCTTGTGCGTCCCAAGCTCAGCTCCAGCAAGCAACCCGAAGGCACTTCTCCACACCCTCGTGGGCAGAACACCACCCCCTGGCCACATAGCGCTATGGGCAGCCTTCTGTTCCCTCAGTGGGTTTGCACTTGGGGAGTGGGGAGGAAGAGGAACGGGAGATGAGAATGCGGAGGAGGGCAGTGGTGTCACTGGGGGGGGGGGGGTGGGGTGCAGACTGCACAGGGTGACACCGTCAGAGGGGGTGACACCGAAATGTCTGTAAAAATTTTTGCGCAGTGTTTCAGCAGAAGTTTATTATTTTGTATAAAAATATCCTTGTAGTTTGTTATAACAACAAAAATATTTTTGGTAACACCAGCCCACATGTGTCAATATACCCAGGAGGCTAAAACTCCATGCTAATTTACTTTTTGAACCTTCTAATGTGCTCCAGTCAGAGCTGTCGTTATTATCCAATTACAATGATGCTTCAAATCACGTGGTTTCTTCTGCAGGAGCAAGACCTGTTGTTCTCTTTGTTGCTGGTGTTTTTACAGTGGCTGTTTTTTTCAAATTTTCTGGTGTTTTACGTACAATATTGTGGTAATTAGCATGGTGGTGGAGTGACACCATAAGTTACCGCAACTGGGGTGACACCAACCCCAGTGATGTCACTGGAGGACAGGGACCTTGGCCCCTGACTCAGACCATCTTCCACCTACCCTCATTACCCTGTCTCATTTCTCCCCCACATTCAAAGAGTATGGAATATTCCACGGACTTCCAGAAAAACAAACGCATCTGTCTTGAAAGAAGTACAACGAGAGTGCCCCTTAGAAGCAAGGATGGCAAGACTGCGTCCCAACTACTTTGGACATGTTATCAGGGGGGATCAGTGCCTGGAGAAGGACATCATGCTTGGTGAAGTACAGGGTCAGCAGAAAAGAGGAAGACCCTCAGCAAGATGAATTGACACAGTGGCTGCAACAATGGGCTCAAGCATAACAACAATCATGACGATGTCACAGGACCAGGTGGTGTTTTGTTGTACATAGAGTCGCTATGAGTCGGAACCAACTCGATGGCACCTAACAACAATTTGGTGGCTGTGGAAGTGATCAGCTTCTCATGCCATAACTGAGTTCTGTCCCGGAAAGGTCACGGACATGCACAGACACTTGGTGCTCACCAAGTCCTGCAGTTCTGGGACCTTCTCCCTTAACTGGTGAACCTGGGGCTGGGGTGTGGGGAATGGAGGGATCCTCTGTCCCCAAAGCCCCCCCAGTTCCCTGGTTCGGGGCCAGGAGTTGGTGGGCTCCTCGGAGCTTGGCCTTCTGGTGCTTTGTCTCCAACAGTGTTCCAGAGCCCTTGTGACCCTCACGGGGGTTGCTCGCCTGGGCGTCTGCCTTTAACCCTCCTTGCAGGTAGCAGAGGCCAACCTGCCTTCCTGTCCTTGGGAGAGGTTCAAACCCTTGAATGCCAGCTTCTTGTGATTGGCAGCATCTATTTGGGCCCTGGCCAAGATCCCCCCTGCACCCTGGTGTCTGCTGATAAAGGCCCCTTGGACTGCAGGTTGAAATGCTCTGGGGCCTTCCCTCTTGCCTCCTGCCCTCAGCTCCTGCTGCTAGCCCACTGGTCCAGGTGTACCCAATCAGTGGCCACGCAGTTCTGCCACCTTGGCCCAGAGTGAGGTGGCTCACGTGGCAGGCTGTCTCACCGACCCGCCCACCCGCCCTGGCCACAGCACAATGGGGCCCATGCCTGTCAACTGGTCTCATTTTCCAGTCCCTTTTCCAAGCACTGACACATGGCGAGGCCCTGCTGGGACCCATGGCCAAGTTTCCCCCACGATCAAGAGGCTGGCTCTTGCTGCATGCGGCCCTTGGGTCTGCCCAGGGCCCCCTAGTCTCCCCCGACCCAGCCGCTCCCGAGTCGACTGGCTTTTCAGCCCCATGTTCAGCCTCTGACCCTCCCCGCCACAGGCCTCCCTCACAGAACCCTTAGAGACCACAATGCTCCCTACTAGAGGAATCCCCTCCTCTCCACATCCCTCCCTAGGCTTGCACACTTCTCAAGATGGGGAGCTCCCTCCCTCTAGAGGCAGCCAGCTGGTGTTTAGACTGTGCTCTTGGGAAGAAGAGCTTCCCGGTGTTGAACTTGAGTATGCCTTTCTAGAAGCTTCTACTGCTCAGCCCCTTCTCCACCCCCCAACCCCAACCCCAGTCTCTCCCAGCAGTCTCTTTGTTCCCACCCCAGCCTCCAGACTGTACAGTGGAGGATGCTTGGGAGGCGCCATGATTCAGTACTCTGGGCAGGGAGGCAGGAGTGAGGGCTGGCCAGCAGGTCCTCCAGGCAGGGGGATGGTCCCTTGACCTCTGGAGACCGTCTTCTCCTCTCAAGGCCCTGCCAGTCCTCCTTGCCTCGCTCCAGGCCATAGACAGAGCTGCTGAGTCGGGGGCAGAGCTTGCCTGCTTCGTGTCCTGGCTCCACCAGGCTGGGTGGAGAAGGGGGTTTTCATCCAGAATACACAGGGGCTGGTTTCCTCCCCATCCTATGAAGCAGAGGATGTGGAGTGGGTGGGGGAGGCCACCACACTGCCGTGGTTTCTCCCGCCAAATTCCCTAGTCCTAGGAAAGATCCACAGAAAAACCCACAAGAATTTGAACGTCTGAGCTAAGGCTGTGATTGAAATGAAATTTTTGAAAAAGAAGGAAAGAAAAACAAAAAGAGGAAAAAAGAAAAGAACCCACCCCAAGCCCCTTACAGCCCTCAGCTGCTGGAAGAGGCTTTGCAGCTCGCTGTATGTATGTGTGTGTGCAGACATGTGACAGTGTGTGAGTGGGTGTGTACACAAGTAATGAGTGTGTGCATGCCTGTGTGTGAATGATGGGGGAGTACACACACTCTCCCATGTGCCCCAAAGGAAGGGGTTCCAGAGATTATGGGCCAAAACTCGGGGAGTAGAGCGCACAGCGGTGAGTGAGCACACATTCTGTGAGAAGGATGGAGAGAGATGCGGGTGGACAGAGGGCCAGAGGGGGGAAAGAGACCTGGGAGGAGGGGCACACGCAGAGGGACAGATGGAGATGGACACTGGCAAGGAGCCAGAGGGAAAAGGTGGGAGGGAGAGACACAGGCGCTGAGGCCCAAGACCAGGCAATGGGGATGCGGGAGCAGAAGTGGTGGAGCAGAGCAAAGGAGGTGAGTCAGAGCCAGTCTGCCTGGCGAGAGAGGGAGCCAGGCCCTGTGCCAAGGCCCAGAGGCACTGCAACTGGCACCAGCTCCTTCCCTGACTGACCCCAGCTGCCCCTTGCCCCCTGAATCCGCAGGCCAGGTGTCTAGGTGGCTAGCTGGGGGGAGGGGGAAGAGGAGAGGGGTTCCTGGAGGGAGTCTACATCTAAAAACTGAAGTCATAGGTTGGTGTGAGGATCTATACGAGAGTCCCCTTGTAGAGATAGGGCAATTGAGTCTGAAAGGTGGGGCCACCCGGCAGGAGTCAAAACCAAAGGCTGGTCCTGTTGGCACAGAGCCTAGCCAGTTAGTTGGAGCACAGCCAATATCTGTTGAATAGATACTATTGGTTCTGAAAACCATGCAGAGCTGCTGCAGGGTTTTAAGTATTGGTGAGGGGCGATGTGGTCAAATTTGCTCTTAAAACAAAAAACCCCCCAAAAAACAGAAACCCCACCTGCAGCATGGAGGACTGAATCAGGGACCAGTCTAGAGGCAGGGAGGTCTAGGACAGGCCAGCAGGCACCGGCAGGCAGCCAGTGGACAGGAGGTGGTGGGCAGGATGCAGAGTGTCAGTGGGCTCTGAGGATTGGTCCGGGCCTTCTCCCTGGACTCCAGCCCCTCCAGCTCCTTTCCACCTCATCCATCAGGAGGCCCTGGGCAAGGCGGCATGACCACTTGGTGAGGGAGGTGCTATCATTATCCCCATCGGATGAGGGCAAGGAGGCACAGAGAGGTTAGGTAACTGATCCAAAGTCACACAGCTAGGTTGGAACTCAAGAAATTTATGTCTCACTCTGTTGTTAGGTGCCTTCGAGTCGATTCCGAGTCATAGCCACCCCATGTGACAGAGTAGAACTGCCCCGTAGGGTTTCCTAGGAGTAGATAACCAGGTCTTTTCTCCCGCAGAGCTGCTGTGTGGGTTGAACTGCCAACCTTTTGTTAGCAGGAGAGCACTTAACCGTTGTGCCACCAGTGGTCATTATGTCTCTAATGCCTAACTCAGGCGTACTCAAATGATTCTTTTCAAAAGAGCGAATCCAAAGATATGGGCTGAGAAATGGGGGAAAAGAGCAGTGTGCGGTGCAGCGCACGGAACCCAGCGCTGGTAGACGGAGGCTCACGCCCCAGGCCCGGTCGACCTGGGAGAACCCGACCCAAAGCACGAGCGCCCCCTGCGGGAGGAGACTCGCCCCGCCTCGCCTCTCGCCCCGGCAACTCGCAGGGTCCCCTGCCTGGCCCGCCCCGCCCTACCCTACTCTTGCCCCCTGGTTCGGCCTCCTGGGAGGAACCGAGACTGGCGCGCGGGAGGAGGCGGGGCGCTGCTCCGGCTTCAGACCAATGGGAAGGCGCAGTGGGGGCGGGCAGGGCCGCAGGCCCGCCCCCTGCCGTACGGCCCCGCCTCTGACCCGGAGGCAGCGGCTGCGGCAGGCGCGATTGGCTTCCGGGCGGGCGAGTGCAGCCTGGCGCGGCTCTGCGCGGGAACCATGGCCGAGCGAGGCGGGGCGGGCGGCTGCTGCCCCTGGAGCCCCGAGGGCGCCGAGGGCGCCGAGGGCACCGAGGGCGCCGAGGGCACCGAGGGCGCGCTCCAGGCGGCCGTGGACGTGTTCAGGAAGCTGAAGGTACCGCGGGTCGGGATCGAGCCCCGGGGAGGCTGCTGGCCGGCCTGGCGCCGGCGTGCGGGTGGGCGCGCTGCGGAAGTCGGGCCACGCGGCCCCTATCGCTGACCCGTTTTGCCACGGTGGGAAGCTAGTCGGCGGGGTGCCGGCCCCGGCCCGATCAGGCCGGCCCACGCGACTGTTGCTGTGGCTCGTCCATGGCTCTGGCGCTAGAAACCAGGGCGAAGACGGGCGGGGCCCAGCACCTGGCCTCAGGGGCCTGCAGTGTCTAGGGACAGACAGAGGGCCAGGAGCCCGTGGCCCCTCTTCGAGTCAGCGAGCCGGAGGCTGGTTGTCAGAGGCCAGAAATGGCTCCTGGCCCAGGCACTTCTTGCGCGCTACCCTGTGGAGCTCCTGCAACAGCCCCGCTACACAGCTCCCGGCTCCAAGAGGCCAGGCAGCTGTCTCTGGCACAGCTCGGACCGCCCCGCCCCTCTCCTGCCCGCCCCTCGTACTGCCTCGGTCCTCCCTCTCTCCTCTCTCGAGGGGGGACTTGGGCTGCTGCCCCCTCACCCCCGGCTCCCATCTCCCCCCCACCCCGCCCCTTGTTCCACCCCTTCTACCCCCTCTAACGTCGCGCCTTCGCGCTCCTCTTCTCTCCCGGTTCCCGCCCCTCGTCCCGCCCACCTGCCAGGAGGCTCCCTCACCTCTCACCGGGAGACTTGGACCACCCCTCTCAGGCTTTGCCACCATCTCCCCCCTCCTGCCGTGCTCCTCTGCAGCCGTGTCCAGCCCCGCTCCCACCCTCTCTTCCTCCTGCCCTTTGCCCCTTCTCCTCCTACCCCTTGCCTCTCCCGTCCCATCTCACTCCTCCCCCTCCTGTCTTCACCCCATCCCTGCCCCCCAGCCTCTTGGCCCTCCCAATCGCCCCACCCCGCCCCTTTCCCTTGGGCCCCCGGGGCCCTGAGCCTAAATGGTGATCCAGGTGGGCCGCCTCCAAGGCTGAGACTTTACTGCTAGGTCCTCCAGCTGCAAGGGCCCAGACTGGCTCAGTTAAAGGGGGCGGGGGTGGCAGGCAGGAGGCTTTGTTGCTGAAGGCAGATGGAGGGAGGCGAATGGTGGGCATGGCAGTGGTATAGGCCCCCAGCCGGGTGGGAACAGTCTTGGGGAACATGCCTGGCACGTGCTGACAGTAAATGTGTGAGTGGACCACTAGGAAGGGCATGAATGCGAAACTACCTGGTGGCTCTTCAGTGATCCTAGCTTCCTAAATATTCCTGGCCTTCCCTTTCCTTGCTTAGGACCTAGACTGCCCCTTCCTTGAGGGTCTGTACCTCTCAGAGCCAAACACGATCCAGGAACTGCTGTGCAGCCCCTCCAAGTACCGTCTGGAAATCCTGGAGTGGATGTGTGTCCGGTAACATCCTCCTTTCTTCCTCTTCCTTCCCCGGGTGGACACAGGCCCCTCAGCCCCTCCCTGCCCACCCACAGAAAAGGGGTTGAATATTTTTACAAGTACCTAAGCACTATGAGTCAGAATCAACTTGACGGCACTGGGCTGGGTAAGCACTTCCAAAGGGTCGGCAGTTTGAATCCGCCAGGCGCTCCTTGGAAACCCTATGGGGCAGTTCTACTCTGTCCTATAGGGTCGCTATGAGTCGGAATCGACTTGACGGCACTGGCTTGAGCACTTGGCTGCTTAACCAAAAGATTGGCAGTTTGAACTCACCAGCAGCTCCTTGGGAGAAAGACCCGGCGACCTGCTGATGTAGAGATTACAGCCTAGGAAACCCTACGGGGCAGTTCTGCTCTGTCACAAGGGGTCACTATGAGTTGGAATTAACTTGATGGCACACAACAACCACAACCTGACCTCCCAGAGGGCCGCGGAGCCCTGCTCACACGTGGGGTAAACATGACCCCCCAGCAGTCAGCTGGGCTGGGCTCGCCCTTGCCATTTAGCGGTAATGCTGAGCTTGGCTCTGGAGTACCCTTCCTGCTTGAGCTGCTAGTTGGGAGGTTCAGCACTGGCAGAGATCTGAAATGTGGCCCGCCTCAGTCGCTGTACTTTCAGACTGGCGACGTGGGCTGTCTTGGGCCTTGCAGTAGAGTCGTGACCAGTAGGGCCAGGCCCTGGGTCCCCTGCCTGAGTCTCTGCTTGCTGGGGCAGCACAGCTCTCACCAGCCCCTGCTGACCCCAGGCCTGTGGATTGGCACTGGGTCCTGACTCTGTCTGCGAGCCCTTTGGGATACCCTTCCTGAATGTTTGTGCTGGAAGCGAAGCCTGCCAAGATGGCCAGGGGTGTTTGGGCAATGCCACCTAAAAGGCCCAGGAAGTTCTGTGGAATGTCTGTTCCTTGGGAATGCACACCCACTGTCTTCTTGTAAACAGTCCTAGATGCTCTGTCCTGGTGAGGCAGCCTTGAGCTGATTGTCTGCCTTAAAGCTCCAGGTCAGGAAGGCTTGGATGTATTTTGGGTCACCCCCAGAGGCCTCTGGGATGATGGTAGTCATTTGGCATGGGGAGGCTTGCCCCTCCTCAGCCTGGCCTGTTTGGTCTTCCTGCTGAGGAAGGTGCCCGGGCAAGAGCCTTGAGGTGGAGCAGTGAGGATCCAGCCTGCCCCGACCAAGCAGGCCTGCCAGGCAATGGGAGGTCAGTAGGATTGGCCCTGGGCCAGTGTCCTAGGGACAGCCTTAAGGAAGGAGGAGGCATTTTAATCTTTTCAGGCTTTGCCGTTCCAACCTCCTCTCCTGCTGCCTTCCAGCCCCCTTCCCCAGGCCCCTTACCAGGCCTCCACACACCATACACCTTCTCCCCACTTATCAACTACCTCATTATCTGACATTTTGCATTTATGACAATGGTAAAAAATCTGTCAAACTATTTTGTGCATTAACGACATGTATCTGGCAATAACAAATGCCATATTGTGAGCCAAGAGTAATACTCAGTGTGATGGTTAAGGTTATGTGTCAGCTTGGCTGGGCCATGATTCTCAGTGGTTTGGTAGTTATGAATGATGTAATTTGCAGCTGTGGAGTGATGTAGTCATCCTCCATTTTGTGGTCTAATATGGTTATCCTCCATTTTCTCGTAATGCCAATTTAGCATAACGACCTGGTCTTTGGAACCTAACTATGTTGATAAGCAAGGACAGGGTACGTACTCTTAACCTTTTGCTTTCACTAACACTGTTTCCCTCCTGGGAATGCCTGTCAGGTCTCTGCATGTTATACAGACTCCTGTGCAGTCTCTAAGACCCAGCTGCCATGTTGTCTCCTTCCACAACTGCTTCCGTGCCCACAGCTCCCAGCTGCTCTGGAGCGTGCCTCCATCAGGGCCCTGGCACACTGGCTCTGTCCTGACCTGTTTGAGTGGCAGAACCCCTCTGTGTAGCCCCAGGCCCTGGCAGGTGTTAGAACACGCACCTGGATGCTGGTTCAGGGGCTGTCGCCGCGGATGGGGTCCTCAGGGAGCTGAAGGTTTGGCGGGGCAGGAAGGGCCAACTGTGGGTCCCAGTGGAGTCTGAGCTGAGTGCTAGGGGCATTCACTGGAGGAGGTGGCATTTGATCTGGGTCTCTGAGAGGTGAGTGGCTTGTCCCCGTGTGTGAGGATGGGAGATGGCAGAATGCTTCTTGCAATGGGAGCAGGGAGTTGGCACAGGTATGGGGACAGCCCTGAGCAGTAGGCGTGAAAGGCAGCTCAGAGCCAGATCACACGGGGCCTTGTGAGCCGCATGAAGGCCTATGACCTTTATGCTCCGGGCAGGGCGAACAACAGGGTTCTCACCGGGGCAATGACCTACTGAAATGGCATTTTGGCCACATTCTCAGGCCAGACGTGGGATGGATTTCCAGGGGAGACATGAGGCAGCAAGACCTATAGGGAGACTTTTGCAACACTCCCTGGGCAAGATGGCCAGAGTCTGGCTCAGGATGGCCAACAGCTCGTGTTCCAGCCACTGCCTGCCTGGGGGGACCAGAGCCCATTCCAGGAACCTGGGAGGAGAGGCAGTAGTGGGGCTGGCCTGGGTGAGCACAGGGTGGGGGAGGGGAGTTCTAGAGTGGCTCCGTGGGAGGGGACACATATTTGCCTGGGCCAGGCGGAAGCTGGGGACAGTAGGGAACCAGGCTGCTCTGCTGGCCAGAGAGGGGTAAGTGGAGGGAAGGGGGAAGCCATGTTGCTCACATGCTTCTAGGACGTCTTTAAATACAAGAAACTGAGCCCTCCACGAAGAAACCAGGGGGTGTACACTTGCTTTTGAGGGTACTAAGCTAGCAAAGTGAGCCTTTAAAGGGCCCTGAAGGAGGACGGGGATTACAGCTTCCCCCGGGTTCATCCTTGCTTCTTTCACACAGCCTCCACAACTAGGCCCCGATTTAATGCGCCGGTGGCCCCGTGAGCCGCACCTGCGCTGGCCCTCCGTGGCCTATGTGCCGGAGGCACAGGAGGCAGCACTGCAGGACCTTGGGGGCTGCCTGTAAGGCCTCAGGGCCTCCTTGGCTCCCTGAGAACCTGGCTTTCTTTCAAGGGCTTAACCACCGTTCGCTGCTGCCTTGCTCCCTGCTGATTCAGTGAAACCCGTTTAATTAAATCCTGTTCTGAGTCAGCTCACCTAGGTTTTGGTAGGTTTGGGTGTTTGTAGCCTGGGAACCAGTGAGTGCTCTCTTGTAACGGGAATGTTGCCCAGCACCAGGGCCTCAGCCAGATTCCAGGCTAGGGGCTGCCTTCTCTTCTTTCTGCCCAGTGGGTGTCTTAATATGTTGTCAGGATGGGAGGTGCAGCTGACAGACAGCTGAGACCTTCCCTCTGCACTCAGCCTCAGGCTCTGGGAGCCCACTAGCTCCCAGGTCCCCAGCATTACGGGGTCTCAGTGGCCTGGGTCTTGGCCATTGGGTTTGGAGGCATTGGCACAGGGAAGGCTGGAGGGAGCCGCGGAGACCAGCCACAGAGCTAATTGTGCAATTATTCTCCCTCATGGGCCAGGGCAAGCTACCCACCTGAGGTTGAAAGCAGAACTCAGCAGCCTTTCGTGCCAAGGGCCAGGTAGTACATATTTCTCAATTGGAGGCCAGACGGTGTCTACCATTGTAGTGGGAAAGCATCCATAGACAACACGTAACGAATGGGCAGGGCTGAGTCCTGATAAAGCTTTCTTTACAAAATAGGTGGCCAGCTCGAGGGCTGATCCCCGCTTCAAACTGAGACCTAGATTAGCACAATCTCCTGTGGAATTATGCTTTTTTAAAATTGAAAAACCCTCCCCCTATTGAAAGAGCTAAGCACTCACACTGATGGCAGAATGTTCTGGGGCGAGAGGCAATGAATGACCCTCACTCCTAAATGCTCACCGGCTCCTGTCCTGGGCTGGCCACCATGTTAGGCCTGGAAATACAGCTCCTGCCGGCCTTGAGGCCCACACTCTTGGGTGAGAACCCAGTGAGAAGGCAGCGCCTGCTGAGGCTGTGGGCTTTGCAGGGCAGCGATGGTGCAATGAGCTTGGCAGGATGAATTGGTGTGAGCCAGTGCACTGGGGTGGGGGTGGGGGTGGGGGTGGGGGCAGGAAGCAAGCAAAGAGCTGCTGCATCTATCAGGTGGCTCTGGGCTGTGGCTGTGAGGGGGTGCAATGGGGCAGGAGGGGGCTAGTGGACAGAGGCAAGGGCCAGCGCAGCAAGAGCCTCAGCTGACATGCTCAGAACAAATCCACGCCGTGATTTAAAGTAAAGCGATCCCTCGGTCCTTTGGAGGAAGGTGTGCAGAGCTGGGGACCCCAGCGCCGTGCGTAATTCACTTTCTGAAAGGTGGGTAAAGAGAGGGCGGCGGGTGGACATCCCGGCTCTGGCGTGGCCCTTTCCGGCCTGACTTGTTCTGCTGTTTCCTCGCAGGGTCTGTCCCTCCTTACAGGACAAGTTCAGCTCTCTGAAAGGTGCCCAGGCTGAGGTGAAGATCCAGGGTAGGTCTGGTGGTAGAGCCCTGGGCTGCTTCACAGCCTTCTGTCCAAGCTGAACTTCCGTTTCCATTGGTCCAGTGGTTTTCTTCTGGGTGGTACACACCTGCATGGATGCTTATCCAGCTGCCCAGAATCAGGGGCCACTCTGAGGCGTGGAGAGAGGGAGGGCTCCTGTATTGGTTTCCTAATTGGTACCACAAAGTGGATGGCCTATCAGAACAGAAATTGAGATTCTCACAGTTCTAGAGGCCAGAAGTCCAAATTCAGGGTGTTGGCAAGGCCATGCTCGTTCTGAGGATTTTTAGGGGACGATTCTTCCTTGTCTCTTCCAGCTTCTGGTGGTCCCAGGCATTTTTTGGTTTATAGATGCAACTTGACATGGCTCTTTTCCTTCTGTGTATTTCTCTGTCTCTGTGTCTCTTTTCCTGGTTTATAAGCACACTGCTCAGATGGGATTAGGGCCCACCTTACTCTTTAGGAAACACCGATGGCGTAGTAGTTCAGAGCTACATCTGCTAGCCAAACTACCAGCAGTTCGAATTCACCAGGCACTCCCTGGAAACTATGGGGCAGTTCTGCTCTGTCCTATAGGGTCGCTCTGAGTTGGAATTGACTCAGTGGCAACAGGTTTGGGTTTTTTTGTTCTGCTGCTATATGGCCTCATGTTAACTGAAAACATCCACGAAGACCCTATTTCCAAACAAGGGCACGTTCACAGCTACAAGGGTTAGGACATCAACATATCTTTTGTGGGGGGACACAATTCCATCCAGAACAGCCCCTGTCCCCTGCGAGCAGGGTGAGTGTCCTAGGGTTGCTGGCAAGATGACAGGAGAGGATAATGTGCACTGTCTTCAGGAGACCTAAGGATCTGAACCAGTATGAGCGATGGTTCCCTTGGCACATGTCCATGGCACCCTCACTGCCATTGGCTCCTCAGGGAGTTAGGTATGTGGAAGAGCGTCCCATTCCAGGCCTTATGGTACAGGCAAGAACACTGACACCCAGAGAGGGGGCGGTGCCCAGCCCGATGACTGGGGGGCACACACCACAAAGTGCTTTGGCCCCAGCACGCCTGGGTGGCATCCTCTCCGCAGTAACAGGATCTTTCTGCTCTGACAGAGATGGTGAAACTTGGCCATGAGCTGATGCTGTGTGGGCCAGATGACCAGGAGCTCGTGAAGGTGAGAGAGGACCCTTGTCTGTCACCTGTGAGACTCCTTGGGCTTGGGCACGCTTCCTCTAGATGTCCACGGCCTCCTGTCCCTTAGTCTTCAGGACAAGAACTAGTGGGATTCCCATGGGTAGACCCCCACCATCCTGGGGTGGTGGGGTCTGGTAGATGCGGGCCTCTGACCTAGAAGAAACAACCGAAAGGGCAGAATGCATCCCTGCTCAACCACCTCGTGTGCACCCTGCACTGGTAAGTACTTCACCTGCCAGTGATTGCCAGTCTTGGCAGTAGCTACTTGTCCTGTCCCCATTTCACAGTGGAGGTGACAAGCAACACGGTGGCAGAGCCATGCCTCAAAGCCAGGCCCCTGCCTCCCAAGCCCTCTGCCTACGGCTGCCGTCCAGGGGTGTCAATAGGGAGTCAGCCTACTCCTGCTATCAAAGAAACCCCCTCCCTGCCCTGAAGAGCTTTAAAAATATCTTCGAAATGTTTGTGGCTTCACAGGCAGTTTCATCACGCGTGCAGATTCATGTTAACCACCGTTACCACGGTCACAGTACAGTCCCTTGTGTTGCCCTTTTAGAGTCCGCTTCTGTGGGCTGTGGCTCCCATTTGAGTTTGGTTTCCACAGCCTTGGCTAATCTGATCCGCCCTGCACGTGCGCCACCCAGTGGTCAGGTTGGGACCTGGGCGTAGGTCTGTGCCCTGGCTTGGTAGTCAGTCTTTGGTATGCTAATCAAGATCCCATCCACAGGTTGGAGTGAGCCCAGGAGTTCCTAAGCAGATTTGTGGGGCGCTCTCAGGGTCGTCATGAGTCTCGATGGCCCTGGGTGGCTCTCCAGCTGATGGTACAGTGGTTAAGAGCCTGGCTGCTAACCAAACGGTTGGCAGTTTGAATCCACCAGCCGCTCCTTGGAAACCCTATGGGGCAGTTCTGCTCTGTCCTACAGGGTCACTATGAGTCGGAATCCACTCAGGGGCAGTGGGATTGGTTTTTTTTTTTTTCTCTCAAACTCTTCCCTCTCTGCTATCTCCTCAGTCCTTTCTGGTCCCCACCTCCATGACTGCCACAGCCACCTTTGCTGAGTCTCGCCCTTCGCAGCCAGCCCCAAGGCTACCTGGGCAGTCCCGGACACTGCTAGGTCTGGAGCCTGGGACTTGCTGCCCAGGGCCCTGCCTACCCCGGCCCTGGCACAGCCAGCCTTGCCTTCCGTCTGCAGGGCTGTGCCTGTGCTCAGAAACAGCTGCACTTCATGGACCAGATACTGGATGCCATTCAGAGCCTGAATATCGGCTACTCCAGTTGTTCCAGGTAAAGGGGCAGGTGGGCCTCGGCAGGATGGTGGAGATGGGGCCCTCAACCAGTCTTCTCTTGGCCTGCTGACATGGATCCCAGAGCCGGAGCTGAGGGAGCTGGAGGGTCTTGCTGAGCACCTGGTCCCACCACTGGGCAGGTCTCCAGGGTCTCACTTTCCAGACTGAGCCCAGGCAGGACACTGTCCTCTGGGGGCTCGTGGACTAGTCGAGAGCTGGGCAGTGTCAGAACCAGGTGTGCCTCCACCCAAGGGGACAGTTCACTGCCCATGGTCCTGGATGGTCCCTTTGATGGGGCAGGCAGGGTCCTAGGCAAGGAGGGAGCACTTGCGCTTAGCTCTAGACACTTAAGGAGGCAAACTGCAAGTGGCATGGCTGCGGGACTCTTGCGCCGGCCTCCCTGCATGGTCTCCTTTCGACTCTTGGCTCTTCCACATGGGCCAGGGGTCTAGGTAAGGGGGGGAAGCATGGGCCGTGGAGGCATGGTGTGGCCTGTGACGGTGTGGCCTGTGACTTGCAGCGTGGACCAGCACTTCAAGGACTTAAGGGACAAGAATGAGGCGCTGCTGGGAGATCTCTTCTCTGGCCCATACCTGCAGGCACTCCTGAACCCCGACTGTGACCCGTGGCCCCTGGATGTGCAGCCTCTCCTTGATCAGCAGAAGTACAGCCCGCTCCCTTCCGGGCCTGGCCCTGTGGTGGGGTTCCCTGGTGTCCAGGGCCACGTTGAGCCGACCAGGCCACCTTCTCTCCCACAGGGACAATCTTTACTCAGAGTCAGAAGAGGGGAAGGTGGAGGACTTGGTCAAGCAACTGCAGGAGAGTGCTGCCAAGCTCCAGGATCTCAGGGCAGAGGTGAGGGTGAGGTGGGCCTGCCTCCTTTGAAGATGCTTGGCCCTTGGCCTCGAGGCCAGCCAGCACCCGCTACGTGGCCTCGGGGCCTGGCTGGGAGTCCTAGGGCACAAGAGCAGTATCTGCCCCCTGCACAGGGATGTTGTGAGGCTTAAGTGTGGTGGCCTGGCCCTGGCAAGGTTCTAGAATGCAGTGGGTGCTCCGTACGTGGGAACTTTCACTGTTACCAAGAGAGCCCGACTGTGAGGGTGAGAGGTGAGCAACAAGGTTTCTCCCGGTGCCAGGGGAGTGGGTTCCAGGTCCACGTGGGAACGTTTTCCATGCTTTCCCCCACTTTCTCTCACGGGACCCTCCCAGCAGCTCCTGGACTGGCCTCCATATTTTACTGAGGAGGAAATTGAGGCCCAGAACAGTCAAGTGATTGGCTTCCGAAAGTAGCAGAGCTAAGATGGGGAGCCAGGCTGTCTTGCTGTAAACCCAGGGCTCTGTTGTGTGCTAGCTGCTCTCTTCCACCTCTTGTCTCTGTCTCCTATCTCATGTCTCCTCTTGCCTTACATCTTCCGGCTCTTGGGAGCTTTCTTCTCAGCCTGGCTGTTTCAGTCAGACGCTGCCCGGAGGTGGGAGGAAGGGGGTGGGTGCCCCGGGAGCAGGAGCAGGCAGGGAGCGTCCACCTCTGTTCTGCTTTGCAGTGCTTCCCTCAGCACAAGGAAGGGGCCTCTGTGGCCGGGGCCGACGCCACCACCTTGGACCAGAAGCTGCGCCTGGTCGTCTCCGACTTCCACCAGCTCATTGTGGCATTCCTCCAAGTCTACGACGATGAGCTGGGTGAGTGCTGTCGCCGTCCAGGCCCTGACCTCCATCCGTGCGGCCCCATCATCCAGGCCGTGTACCAGATTCTGACTTCCTGCTGCCAAGTAAGAAGACCCCTTTCCCTCCCCTTACGAGAGCTCAGGGGCAACCCCCAGTGGGGGACCTGAGGGCTGGGACTGCCAGCAGGCACTGTGGGGAGGGGCGTGTGTGCTGGGGATGGGGAAGCGGCCTCAAGTGGATTGTCCCACCCCAAGACCTCCAGGCCTTCAGCGGGTGTTTCTGGACCTACAGGCCCGGCCCCAGAGAGGTTCATGCATGGGCCAGCCTGGGCCTTTGGTGGCCGCATGGGCCTGCGGTCTTGGCCTCCACTTTCTGTCCCTTGTGTTAGTTTCACACTGTTTCTGCTAGACAGAGAAGCATCACCTGCCTGTGACCATGACCCAGATGAGACAAGACAGGGAGAAGCTGTAGCATGTGGCTGACCTGACTACATAAATATTTCCTTCTTTTGTTGTTCCTCATTTCAGATCCCCACATGCCAACCTAGAAAGAGGGTTTTGTTATGATTACATCTGCTCAGGGGGTTCCATGGTGTTTATTTTTGATTTTTTAATGCAACGATCGGCAGACGTGTCTGCTGAGAGTCCTACAACAGGGACGTTTTGAGCACAGCTTCCTCCCCTCAGAAAGGCCATTTATTTTAAGACAGTTATGTCCCCGCCCTGCCCTCTGCTTTGCTTAGGCTGGGGTGCGATGCAGTGTGGGCTGCTGCTGGGAAGTTACTGGTGCTGAGGCTTCAGTGTGGGGTGGGCACATGATGGCGCGGTGTCCCTGCTGGGCCAGGAGGAACGGGACTTAGGTGGAGACCCTGATGAATGGCCCCTCGACCTTGGCTGTCTGGGGATAACTTCTACAGGCTTGAGGGGGCTGGGAAGGGGAGTTTGGTGGGAAGCTGCAGATCACCTCTGTAGGTCAAAGTACCAGTGTTAATGCCCATGACCTTCCTCCTGTCCCCGCCCCCCCCACTTCTTTCCTAGCTGCTGAAAGCTGTCATCGAGGTCACTGATACATCTGTGAGCACTGTGAACACAGTGGCTAAGCATCACAGAGAACAGAGCTGCTGGGGTAGTGACAACTCCATGATGAGTCTAGGTACGGGGTTGCCCCTTCCTGCCTCTGAGGCCACCTACTTGGCCAAGGCCCTGCATTGTGCTTAGGCTCCTTGTTTTGTGCTTGACCAGGACTCAGAGAGCGCTGGGGGAGCAGCGGCTTACTTTCTTCCTCTTCTTTTTTGTTGTGGTAAAATATATCTAACATAAAATTTGCCATTTTAACCGTCTTTAAAGTGGATCATGCATTGGCTTTCATTACATTTATAGTGTTTTACAACCACCACCTCTACATCTGGAATTTCTCATTACCCCTTAAGCAATGACACCCCATTTCCCCTTCCCATCCTCTCATAACCACTGGTAGACTTTTGCCTCTATCTTTTTGGCAATTCCAGATATTTCGCATAAGTGGTATCATGCAGGCCTTTTGTGATCGACTGACTTCACTCAGTATCGTGGTTTCAGGGTTCTTCCGTGTGGGAGCATACATCAGGACTTTGTTTCTCTATGGCTGAGTAGTAGTCCATTGTATGTATGTACCACGTTTTGTTTATCCATTCATCTGTTGATGGGCATTGAGGTTGTTTCCACATTTTGGCAATTGTGAATAGCGCTGCAGTGAGCATTGGTGTACATGTCTCTGAGTCCCTGCTTTCAAGTCTCTTGGGTATTGTAAAAACGGTGGTGTGGGGACGTCCGACCTCCTCTAACTTCGCAAGAGGGAGAGAGCATCACCGTCGCCATCAGCCCAAAGCTGATTGCTATGAGGTGGAGGTCAGACATACCTCCTCTCTCTCCAGCCTTTTTCCCAATTCTGACACCAGCTTTCCCTCCCACAGCACTCTCTATTTCTCTACTGGGTTTGATAATTCATTGCAGCAGCCACACGGAACTCACAGACCATACTCACAGGGTTTATTAGGGAAGTAACAGGTTACAATTCAGGATCAGAAACAACTCAGGATACAGTCCTTCGGTCAGGACAGCTTCTTCTCAGCCGTGCCCACAGGCAGGCCTCTCTCTGGCCCTCAGCCCCTCAGCCTTGCCTCTGTCCTGCTCTGGTAAGTGTCGCAGAACTTTTTAGTTTCACCAACAAGTGCCAGAGGGTACCCCACTCTGCCGGTAAGCCTCGTCTTGAAGGCACTCAGCTCTCTCGCTCTGTGGATGGGCAAGCCCAGCTCTGCCAGCAAGTGCCCGGAGGCACCCCGCTCTGCCAGCAGGCCTCCTGCCCGAAGCTTCTCAGCTGTCTTGCGCGTCGGGTCAGCATACCTCCTGTAACTGCCTAGCTTGTGTCTGGACGGTGTTGTGTGTTAGGTTCTCTCTCCTTTCCTAAGTAACACTTCTTTTAATGCTTGAACACTAGTCCATTTGCCTAACGGATTTTCTGTTATCAAGCCTCTCTCTCACTTTCAGCATTTTTCTATTATGCACAATGCTGTTGCAGTATTTACTAGAGGGAAAAAAACCAGAACAATCTAAAGACTTAGCGTCGAGTGATGATTGGGTAAATAATGGTCTGTCTGCATGGCGCATAGTTTACGTTGTTGAAAGAGTTGGATGCAATAGGATTTTAATGACTGGAGAAAATCCATATCGTAAAATGGTAAAGGGAAAATGCTGGTTTAAAACTTCCGCATGCACTTCGACCTCACCTTTGAGAAGGAAAAAAAGCAATTGCGGAAGAAACTCTTGAAGGAAATGAGTCGGGTTTTTAGTAGTGGTTTTCTCTGCGTCGGAGTCCGAGGCGATCCCTTAACTCCCGGTGTAGTTTTCACGGTCTCTACAACAAACACGCATTACTTAGGCTAGTTTTTCCCCCTGGTTATCAAACTTTTAAAAAGGATGAGGTGAACTTGTTTGTACAAAACGTTTTTCCCCAGTTTAGATTACGTCCCTGGGCAGGTTTCCAGAGGGAGTGTCGCTGACAAGGATCATCGACCTTTTCAGAATGATTTCCATTTCACGGTGGTCTCCTGCCTTGGGTCTGATCATTTTCACGTTTTTGCTCTTATGGAAACCCTGGTTAGTGGTTAAGAGCTATGGCTGCTAACCAAAAGGTTGGCAATTCAAATCCACTAGCCACTCCTTGGAAACCCTACGGGGCACTTCTACTCTGTCCTCTTGGGTCGCTATGAGTCGGGACCGACTCAACGGCAACAGGTTTTTGGTTTGGTGGCCTCCTCCATTGAGTTTTATCATTTTACTGTTTTTGCTATTGGACAGGAACACAATTATATCTTAATTTGGTTTTAAACTTTTTTTTCTGAATAAGTTATGGTAGAAATATGCATTCAGAAAACTTTTTTCTTTTTTTTTTTTTTTTTTAAAGAAAAATAACATTTAGTGAGGAGTCTCAGCTCACAGGGCAATAAGCATGAAAGAGTTTGATCTTTTTGCCCCATTCACAAACTGTGCTATGTCAAGACGCCTGAATGTGCAGTTCAGATGCTTTAAAGTGAGGTAACTCCTGTCCTGACTTTCGTGATAATTCTTTCTTTGCCTTTTCATTAAATTTCCCTGTGTAATAGAGTTTAATTTAGCCTATTATTTCATTTCATTTGAATGGGAAGATACCGTATGTATCCTCTGTGTCTTGCTTCTTTTGCTCAGTGTTATTTTTTTGAGATTCATCTGTGTTGTGTATAGCTGTAATTTGTTCATTTTCATTGCCATGTAGCAAGGGTACCCCACTCAGTGCCCTCGAGTCGATTCCGACTCATAGCAAGGGTAGGCAAACTTTTTTCTGGAAAGGGCCAGATAGTAAATATCTTAGGCTCTCCAGGCGTCATGCTCGCTGTTCCAAGCACTCAGCTCTGCTGTTGTAGCACGGAAACAGCCATAGACAACATGTAAATGAATGAGCCTGGCTGTTTCAATAAAAATTTATTTACAAAAATAGGTGGTGGGCCGAAGTTTGCCAACCCCTGTCATGTAGTATTCCATTGTATGACTGCACTCCACTTTTCCATTCTGCTGTTGGTGGACACATGGGTTGTTCCAGTTTTGGGCTGCTGTAAACATCCTTGAACACGTATCCTTGTGCTCGTCTGTACAAGTTTCCTTTTGTCCTAAATTTTAGTTATTTTGTTGTTGTTTTTGAGAATATACACAGCAAAACATGTGCACCAATTCAGCAGTTTGTACATGTACAGTTTGCTGACACTGATTACATTTTTCTAGTTGTGCAACCATTCTCGCCCTCCTTTCCTCAGTTGTTCCTCCCTCATTAACATAAACTACTGATTCCTGAGGTTCCTATCTAATCTTTTTAGTTGCTGTCATCAATCTTATGACATACAGATTGTTCTTAAAAGAGCATAATGCACAAGGCAGACCTTTTTTTTACTAGTTAAGCTAAACTGTTGTTTGGTTTTAAGAAGACTGCAAGGGATATTTTTTGGTTTAAGGCTTAAAGGTTATCTTAGGGCAATAGTTTTAGGGGTTCATCCAGCCTCCGTGGCTCCAGAAAGTCTAGAGTCCATGAGAATGTGAAAATCTGTTCTGCATTTTCCCCCTTTTGATCAGGAGTCTGCTGTGATGTGCAAGTTTCTTTAGGCTGTCTCCCTAGGAGTAGAATTATTGAGTCATGGGGTGAGTATACAATTTTTTCTATGTTAATCAATAAATACTACCATGTCGTCCATCCCTTCCACATACACACACACCCAGTAGTGTATGAGACGTCTCGTTGCTCCACAGCCCCATCAACACTTGGTATGGTCAGACTTTCTCATTGAGGCCAATTTGGTAAGTGTGCAGTGGTATTTCACTACATTTTTATTTTACATTTCTGTCATTATTCGCAAGGTTGCACCTCTTCATACATTTATTGATTGTTGACCTTTTCTCTTTTGTGAACTGCCTGTTTCAATCATGCTCATTTTTCTCTTGGGTTGCTTGTCTTTTTCTCACTGATTTGTAAACCCCCCCCCCCTTTTTAAAAAATTTTTATTGTGCTTTAAGTGAAAGTTTACAAATCAAGTCAATCTCTCATACAAAAACTTATATACACCTTGCTTTGTACTCCTAGTTGCTCTCCCCTTAATGAGACAGCGCACTCCTCCTCTCCACCCTGTATTCCCCGTGTACATTCAGCCAGCCTCTGTCCCCCTGTGCCTTCTCATCTCACGTCCAGGCAGGAGCTGCCCACTTAGTCCCATGTGTCTACCTGAGCCAAGAAGCTCACTCCTCACTTGTATCATTTTCTGTTCTATAGTCCAGTCCAATCCCTGTCCGAAGAGTTGGCTTTGGGAATGGTTCCTGTCTTGGGCTAACAGAAGGTCTGGGGACCATGACCTCTGGGGTCCTTCTAGTTTCAGTCAGACCATTAAGTCTGGTCTTTTTACGAGAATTTGGGGTCTGCATCCCACTGCTGTCCTGCTCCCTCAGGGGTTCTCTGCTGTGTTCCCTGTCAGGGCAGTCATTGGTTGTAGCCCAGCACCTTCTAATTCTTTTGGTTTCAGGCTGATGAAGACTCTGGTTTATGTGGCCCTTTCTGCCTCTTGGGCTTATAATTACCTTGAGTAATTTGTGGCCCTTTTTATCTTCTGGATGCAAGTCCTTTGATGCTCACTGTAGTGCAGAGCTCTTCTTCCACTGTGTGGACTTTATTTTCATACCTTTTATGTGGCCTTTGAATATACAGTAGCTTTTAATTGAAATGTAGTTAAGTTTATCCATCATTTTTCATGGATAGTGCTTTTTGTGTCTTACTGAAGAAATATTTCTCTTCTCCAACATCATGAAGAAATAGTCTCATATATTACCTTCCAAAAGATTTATAGGATTACCTTTTACACTTAGGTCATTAGTCTGCCCATAATTTATTTGTGTGTGTGTGTGAGGAAGGTCCAATTTCATTTTATTCTGTGTGAATACACAATTGTCTCAGTGCCATTTCTTGGAAATCCCTTTTCCTCCCATTGATCTACCGTATCTTCACGTCTGTGTTCACATAACGTGGGCTTCTGGGTTCTCTATTCTGTTCTATTTTTCCTTTTTTCTAACCCTGTATCAATACCACACTTCTGGAGGTTAGAAAAGAAACAGCAAAATAAACCGAAAGAAAGGGGGTAAAGGCAGTCTTTCCATCTTTTTTTTTCTTTTAAGGATATTTTTATTGAGGTATAATTCACACACTCTAAAATTCAGCCTTTTAGAGTATACAATTCAGTGGTTTTTAGTATACAGTTGTGCACCCATCACCAGTATCAAGTTTGAGAATATTTTCATCAGATTCATACTTTGTACATTCCAGGTTCTGATTATTAATGGATGTTTGCAGCTGTTTCTTCTCATTTTGAGTCGTGCCACATCAGCAAATGAAGGTCTCGAAAGCTTTACTCCATCCACGTCGTTAAGGTCGACTCTACTTTGAGGAGGCAGCTCTTCCCCAGTCATCTTTTGAGTGCCTTCCAACCTGGGGGGCTCATCTTCCAGCGCTGTATCAGAAAATGTTCCAGTGCTATTCATAAGGTTTTCACTGGCGAATGCTTTTCAGAAGTAGGCTACCAGTCCTTCTTCCTAGTCTGTCTTAGTCTGGAAGCTCAGCTGAAGCCTGTCCTCCATGGGTGACCCTACTGGTATCTGAATACCGGTGGCAGAGCTTCCAGCATCACAGCAACACACAAGTCCCCACGGTACAACAAAGTGATGGATGCATGGGGGTTCATATAAATGGAATAATATGATATGTGGTCCATGCCATAGCATGTATCAGTAGTTTATTCCTTTTTATGCTTGCATGATATTCCCTTGTGTGGATAGACCGCATTTTGTTTATCCATTCATCAGTTGGTGGACATCTGGGTTGTTTCACCTTTTGGTTATTGTGAATAGGGCTGCCATGAACCTTCATGTACAGGTTTTTATGTGAACATATATTTTCAGTTCTCTTGTATATATACCTAGGAGTAGAACTGCTGGGTCATATGGTGGCTCTGTTGAACATTTTGAGAAGCTACCAGGCTGTTTTATCCATTATACCAGTCTCTGTCTTTCGGTTGGATTGAATATGTTTAATGTAAATATGGATGAGGTAGGCTTTGTCTGCCATTTTATTCTTTGTTTTCTTTGTGTCGTATGTCTTTTTTAGTCCTCTGTTTCTGTATTACTGCCTTCTTTATTGTTAGTTAGATTATTTTCTAGTGTACCATTCTTTTACTCAATTTTGGGGGGTTATTTTCTTAGTGGTTGCCCTAGGGATTACAATTAACATCTTAATTTAAAACAATCTAGTTTACCTTCAATAGCATAGAGCATCTCTGCTCCTGTGCACTTCCTTTCCCCTCTTATGTTGTTGTCACACATTACATGTTTTTATATTTTATACACAACTGTAGATTTATAGTTATTTTTATGCATTTGTCCTTTAAATCATGCAGGAAATCAAAAGTGGAATTACAAACCTAAAATTCTGTAATACTGACTTTTATATTTACCTGTGTAGTTGCTTTTTCTGGAGAATGTCTTACTATCTTCTTTATTCTTGAGGGATACTTTTGTTAGATATAGAATTCTTAGTTGACAGGATTTTTTTCCAGCCATTTAAATATGTCATCCCACTGCGACCTGGCCTCCATGGCTTCTGATGAGAAGTCAGCTGTTAATCTTATTGAGGATCACTTCTCTCTGATTGCTTTCAAGATTCTCTCTGGTTTTGGCTTTCGACAGTTTGATGATAATATGTCTCGGTGTGGATCTCTTTGGGTTTATCCTGCTTGGTGTTTGTTAAGCTTCTCGGATGTGTGGATTCGTGTCTTTTATTAACACTCAGCCAGGCAGTTGATACCTCCATCATTGCCTTCACTTCCTGCTTGTGCAGAGCCTCCAAGTCAGCCAGAGGTGAGAGCTTAGGGCCTTCTCAGGTCTTTCCTGACCACGTGCACAGCCTTCTAGAGCCTCAGGAATATGTTGGAAATTTTCAAAGTCCTTAACCCATTGCCGTCGTGTCGATTCTGACTCATAGCAACCCTGTAGGACAGAGTAGAACTGCCCCATAGGATTTCCAAGGCTGTAAATCTTTATATAAGTCAACTGTCACATCTTTCTCCTGTGGAAAGGCTGGTGGGTTTGAACTGCTGACCTTTCGGTTAGCAGCCAAGCGCTTTAACCACTGCACCACCAGGGCTCTCAAAGTCCTTGTTGTTGTTGTTGTTAGGTGCCATTGAGTCGGCTCCGACTCATAGCGACCCTACGCACAACAGAACGAAACACTGCCCGGTCCTGCGCCATCCTTACAATCGTCGTTATGCTTGAGCCACTGTGTTGCAGCCACTGCATCAGTCCACCTCGTTGAGGGTCTTCCTCTTTTCTGCTGACCCTGTACTCTGTACTCTGACCCTGTACTCTGCCAAGCATGATGTCCTTCTCCAGGGACGTCAAAGTCCTTAGGGACATCTTATTCTGCAGTCTTTCCTCTCCAGCTTTTCTGTTGTTTGCTGCAATCGTTATCATTTTCCTCAGGCAGGAGTAACTAAAACATTTGCCTGTAAATGTTTTCAATAAATGCACTCCCTTCTCTGTAATGACTTTAGATCACATGGCCTCTGGGCCTTCCCTATGGAGGAATGTCTTTGGATGCCCTCTCCCTGCGCTCCAGCCATCTTCCCAGGTGCTGGTCTCCATGCTGCTCTTTGCCTGCCCACACACACCTGTCACATGTATCCCAAGTACCCAGAAGCCTGCTTTCTTTCTGATCGCTTCACAACATTTTAATGTTTACTGTAATGTTTCTCCTAATGACCACTGTCGCTGTGACTTTTACCACCAGTGTATATAATTGCTCTTAATAAGATACTTACCATTCATGCACTCTTAATAGTTATTATTAATATTTGTAACAGGGTGCCATGTCACCTGTGACTGGTGTCAAATTGTGCTTTTCTGACAGACACCATTCATGTCAGGGCTGGATTAACCCCCAGTCCCTCCCTCCCTCCTCCCTCCTTTCCCCCCTTGATCTTTGCTCACCCTTAAGCTCTGGCTGCCTCAGTGGGTCTGGAGACTTGTAGGAAGAAGGTGGTGCTAGCTTTCTACAGGGTAGGGGTGGCCTCCCAGTTCCTCCTGCCTCACGTCTACTCTGGGCAGCTTCCTGATTCTGTTTGACTTGAATTCTTGGACTATAGACTCGCCCAGACTGATGGGTGAGCCCTAAATTCCCACTGAAGGCAACCAGAATGGTCCTTCACCTTTGCGTGTTTCCCTACTGGACAGTGAGGGGCTGGGCCTTGTGGTGGACACATTTAGAACATGCAGAGACTTTCTAATGCCAAGGCAGGGGGGTGAATGTCTGGGAGGAGGACAGTTGTCCAAGACCTCGCCTGCTCCTTCCTGAAGGAGACAGAGGAGCTGAATGGGCAGCTGGGGGAAGCACACCTGTGTGATTAGTCTGGTTAGGCTATAACAAACGGCAAAACCCAACCAACCCTACTCACCACGGGCTGCCTCCCCTAGGCCCTGATGGGCAGGGTGATGGGCGGAGACGGCCCAGTGAGAGGAATGGTCTCAGTGCAGCACAGGACCCGTGGAGCTGGTGGCCCAGCCCCTGGGCATCACACCCGGTGTGCTCCAGCCTCCTGCCCCAGCACAGCCCCCAGGCTCGGCATTTCTGGGTCTCAGTGGGATTTTGGCCACCAGACCATGGGAGCTGGAAGAGAATGGGGGGTGGGTGGGTATGGGGCTTTGCTGGGAGCACAGGGGGTGTGGCATAGGCCTCTGGACTCATGCAGCTTTTTGCGTTTATTTTTCTCCGCAGCCACCAAAATGGAAGAACTCACACAGAAATATAAGCCCTGCAACGAGGCTCTGCAGAAAGGCCCCAACTAGGACTAGGCAGGAGTGCTGGAGGCAGGCTGTGGAGCAGGAGGAGCAGCTGCAGCCCGCACGTTGTTCTCCACCGGGGCCCAGTGTGGAGTGCCTGGAGCCTTTACTCCTTCAAGGGGAGGGAGTGGGGAGGAGGAGGGCAGAGGTGGGAGAGAAAGGAAACCTCCAGTTCTATAGACGTCACCTCCACTTGCTTTTTTGCTTCTTTTCTGTTGCTCCGTGACTTTTGCCTCCCTCTGCTGGCCACCAGCTGCCAGCCCTCCCTCCCTCTCCCCCCGGTTATCCCCAGGCCAGGCCTGGCTGGGACGCTCTGGCCCCGCTAGCATCCCCGTTCCTCCCCTCCCTGTCCCAGGAGGTGCCTGCATGCCAGGCCCAGCAGTCTCTGGGCCAACTCCGCTCCCACTCCACAGCCTCTGCTGGCCTCAAGGAGGGCTCCTCACACATAGCCCCTCGACCCAGCCCTCCCTGCAGCACCTGTGGCGCCCTGGGGACAGCTGCTGGCACCTACTTGGGTGAGGCTCTGGGCAGGACCGCTTCCTCCTCTTCCTCCTTCCCCAGGGCCCTCAGCACCAGGTGGGAAATTCTTGGCTGTAGCCTGACTGGTTGTCCAGGAAGCTCCTCTCTCAACTTCCCAGGTGACCCAGTATCTCCATGAGCAGTGTCCCTGTCACAGCCACCTCCCTCCCTTCAAGCATGGGAACAGGCACAACTGGTGGGGCCGCTGCCTTCCTGGGCTCAGGCCTTTGGCCTGGAGCCTTGGGGGACTTCCTCGAAGGGGGTAGGGGGCAGGGGCTTTGCTTCCAGACACTTGCTCCCTCAGCCCACAGGCATCCTAACGGCCAGCCTCACCACTTGCTCTGCCCACTTGGCCCGGCTCCCAGCACCTTCCACCTCTGTGTCTCCAAATTCCCTTGGTGGGTCCTCAAAAGAGGAGGCCTAAGGCGCCCCCACCTGCTGTCCCATGAGGTGGGAAGGCAGGCAGGTGTGGCCACCATTGTCCAGGTACGCCAACAGCCTCAGGGGCCAAGGGCCTGTGAGGGCCCCCACCACCAAGTGCTGGTGCTGTTTTCTCAAGAATGAGGCTGCCAGGAGGCCATCCAGCTACTAGGCCAGGGACACCTGACTGGGCCCAGGGAGCCCCCAACTTTCCAGCCTTGCCTCACATGCTCCCTGCAGGCCACTTGGGGCCCCCACAGGGCCATTTGCAGGTGTCTGTGGGCTTGGGTGGAGCCCTGATGGTGCAGTGGTTAAGAGCTACAGCTGCTAACAAAAGGTCGGCAGTTGGAATCCGCCAGGTGCTCCTTGGAAACCCTATGGGGCAGTTCTACTCTGTCCTGTAGGGTTGCCGTGAGTCAGAATCAACTCCACGGCAATGGGTTTTTGGTTTGGGGTCTTGGGCATCAGCTTGGTGGGTGGACAGATCTCCAGGCTCAGTCATCTGCCATCCCATCTTGACCGCCTGTTCCCGGGCTCACACTGCTTGTCCGTCCACCTGCCCATCATCTGTCCAGCACCTGGGAAGAAACTGTTCAGCTACCTATCCCTCCTTCCCTCCTTGCAGCCCCTGCTAATGGCTTATTAGACATGATGGGTCATTACACTCTTGATGACAGATATCACCTCTGTCCTGGTCGAAGATGAGCCCTGAAGGTGGGTGAGCCGCCCCAGGCTACCTTCAATCACTGGGTGACACTAGAGTGTGCCCCTTCTCCTTCACGGACTGAACCCATTTCAGTCTGATGCCCCATGACAGCAGAAACTGAGGCCTGGGAAGGTGGAGCTGGGCAGAGGGTACAGCCTCCCTGGAGGCTTGTGGTTCCTCCTGTACCTGTGATGACACGTTCCTGCACCTATGGTGGCGTGTGTCAGGGGCCTGTGTGGCCTGGGAGCCAGCTCCTTGCTTTGTAAACGTGGGGTGTGTGTGTCCCAGTGGCTGTGAGCAAGTGAGGGGGTGAGTGAGCGAGGGGGCGGCGAGCCGGCCACACTGGTCCTGCGGCCTCAGCCTGGTCGCCTGGTCGTTGCCCAACAGGCCGCTGGGGGCGGGCCTCAGCCGCTGATTAAAGGCCGCCTGGAGCAGCCTGCAGGAGACAGGTGCTCAGCAGCCAAGAAGCCAGCCGGTGCTCACCCCAGGTAAGCGAGGACAGGCCACCCCAAGCTCGAGCCCAGAGGCGGCAGTGGTGAGGTTGGGGCTGGCCCCCGTAGGCCGGGGAAAAGGTACGGGAGGCTGAGGGCCAGAGTCACAGCCTGGCTCTCTCAGGCCCTAGCCCTAGGGGTGGAAAGTCAGGGTCCGTGCCTGAGGCTCCCAGTCAAGTCTCAGTACCATTCCCTGGGCTGCACCAGGGTGGGGACCACAAGAAGAAAAGGCCTTGCCTCCCAAAGTGCCCAGTGGGGGTCCTGATGCAGAGCGGGTGCCAAGCAAGAGGCAGAGGCCTCTAGTGTCTGGGGAAGTCAGGCCTGCCTTTTGCTGTTGGTCAGCGTCCTCAGGGACAGAGTGGAGGAAGTGGCAAGCCCCTGAGAGGCCCCATCTTGGACAGAAGTAGCGTCCCCGCCAAAAGTCCCATTGTTTCAGCTGTGGGTGCCAGGCCCAAGCTTCTCTATCTCTAGCCCTTGGGCTTAGTGCCTTTTGCTCTGGCAGCTTTAGACCTCCCTATCCCCTTGAGCACATCGCCATGTCTGAGGCACCCCGGGCTGAGACCTTTGTCTTCATGGACCTGGAAGCCACCGGGCTTCCGAATGTGGATCCTGAGATTGCTGAGATATCCCTGTTTGCCGTCCACCGCTCTTCACTGGAGAACCCACAGCTCGATGAGGTGGGCACCCCTGTGCTGCCCCGGGTCCTGGACAAGCTCACCCTGTGCATGAGCCCAGAGCACCCCTTCACTGCCAAGGCCAGCGAGATCACAGGCCTGAGCAGTGAGGGCCTGGCACAGTGCCGGAAGGCCGGCTTTGATGGTGCAGTGGTACGGACACTGCAGGCCTTCCTGAGCCGCCAGGAGGGCCCCCTCTGCCTTGTGGCCCATAACGGCTTCGATTACGACTTCCCCCTGCTTTGCACAGAGCTGCAACGCCTGGGTGCCCACCTGCCCCCAGACACTGTCTGCCTGGATACACTGCCCGCACTTCGGGGCCTGGACCGTGCTCACAGCCACGGCACCCGCGCCCAGGGCCGCAAAGGCTATAGCCTGGGCAGCCTCTTCCGCCGCTATTTCCAGGCTGAGCCAAGCGCCGCCCACTCGGCTGAGGGCGATGTGCACACGCTGCTCATGGTCTTCCTACACCGCGCGGCTGAGCTGCTCACCTGGGCGGATGAGCAGGCCCGCAGCTGGACCCACATCGAGCCCATGTACACCCCACCTGAGGTCCCGAGCCTCGAGGCCTAAGCAGCTGCCTGAAACACGAGAGCCAGCTGCCCACGCCTGGACCAGCTGACAAGCCCTTTGCAACCCCAGCCAGCCTCAATACTTGACTCACTGGGTGGGTGACACCAAGTGGGTCCCAGTTCACTCGGCAGCCATGCCCCTTACCTGGCTCTTCTGGCTGGGCAGCCCAGGCTTCCCCGGGTCCTAGAGCCCCACTCCTACCCCATGCCCACTCCCCTGGCCGACCTGGGTGCTGGAACGTCTTGGCTGTGGCGCTACGGGGCTCCTGCCTCTCGCCCTGTCTCAATAAACATCGCAACCGACACCCGCCTCACTTCCCCACTCTCCAGCAGCACCTCGTTGCTGCCCCCATTGTATCCTTGTGGTCAACTCATGGCAGAGTGAGGAGACCACGGCCTGGGCAGTCCTGAGTCACAGCCACCCCCAGACTTGGGCCCACCAGTGGCTCCCCCATGTCCTCAAGGTGGGCCCAAGTCTGTGCCCAGGGAGGAGAGGAGAGAGCTGCCTCTGGCTGGAGCACCAGCACACAGCTCCGCCCCAGCTTGTTGGCTCCACCCAGAAGGCCTGGCCCTCCCTGGAAAGCAGTGCAGCGGCCAGCAGCCCCGGGGTGCTCCTGAAAAAGGGAGTCCCCCACACACTCTGCAGGCACACACATTACAGGGCCCTCAAAGGAGTGTCCCATCATACAGGGTGCTATGGGGGCCTCCAGGCAAACAGAGGAGCAGAAGAGAGATGGGCGGCTGCACAGGGAGGCCAGACCCAGGCGGGGGTCCACCCTGGGCCTCATCTCCCTCCCAAGTGGCCCTGGCAGGCCTGGCTGGGCTGAGAGGCTGCTTGGGAGGTGGCATCTCCTTGCCAGGTGGCCGGGACAGGCCTTCAGGAGCTGGGACTTAGCCCTGGTACCCCGCCCTGAGGTGCTGCCAGCCTCGTGGGAGGCAGACCGGGGAAGGAGGGGGTGGGGTGACCACTCCTGCAGACTGACTCTTGGCAAAGCCCCGAACCAGCTGGGCCCGTTCAGGGAACCCTAAGTAGGTCAAGATGATGAGAGCAGCTTAGATGCGCAGGCTGGCGGAAGGGTGAGGGCCTGGGGCCACCACCCATGCCAAGCAGGGGAGGGGCACTATCTGGTTATGTTTTTAAATATCTACCAGTCAGACTATGTAGACAATGGGTGGGGTGGCAGCCAAGGGCAGAATGACAGAGTTGGGGGACAGATGGGTGGCGCAATGGCCCGCAGGTGGCTAGTTGGGGAGCTTGGCCAGAGCCCAGCTTCCCGAGGAGGGTTGCTTCAGTCCCCACCCTGGGAGAGTGCCCACCTGGCCAGGGCTGGCTGAGCAGGGATGGGGCTTCAGGCCAGGACCCTCCACCAGACAGGAGCAGAAAGAGTGGGGGACACTCAAGAATCAAGACTGCCAGTGCCACTCCAATCCCTTCCTGCCTGTGTCTCAGTTCCCAGCAGGAACAAGTCTTTCTCATCTGGCTGGTCAGATCCAGGGCGGGAGCCTTGGCCAGCACGTGAGGAGTTTGAAACCCTGGCCTGGCCGCCAAATCGCTGGGTAGGTGACACCAACTGGGTCCCTTACCCCTTGGCCGCCAGGCTCAGACAGACAGGTGGACGGCCTCAACAGTCGATCTGTGGCCTTTGGGCCCAGGTGCTGCTCCTCACCACTCCGGGCTCACCTGCCCCATGGTGGCCTGACCTCTGGCACCTCCCTGAGTCCGTGCTCCAACTGGCCAGGCCAAGCACTTGGGTTCCACTCTGGGCAGACAGGCCGGGGCTTGTCCCACTGCTGAGGAATGTTTAACACTGGCTTTGCAGGAAAAGAAATGTGTGTCTTAAGTCAGTCTCTTCTGAGATATAAGAGATTAAACAAGCGAGTAATAGAAGCGGAGACGGGAAAAGAGAAGCTCAAAGAGACAAGGACTTTCCCTCAGAGTGCACAGAAAAAGAAAGCCTTCCCCTAAAGCCAGCACCCTGAATTCAGACTTCAAGCCTCTTAGAATATGAAAAAATAAATTTCTGTTTGTTAAAGCCATCCACTTGTGGTATTCCTGTTATAGCAACACTAGATAACTAAGACAGTGTGTCTAACAGTTGGCTTGTGAAATTCCTGAAAATTTAAGACCTATTCCCCAAAACCAAACCAACCCATTGCTGTTGAGTCGATTCTGACTCACAGCAACCCTACAGGATAGAGTGGAACTGGCTAAAATGGAAAGACAGCCCATACCAAGTGTTGGCAAGAATATATGACTGGTGGGAAAATAAAATGGTACCACCACTTGAGAACAGTTTGGCAGTATCTTTAAAGTTAAACATATACCTACCCTATCATCCAACTATCACACGTTTCCAGTCTTTACCCAAGAGAAACGAATTCATACGTCCACACAGAGACTCGGAACGGACTGTTCAGGCAGCTTTATTCGCATAATAGCCCCATGTGGTCCAGTACCCTGCAGACGCCTGCTCAGCCACAAAACGAAGTGAACTGTTGATACCTGCAACGACCTGGATGCGTCTCAGAGCAATTCTGCTGAGTGAAGGGAGCCAGACACAGTAGAGCTGCAATGTGTCCCTGACCTCCCTGGGCTCGTTCCTGGCTGGCCAGCTGCCTCTCATCAAGATGCGTTGCCAACTGATGGGCCACATCAGGCCACGAGGGGCGTTGGCCAATGGGGAGGCAGCCGTGATTATGAGAGCGTACCTGGGGGACATAAATCAACTGGAAAAGGAATTATCCATGGAGAGGGACAGATAATAGAATAAAAAGGCCATGAGTATTGCCAGTGTGTCTTTGTGCAGGAGGCGATGTGACGAGGGCAAAGTCTGAATCAGGCCGTGTGGAGCTGGAGCAGAAAGCTGGAGAGATGAAATGGGCTGCTCCACTTGCCGTTGTCCGGGCGGAAACAGCTGGAGGGTTGCAGGTTTTGTAAGTAAGGCCTGCCCCTGGTAAAGGATCCAGGCAATACCGCCAGCCTGCGGAGTTTCATGGGAAGGCTCCTCCCCTGCAAGCGCTGTCAGCATCACCGTGACCTGGTTTCCCGGCACCTCAGCCCATGTACTCGTATAGTACAGTCCCCCACATACCTCCACCTGCAGCCCCACATACACACCCCCCACACATACACCTCCCATGCCTACGCCCCACCCCCCAAGCACCTCCGCACTCACACACGCACATACACTCCCTACTCGCACCCATTCACACACTCCCCACATACGCACCGTCCCACCTCCCCACATACACCCTCCTCTCACCCGTGCACCCACCCACATGGCCACAAACACCCCCCCATTCACACACACACCTCACTCACACACTCACTTATGATTTTGCAGACGGGATCTTATTAAATGTTAATTTTAAAAACTCACAAACACATTTTTGTTTAGAAGTCTTTTTATAGTCAATCCCCCCCGGGTTTTCAAATGTATTGACATAATTTTTTCCATTTCTGCTGTATATGTACACTAATTGTGTATAGTTTTGTCATGTCTCTCCTTTTTCCTTAACAAGGATTATGAGGTTTATACATTTCATTGGTCTTTTCAAAGAAAAAAAACAAGAATTTATCTTCTCTCCTCAGTGGCGTCACTAGGGTTGGTGTCACCCAGTGTGGTAACTCATGGTCTCACCCCCCCATGCCAATTACCACAATATTATAGCCGAAACACCAAAAGATCTGACAAAATCAGCCACCGTAAAACAGCAGCAACAAAGAAAACACCACCAGCTCCGAAAACACCATCACATGCTTGTACCACGTGCAGAAGAAACCAGGTGATTTGAATCGTCATTGTCACTGGATAATAATGACAGCTCTGACCAGAGCACATTAGAAGAAAAAAGGTTCAAAAAGTAAATAAGCATAGAGTTTTAGCCTCGTACGTATCTTGATACATGGAAGCTGGGCTTATGAAGAATATTTTTGTTGTTAGAACTAACTACAGCAGAAATAATAAATTTCTGTTGAAATACTGCACAAAAATTTTATACACAGTCATTTTGGTGTCACTCCCTCTGACAGTGTCACCCTATGCGGCAGGCACCACCCTGGTGACTCCATTGTCTCTCCTTTTTTTTTTTTTCCAGCTTCATTAACTTCAGCTTTTGTCTTTATTAATCTCACCTATTTTCTTTTTTTGAATTTCCTAAGATGAAGACTAGCTTTCTTTGCCACCTGCCTTTTTTGGATGATTAAGGCACCCATTCAAAGGGCCTCAAGTTGGCTGCGACTCATGGCGACCCCAGTTACAACGGAAGGAAAGTTTGCCTGGTCCCACGCCACCTTCGTGATTGCCGGTGGGCGGTGGTGTTGCTTTACAGACAGTTGGTGATTTCGCTTTGGATTCCCTCCCCGATCCAGTTGCACAGTAGAGTACATCTGAATTTCCGGGAACTTAAGATTTTGTACCACCTTCTATAATGAATCTCTAATTGTCTTGAATAAAAATCTGAGGATGTGTTGTTTAAAGTATCTTTTCAAATTAAGATCGTTTGGGGGCCACATGCATAAATAACTTTTGTAAATGTTCCGCAGACTGAAACTGTGCAGAGCTCGCTCCTTAAGCGCTGTGGGCTTTTCTAGATATCTCTGAAACCTGGCTTGACAATTGTATTATCAAGTCTTTTATGTTTTCACTTGTTTTTCATCTACTACATCCGTCTAATTCTATGACGTTATTCAAAACTCCCACCAGACGTGCAGTTACCAGGGTCTTCTTGCACGCCTAACAGTTTGTCTGTATACTTTTAGTAGCCGTGTCCCTGCTTGCATCTCTGTTCTCTGGGCTTTTTCACAGAGCACCTGCCCAACCATGCCATCGGTGTCTGCTTAGAGTCACCTGCACTTTGCAGGGCCAACCCCACCACTGTTTCCTCTGCCTCTGTCTCCATCTTTCCTGTCCTGACGTCTCCACTCTGTCTCAGGTGTTGTTTGGCCAGATTCCTGTTTCTAGGAGATTTTCTTCTAGTAGATAAGATTTTCTGAATTCTCATTTTCCTTCCCCTGCTGGTCAGCCAACGTTCCCCAGCTTCCAGCTTCCGGAGTTGCGCGGAGAGGCTGGGCCACTCTGAATTCTTTTTTGTCTGAAAGTAGATGCTCTGCTTAGCCTAGGAGCTCTGGGAGCTTTGTCGTCTAAGGAGGTTGGTTTTCCTCAATCCAGGTGCCTCCCTTTTCAAGCCTCTCAATCATTTCCGTTATCATTTCTATCCGCTCTCAGGACCTAGCCCTGGCTGCTTGAGCGGGCCAGTTCCAGATGAGGCCCCAGCCTCCAAGCAGTGAGGGCTCTGCCTGTCTGGGGGCCGGGGGACCAGGGAGGCCAGGAGGGTGGTCAGTGAGTGGAACCAGGGGCCACACTCTTTCTAAGTCCTCCAGCTCAGACTCCTCCCTCTGTCCAAGGCCCTGCTCCCAACCTCCAGACTCCTCCCCACAAAGCCTGAGATGGGTGATTAGTGAAGAAGCGTGACTCAGGCTGTGATGTACATCGCACAGGCTAGGGAGATGCCCTAGCCAGGCAGATCCACTCTGTCTTACCCACGCTCCCAGGTAAACTCAGTTGCCTGGTAATCAGGCAAATGCCGCTCAGAGCCGGATGGCTAGATTCTCTGGGAGAGGGGAGCTTACACTGCAGAGGTGGTTCAGAAAACACTCCAAGGCCAGAGGGCTGGCTGAAGGCTCCTGTGCCTTTCAGTGGGTCTACAGACATCCTGCAGGGCCAGAGGAAGCCTCCCCAGTGCTGGTTTTCTCATGGAACCATTCCAAGAGATGGGGGGAGAACGGCTCTTCCCTTTTGGTACTAGGGACAGTTCAATTCTAAAACATTGGATTTGCCCGTCTGCCTGCTGGTCAGGACCACCCCAAGACAGCCTGGGGCCCCCGGCTCCGCCTCTCCTGCTCCTTCTGCCCCTCCAGAGCCTGGGCTGGTGGAGTGCCAGGGAGGGAGCAGAGAGGGCAAGTTGTTGTTAGTTACCATGGTGACCCCACGTGTGTCAGAATGGTACTGCTGCACAGGGTTGTCTTTCTTTCCTTTCTAAAAATAATTTATTTTATTTTTATGGTTGTTGTTGAGAATATACACAGCAGAGCAGACAGCAATTCAACAGTTTCTACATGTAAGATTCAGTGACATTGATGACAGTCTTCAGGTTGTTGTCGACAACCACTCTCACCCGCTTCCTCCAAACTATTCCTCCCTCACTAACCTAAACTCCCTGCCCCCTAATCCTTCTAGTTGTTGTTGTCGATTTCATCCCATATAGATAGATCTTAAAAGAGCACCACGCTCAAGGCAGACATGCTTTACTAGCTAAACTAAACTATTGCTTGGTTTTAAGAAGACTTGAGGGGGTATTTTTGCTTTGAGGTTTAAAGGTTATCTCAGGGCAATAGTTGCAGGGGTTCTTCCAGCCTCCATAGCTCCAGGAAGTCTGCAGCCAGAATGTGACATTCTGCTTTGCATTTTTCCGCCTCCACAGGGCTTTCAATGGCTGAGATCTTGATGGAAGCAGATCCCCCACCAGGCCTTTCTTCCGTGGTGCCATGGTGTGGGTTCGAGCACAAACCATTTGCGCCACCCAGGGAGGGCAAGGGGGTCCTCTGGTGGGTTTCTCATCCCCGTGGGCAGAGATGGGAGATTTGAGACACACAGAGGAGAAGGTGGAGGCAGAGATGGGAATGACACAGCCACAGCCAAGGAACACCAGGAGCCAACAGGGGATGGAGAAGGAGAGGAAGAATCCCCCTCTAGAGCCTCCAGAGGGAGCACAGCCCTGCTGACATCTTGATTTCGGACTTCTGGTCTCCAGAACTGTGAGAGAATCTGTTTCTGCTGTTGTAAGCCCCCCCTCAGTGTGTGGTCCTTTGTTCTGGCAGCCCCAGGACCTTTGCACTTGTGATGCCCTCCAACTGGACTGCTCAGTCAGGTCCCTGCTCAACTGTCCCCTCCTCCAGGAGACTCCCCCTCCCCATTTGTTGTCTATCCACCCCTCCCCTGCGCTCACGTCTGCACCAGGAAGAAGGCCAACTCCAGGAGGGCAGACCACTGGCCTCGCCAGCCCAGAGCATCCCCCAGTAGGGGAGGGAGGGAGGGAGGGAGGGATGGATGTCCTTTTCACGGCTGATGCCTTCACTTGGATTTCTGGTGCTGACATAATAAACATCTGTTCTTTAAAGCTGCCCACACTGTGATATTTTGTTATGGCTGCCCTAGGAAACTAAGACAATACTGATGCCCGCTCCTGGCATTCTGAACCCTGACCTCCTCTCTCTGTGATTCTGTTCGACTAAGGCATGGAGCAGTCAACATCAGAATGCTCGCATGCACACCAACCTCTAACCCAACTCTTTTAGTTTAAACCATCAAAATAGCCCGTCTCTCCCAGAGAGCCAGTTTCCACACTGGCAGTTTTAGGCTGTCCTTATTTGTCTGCAGCCAAAGTACTTGGGAACTGTCACGTTTCACAGTTGCAGATACCACCAGAGCATTTAAATGGCTTCTTCAAAAGTGTTCAAAGGTCCAAAGATCAAATGGTCCAAAGGCCCAGATGTACTCAGGGCTGACTGGGCCTCCTGCAGGGCCATCTCTGAAGTGGGCCATCAGTCTGGAGGTGTGACGGGGCTGGTCAGCCGTGTCCTCCCAGCCCCAGCCTGGTATCCAGAGAGTTCTTGGGGTCGGGGTGGAAAGCGGGCAAGACTTTCCCCGTAGTCTAAACATTTACATTCCTGTTGTCCAACCAAAAGCAACAGGAAACCCAATTTCAAGGTACTTTTGAAATAAAAACACAAGTATCTTTTCCAACACTCACTGATTTTTATTCCATGTAACACCCATTCGGCTCACTTCGCATACCTGTTACCGGGACTAGACGGAAATGACATTCATAATAGCATTGAAGCAAAAACCTAATAAAGAGGAGTTAAATTAGGTCTCCACCACCCATCTTATCAGTTTGTTTTACTGTGATGGTTTGTCCGTTGCTGTGATGCTGGACACTATGCCACCGACACTTCAGATACCAGCAGGGTCACCCATGGTAGACGGGTTTCAGTGGAGCTTCTAGACTAAGGCAGACTAGGAAGAAAGGCCTGGCGATCTGCTTCCGCAATCAGCCAACTAAAGCCCTATGGATCACCACAGAACATTGTCCAATATAGCACTGGAGGAGGAGCCCCTAAGTTAGAAGGCACTCAAAATACACAGTGGTCACAGCAACGGTCTTGGGCATACAAATGACCATGAAGACGGCACAGGACTAGGCAGCGTTTTGTTCTGCTGCACACAGGGTCGCCATGAGTCAAAGTTGACCAGACAGCAACTAACAACACAACGAGTTAAGCCTAAAGACAATCTAATCTAATCTGAAGGTTGGCAGCTTGAACCCACCCACTGGTGTCATGGAAGAAAGGCCTGGCGATCTGCTTCCATAAAGATCACAGCCAAGAAAACCCTATGGAGCACAGTTCCACTCTGTAACACATGGGATCCCCATGAGTCAGAGTCAATGCGATGGCAACTAGCAACAACATCAAAAGCAGATTTAGCTTCTCAATTAAAACAAAGGAATTCAATTCTACTCGGGAGACCCAACTCTTCTCTAGTTAAAGCTGGCTAGTGCTTGGCCCTGGGGAGCTCCATCATTCACTCCCTGGAGCCACTGAGACAGACGCTGGAGAGCACAAATTGGGTCTCTTTTGGGTTTGAATCATGTAGCAACTGTTTTTCCAATCCCCGTCTGGCCACTGTTGAAAAACCTGAGACTGAAGCCTGAGCTCATGGCCTCCTGCCAGTGTCACCTGGCCTCCTGCCAGTGTCACCTGCCCTAGCAAAGAGTGTCTGCTTCTTAGAGAAATGCAACTTCCCAGTGACCTCACCATGGATTTCAAAGGCGTGTTTCTAGTGCTTAGTAATCTACTGGAAAAATTGAAGTTGCCAATACTCTCAACTTGCTCAAGATGAGGCTGGAGCGGACTGCGGTACAGACCTGAATCCCCCTCCCCATCACAAGGCTGGCCCTCTGCTAAGCGGGAGGGCTCTCCCTGGGCCGCTCCATCACAGCTCACACGCAGGGATCTCTTACAGGAGGTCCATTCATTAGGAGGACAATAGTCATGTAGCCCACACTTTCTAAGTGCGGAGACTCTTCTTGGCACAGGGAATACAAGGGCGGACAAGACATGCAGTTTCAGGCTTACCGACAAGAAGGCAATTATAGGACGAGGGGATAGAGACCCATTGAAAGAGATTAAGCGTTAAGAGAAAATTACAAGGATTCTAGAATTTTCTATAATTGACAACTGTGCAAAATCATTTTATATACATCTCACTTCTGGACTCATCTTAGTCATTGGTGCTCCAAGCAGCATGCTCAGAAGGTACCCTGTATATTTTACCACATTAAAAAAAAAAAAAAAAAAAAAGCACTGTAGGGTACAGAACCCTATCCTCGGAAGTCCCGATCGGCGTTATCTTTGAATCTTCCCCATCTGACTGGGAAAGGGCTGGCTTTGCCTTGGTCCTATTCTCCTGGGGGACCCAGTGGATGGCCTCCATCGTGCTGACCATCTGCCTGCCCTCAGGCAGCCTGTAGGACAAAGCCTTGAGCCCAGCTCTCCCCTGGGAGTGGAGAGGGATTCAAGGAGATAGGGAGCAGACTACGTTGGCTGAGTGCCAAGGGACAGCATGGGTAGAAGAGGACAGGGGCGGCCACAGCTTTCTCCTATGCCAGCTGAAGGGGTTGAGGGTGAAGAGAGGGTGGATTGTATCACTGCGGGGAGAAGAGGGGCCAGGCTTGCTGCCACAATCATGGGGTGTGGGGCCGGGAGTGGCCACTTTTCTCCTGCCTGAGTTTTCTCAGAGGGGGTAATATTTAAGAAGCAATTTCCTGATACGCTCATCTAGAAAAAAATCTCCATTTTCAACTTACATCACACCTGAAAGGAAAAACATTCAAAGCAACTGACCCTCCAATCCTTCAGGAAACGTCATGGAAAGCCAGGTCCTAAGAGAGCTTCCCTGCAGGCAGGCACCCTCTACTGCAGCCCAGGATGCAGCTCAGACGCCCGCCTGCAGGAGAACGAAGTCCTGACCCACCTTCCCTCCTGATGGTCACAAGCAACATGGGGAGGTTGCTTGAAGGGGGGTGTGGACACATTTGAAGTTTCAGGCATTGAGGGTGGGGAGCTGAGAGGCTGGGGAGCCCTCACTGGGAGTGCTGAGGGACAAGAGGCCTGGGCTAGCAAGCAGGGAGGAGACCAAAGCCAGCAGGGCAGCAGTGGCAAATTGCCATGTGGCCATGTCTTGCCTGGAGCCCACTCCTGCCAGGGACCAGAGCAAAAGAGTGCCTGTCTTGGGGGGAGACGTTGAGAAGCCTCTGTGCTCCAAGACGATGGGGGTTGGGGGCACTGGCAGAAAGGCCTTGTACTCACAGAAGGCTGGGGGTTTCAGGCACGAGGGCAAAAAGTGGACCACTGACTGCTCTGTACGGTCCTCCTGCCTGTATGTTGATGGCCTTCTGTGTGTCCTGATGCCACCTCAGGCACACAGGCCAGGGCAGGTGGTGGATGCAGTCCAGGAACACATTTGCCCATGTCCATTTCCAGAGAGTTTCTTGGTTAATTTCAGGGGACATCACGGTGAAGCCACATCTTCCACTTATAGGCTTTTTCTACCTGAAAATACTAACGCCTCCCTGAACTCAAAGTCACCGGACCCACACACGGTATAACTCCAATGACAAATTAATTTACACACGTGCACACGCACGCACATAGTTGTGTGTACACAGGCACACCTGCGCATGCACACACACACACCTGTGCCCACACAACAGGACCCTGCCGTCCGGTTTGCTGATGAGTCTTCGCTGCAATTGCTGGGTCTCAGTTCTACCCTTAAAGGTGGAGGTCCCTCATCTTAGACCTAGCGCTTCCGGTCCGAGGTGGAGTCGTTGGTGGAGGACGGCACAGTTTGGCATTTGGAGTCTTCTTGATGTTTGTCGTTCTCAGGGTGAGGGTCTGCCATTCGCCTTTTCACGGCAGGGGAGGCCCCAGTGCCCTGAGCAACAACTTTGCTGCCACTCCTGCCCTCAAAAGGCTCCCGCCCACTGCGAGTGTTCTGGTGGTGGCTGCGTTTTGAATTCCCCTTGAAGGGCTCCTGGCTGTGGTGGACGCGCTGGTGGTTCTCAAGGCTGCAGCTCCGATGGAAGGCCTTCCCGCACTCCTCACACTTGTAGGGCCGTTCGACTTGGTGGACGCGCTTGTGTTCCAGAAGGGTCATCCTGCGTCGGAACACCTTCCCACAATCTTGACACTTATGAGGTCCTTGGCCCCTGTGCACTGCCTGATGTTTCAAAAGGTTAGAGCGCCGACCAAAAGCCTTCCCACACTCGCTGCACTTATAGGGCCGCTCTCCACTGTGGGCCCTGCGATGCTGGCTCAGCCCTGAGAGGCCCCGGAAGGCCTTGCCGCACTCCTGACACTTGAAGGGCCGCTCGCCGCTGTGCACACGCTGGTGGTGGATGAGCTGGGACACGCCCTTGAAGGCCTTGCGGCACTGGCTGCATACGTAGGGCTTGTCGCCACGGTGTGTGCGCTGGTGCTCGATGAGGTTAGAGCTCCGGCTGAAGGCCTTGCCGCACTCGTCACACTCATAGGGCCGCTCGCCGCTGTGGATGCGCTGATGCTCCAGGAGTGTGAAGCTGCGCCGGAAAAGTTTCCCACACTCGGGGCAAGCAAAGGGCTTCTCATCGCTGTGGACAATCTGGTGTTTGACGAGGTTGGAGCTCCTAGTAAAGGTCTTCCCGCACTTGCCGCATACATAGGGCTTCTCGCCGCTGTGGATGCGCTGGTGCTCAAGGAGTGCAATGCTGCGCCGGAAGAGTTTCCCACACTCAGAGCAGGCAAAGGGCTTCTCACTGCTGTGGACGATTTGATGCTTGACGAGATTGGAGTTCCGGCTGAAGGATTTCCCACATTGCTGGCATAAGTGCCGTTTGTTTCTGCCTTTTGAACGCTGTTGTCTGAGGGCTGGAGCTCGCCTAGAGCCACTGCGGTTATTTCTCTGTGAAGTTGTCTCTCCTGTGGCTGCTCTCCGCTGCCGAGTGACGTTTGAGTGTCCCTCATTCTTGGAGCTGCCTTGCCCTTTCTCCCTGGGAGGGTTCCTCCTCCTGGGACATGTCTTCAGAGAACGCGTGTGTTTCTGCTTTGGTTCACGTGTTTTCTCCTGCAGCCTTGTTAACTGACCCTCACTGCCACCCTGAAGACTAGCCCCAGGGAGTTCTTTTCTAGAATGTTTCTGCTTTGAAATAGACATCTTGCTCCTGTCATCTGTAAAGACAGAGAACACCAACCAGTGTTACCCCCTCCCTGGTTCTATATTCAGGGTCTTGCTCTCCATCTTTGCTCTCACACCAGGCGAGGGTGGTCACTGGCCAAGGAGAGATGAACCAGGAAATGAAAACATGGGGAAAGGAGCAAGACGGTTACAGAGGAGAAAACATTCAAGGAGGGCAGAGAAGATGGTGAAAGAGGAGGCAGTGGGAATGAGCTGGAAAGAATGGGGATGGCAGGAAGACTGGGGGCAGGGGGTGTTTTGGAAGATGCAACCATGAGGAGACAACCAGAGGGAGGCTTCCCTTGCCCTGGTACCTTGACGGGGGCACCTCGGGGGACTGAAACCTACCACTAAAGAGAATTCCCCACACAGGTGCCATGCCCTCCTCTTTCAGCGTGACTCACCTCCAGGAATGCCTCCAGTCTCCATTCTGTGGGTGTTGGTTACCCACGGTCTCTCCCCTCGCTCTAGCTGAGACACCAGGTGCGGCTTGGAAAGTGAAAACCCTGTTAACGGCAAAGAAGAGGGTCAGGACCACTCTGGCCAAGGATAGAATTCCACATGAATGCAGGTCAGCCTTAGTCTCTTCAGGTAATAGAGGAGAAAGAGCTCTCAGAAAGTGCCACCAGGCAAGTCCCTCAAAGAAAGAGAAGGATTCCTGAGAATACAGGGGCTGGGTAGGCATACAGAGTCTTAACTGAGCAATAGTTTGGGCAGAGAGGACAGTGATGTCGTTAAGAGACCTGCAAGGAGGAGAAAGCTTCTGAGAAGTGGGCATCTGTGTTGACACCTCAAAGCGAAGAGGGCTGGATCAGGTACTCCACAGGGTACAAGGCCTGGGGAGTATCAGGACACTGACAGCTGTCCACCTCTGGTCAGAACCGGGGGGCTGCCTGTGCCCTGAAGGCCTAAGGACCTTGTTTTGCCATGCAGTATGGGGTCTGTTTCTTACACCCAACTCAACAGAAGATTCCAGAACTCCTCCAGTAACCCTACACGGGTCTGGTGAGGGTCAGTTGAAAGGAAGAAACCGAGCAGTGCTTGGAACCCTGAAGGCAGTGTGCGCAATGGCCAGAGCCTAGCCTGCTCAGAATTTTACAACCAAGCTGGCACAAGGACAATGTACAGAGAGGGGAATGCATGGGCGAGGTGAGGGGACGTGCCTGGGAGGCGGGGTTACTTTTCTCTTTAGCACCCACTACTCATCAGCTGCAGGAGGTGGGCCAAGTCCCTTAAGCTCTCCAAGCTTCACTGCCCCACCTGAAAATACCACCTATTGCTTGAGTTTCTCAGTGTCTGCCCACTCTCTCCGTTGCTTCTGGCCCCATCCTGCCCAGCCTCCAGTTCCCGATCCTGGTCTCTGTTGTTTAACGGCTCCTTTCACTTTGTCGTAAAGATGGAAGCCTGGGCTGCGTGGGGAGAGGGAAGGGAGAGCAGCTGCCTGGCTCCTTTGTGGATTTCTCCAAGGGCTTGATGCAAGAAAAACCTGATGCTATGCTCTATGACATGATATGAATGTAAAATGTAACCTCTGTAAAAATGAATTGACTCAAATACTGCACATAAACATTCAAGAATAATTTGCACCTATTTTTGGTTACAAAGACGTTTAGTCAACCAATGGTTTAATATGATGTTATGGGGTTGAACTGTCTCTTCCAAAAAGATATGTTGAAGTCCTAACCCCTGTACCCGTGAACATGACCATGTTTGAAGATGTTATCAGTTAGGTTAACATGAGGCCCTGCTGGAGTAGGGTGGGTCTTAATCCCAGCTGAATGGTGTCCTTTTAAAAGAGAAGGGACACAGACAGAAAGGAAGGATGAGCCATGTGAAGATACATCCACACAGCAAGGAACACCGAGAGAGACAAGGCAGGACCCTCCCCTGGAAACTTCAGAAGGAGCATGGCCCTGCCAACACCTTGCATTTCAGACTACTAGCCTCCAGAACTGTGAGAGAACACATTTCTATTCTTGGATCTACTTTGGTACTTTACTATGGCAGCCCTAGGAAATCAAACATATGGAAATAAGTCTGATGGGGTAATAACAGTGAACTTGACACGCCTATACATCTACCTAAGTCTTTACCAAAAAAAGTGTCCACTTGAGACAAAGGCTGGCCTACAAGGCATTGCTGGTCCGATGGAGGAGGGCTTATAGTAACCAACCCATGAGGAAACTCAGAAATAGACTGTGAGTCCAGAGACAGAGTTGGGCGGGCCTGGTGTGTGTGTGTGTGTGTGTGTGTGTGTGTGTGTGTGTGTGTGTCCCTTACCCAGTGACACCAAATGGCTGTAGTTCTCCAGCATCACCCGCCTGTAGATGATCTTTTGCCTGAGGTCCAGGAGCTTCCATTCCGTCTTCGTGAAGTACACAGCCACGTCCTCAAATGACACTGGCACCTACAAGAAGCCATTCCCGTGGCTGCAGGGAAATTACCCCTGTGGGTCCCAGGATGCGCAGGCAGCAACCAAACATGGGAGCGGGGACTCAGCAGGCAGGGAAGAGCAGGGAAACAAGCAGCGCTCTCTTGAAGAAAGTGGAGCTGATGGAAGTCAGGAAATCTAGTCTCTGGAACTCAGTAAGGGGAAACAACACTAAGGGCACTGAGCTCACCCCCACTGGGATAGGCAGAGTCTAGGAGGCAGCAGATGGAGACTCCCAAGGTGGGGTGCGGAGGGAGGCAGGGCACCGCCCAGAGGCAGGGAGCTGACTTACCTTGGGTCTGGCTGCCATGGTCAGGGCACTGAGGAGCTGAGGAAAGCGAGAAGGACTGGGTGTGAGACGAGGCTTGGTTTCACAAAATGCTGTTTAGTTTTTTTTGGTCAAATGGTCTAGAGAAAAGTAGTGCTTTGGTGACAGTGTAAGAAGGAGCCAATGTTTGTGAACATGTGTGTGTAGGTGTGGTATGTGTGTGAACGTGTATGGTGTGTGGATGTGTGTGCGTGTTATGGATGTGTGTATAAGGGATGTGTGTATAAGGATGTGGATGTGTTGGGACGTGTATCTGTGTGTGGAGGCCTGGTGAGGGGTCATGTGTGGAGGGACATGCTGAAGTCCTAACCTCTACACCTGTGAATGTGACCTTGTTTGGAAATAGGGCCTTTGCAGATGCTATCAGTTCGCATAGGGCATACTGGAGTAGCGTGGGCCCCGAGTGGTGCCTTTATAAAAGAGGAGGAGAGACACAGAGGGAAGACAGCCATGTGACCACAGAGGCAGAGGCTGGAGTGTTGCTGGAGAATTCTAGGCGTTAGACTGTTTGTTATGGATTGAACTGTATCCCCCTAAAAGATATGGTGATGTTCTAACCCCCTGTAGCTGTGAATGTGACCTTGTCCGGAAATAGGGTCTTTGTAGATGTTATCAGTTAAGTAGGGTGGGTCCCAATCCCTTCTGAGTTGTGTGCTTACAAACAAGGAGAAGAGACAGAGAGACGCACAGGGAGAAGACACCATGTGAAGATACAGGTAGGCCCCGACTTTCCAGTTACCAGGAACTGCACTTATGATTGTCTTTTTTTTTTTTTTAATATCTTATCATTAGTAATATGGACTACATATAATGTTGCAGTGTGTAATTTGCTTATGTTATCATTCTCAGATGTTCACTCGCAGGTGTTCAAAGATTGGATTTATAAAGATACTGATAATAAAAGGCAGTAATGACGAAAACTAAAAACAGACGTATTTGACTTACGTTAGAACCGACTTCCGATGGGGTCGCCAGACGGAGGCCCGCTGCAAGTCAGGGACTACCTGTACATCTACAAGCAGCACAGAAACACCAAGGATTGTGGGGAACACCCGGAAGCCAGGAGGGAGGCCCGCCACACTTTCTCTCTCAGAACCTCAGAAAGAATGGACACAGCCGAGACCCCGGACTCGGACTCCCAGTCTCCAGAACCATAAGACGATGCACTTCTGATCTTTAAAGCCCCACTTTGTGCTACTTAGTTACGGCAGCTCCAGGAAACGCAGACACAAGCCCTCTAGGGAAGCCAGCAGCGAAGTGATTCATAGGGGCAGCACGCCGTCGCACGTCTCTGGCCCTCAGTGGTGCCAGATGGGCGGGGAGGGCCCACCACAGCTCTCCCCACAGCAGCCGTTCTAGGGACCTGCTGAGACAGTGGGTCTCATGACTCGGAGCCGGCTCAATAGCAACCAACAACCACAACAGTTTATGGGCCAGAACAGAACCAGGGCTAAATTCCTGTCAGCCCCACACCCAACAGGACGTCACATCAACTCAGGGTGACTCTGACCAGTTCGACCCTCCTATATTTAGAAGCCTAGATGCCCATGGTTTGGAAACTGCTAACAGAGAGCCTCCTATTAGCTATATGACTTTTTGCAAATTACTTATCGTTACAAGCCTCTCTTCTGTCTTGAAAATGGCTCTAAATTCATCCGACCAGGACAGACACAGAGAGACCCACTTGAGGGCAAAGTTATACCACAGCTGCAAGCCATGGTGAGGTTGCCAAGTTTTAGGTGGTGCAAACAGTTAATGTGCTCAGCTGCTAACCAAAAGTTGCAGGTTCGAGTCCACCCAGAGGCACCTCGGAAGAAAGACCTGGCGATCTACTTCTGCAAACTCAGCCACTGAAAACTGTACGGAGCTCAGCTCTACTCTCACACACATGGGGGCACCAGGAGTCGGAGTCCACCATGAGTCAGAGTCACCTCAATGGCCACTAACAATGACAAGACTCGGGCGGGGGGGGTGATGAATTATCAAAACATCTCCTTTAACTTCATTTAGGATGTTAGATCTATTATGCTAGCAAGTGTGCCGGCCATTAGCTATGATTTCTCACTTGGCCCCTGAGATCGTTTGTGAAAAATCTTCATTTCTGCTGCCCTAGTAAGAAGATGATGAAAAATTCTAGTATAAAATGGCGTGGGACCAACAGTAGCTGACCACAATGCTCATAATTTTCCCACAAATCTGAGCATGCAAAAGAAAATGGCAACAATAATCAAAAACTAAGACTGAGAGATGGCCAAAAAATGATGTCTTGCTGAATCAATTCCTGTTGTTGTAAGCCCCCTAGTGTGTGGCCTTTTGTTCCTGGACCCCCAGGTGAGGAAGCCACTATTAGACTAATGCTGCTGTTTGCTGGAAGAACCCGAAGTGTGTTTGAATCTGAGATAGCCTAAACCTTGAAAATCTCATCATGGAACAGTGATAGCAGCTCCCTGTGAGGCTCCTGGGAGAATGGGCACAGCTAAGGGCACAGCGAATGCTGCTCAGAAAATGGTAAATTAGTAGAAGAAACAAGAAAATATGTCTTGTATTTGAGAAAAAAAAGCTCTCTAGGGTAACCAGCCCTGAGATGACCCTGATACTGTAATTTGCACAATGTTTTCAAAGCAGCTACTATAAGTTTGCTTAAAAGCAGAAAAATGCTCATAACAAATTTAAAAAACAGGAAATCTCAGTAGATAAAAACAAAGTACTGAAAAGAACCGATTGTAAATTCTATGACTGAAAAAACACAATATCTGAATTGAAAAATTCACTCGATGGTCTTAGTAACAGATTGCAGATGAGAGAAGAAAGAATGACAAATTTGAAGATACATCAATAGAAACGATCCTTGCTGATACACCAAGAGAAAAAAGATTGAAAAAAAAAAAAAAACCAGAACCTGTGTGAGCTGTAGGACAATGTAAAAATACCTTACACTTGTGTATTCGGAATCCCAAGAGAGGAGAGAGAGAATGGGGAAGAAAAAGTACTTGAAGAAATAATGGCTGAAATTCTCCAAAATTTGGTGACAGATGTAATTTACAGATTAAAGAAGGCCAGTGAACCCCCAGTCAAGCTACTGACAACAAAGGATAAAGAGAAAATACGGAAAGCAGGCAGACTTGAAAGAACGACTACATAAAGGGGGATGTAGATGAGTATCCTAACGGAATTCTCATCAGAAACAGTGGAAGACAGGAGAGAGTGGAACAACAGCTTCACAATGTGCTGGAAGCAAACCAGTTCAACCCAGAACTCTACATCCAGGGAAACCATCCTTCAAGAACGAAGGTGAAATAAGGACATCTTGAGATACATGAAAGCTATGAGAATTCATCAACACATCTGCACTAAAAGAAGTGCAGAAAGCAGGTGGGGTTAAACAAAGCACAACGTATAGGGAACACTGATAGACTACGCTCTGCTCTGTGACTTCCCTGGAGGCACAGTCCAGGTGTCACTTAGCTTCAGGAAGTCCATGACCCCAAGAAGAGCAAGGGAACATGTTTTTCCGATGCCCAGCCATGACTGGCAAAGGCTCTCCAGTGTTCCAGGAAGGCCAGCCAGAGGTCAGGGAGCAAGTCTCCCTCCCCGAGGGAGGAAGGAACCTGTCCCATCACATGGATCCTCAAGCAAATGGCCAGTCTGACCAACTGCATTCCTGGACTGCAGAGTCTGCCACTGTCTGGAGGTGCAGAGGGCAATGAGAGCTGAGGCTTCCAATCGTCCCAGCAGCCTATGTAATGTGTGGGGCCCAGGGCAGAACGAAGACACAGGGCCCCTTGTTCACACATCATTAGGAATTTCACAACGGTGACTGTAGAGCATTAAATGAAGTCTGGGGCCCTTCTGAGCCTTGGTCATCCACCGGCGAAGCTGGCCCTGGCCACCTACCACACAAGCACTAAGCACTAAACCATTGATTGGGAGGAGGCCTTCTCTTCCTGGGAGTTCTCCTGGCAGTTGGGAGGCATTTTCATTCATCAGCAACGGAAGAGCAAAGTCACTGTTCTTGTGCTGAAGTGAGTGTGGGGCTGCCTGGCTTCAGTTGAGCTCTTGGCTGAATAAGCACAGACTAGGTGTAGTGGGTGAGTGGTCACCAACCAAAATTTATGCCCACGTCCTTACCCAGTGAGTGTGATCTTATTTGGAATAAAGGTCATTTCAAATCTTGGGAAGAAAGACACAACAAGCCCTGTCCTAGCAGACCCTACTGCCAAGTAACAGCTTAAATTGACCAAGGGCTTTCCAGAAGCAGCCCCCAGGCAGGAACGGGGTGACGCATGAGGAAGGACCTGGAAGGATGCTGGCAGATGCTGGAGAGCAGCTTCTTCCAGCGGGACTGGCAAGACCTTTGTGGGCCACTGAGTAGAAGCCGAGCTGAAAGATGAGGCCTGCCAGGCCCTGAAGATCACTTCCCTGAAACACAATTCCGGGTGTGAATGTGAGGGTTCATTAGACAAAAAGGGCCCCATCCACTTGGGCGACACCAGAGAATCAGGGGCCCGACCCCACTACCTGCACAGCCTCAATTCCAGGTAGGTCCACACGTCTGCGGAGACGCCTCCGCCCACGGATAAGGAGAGGCCTCTCCCACCTCTGCTCCGCTCACCTTAGTCTGCAGTGAACCTGCGCACGCGGCCAGCTCCACTAGGGGAGGAGGGGAGGAGAGGGACAGGGAGCCTGCGCTCTTTCTAGCGAACTGACAAGAGCCAAAGCGCATCTCAGTGTTGATTCCTTCAAAATACCACTGGATGGCGATATAACCCCGGAAAAATAGAAAAGAAAACAAATAAACAAGGAGTTGCGAGTCAGCAATCCCACCCGGCCAGGTCAAAAATTTGGGTTTTCCATCCACAGGCTGGGCCGCGGAGGCCGGCCTTCTTTCCTGGCAGACTTCCATCTGGGGTCCAGCAGCTCAAGACCCCGAAGCCTCTTCCCAGCCCCACCTGCCTTCCCTGGCCTGTGGCCCTAGTCACCTGATGCCCGCTGGTAGACGGCCCAGGGACGGGGACCTGAGGACCCAGAGCCCGGGCAGAAGGAAGGCCCAACCCAGAGTCCAGGTCCGGCCTGGGAGCTCCCACGGGTCAGGGAAGGCCTCAGTGCTGCCAGCCCAGCAAAGCCCTTCAAGCAGCTCCCCTGCAATGGCCGTCTCTGGGGCTGAGGAGACCCAGATGTCTGGAGGGCCGCTCAGGCTGCCAACTAAGGAAGTCTTCTAACAGGCAGCGCTGTCCTGTCCCACCCTGCTCCAAGCCCTCCCCGGGTGCCTGTCTACTCAGAGTAAACGTGAAGTCCTCATCATGGCCACCAGGCCCTTGCTGGCTGAGTCCTCCATTCCCCCTGCTCCCTTTGCTCCAAACACATCCACCCCGTCACTGCTGTTCCTCCTACTGCCAGGCTATGCCTGCCTCAGGGCCTTTGCACTGGCTCTTCCCTACACACAACCACGTGGCTCCCTCTCTCACCTCCTCCAAGTTTTGGCAGAAATATCACCGTGACAATGAGACCTGTTGTACCTCCACTACTTAAACTTGCAACCCAAGCCCTCATCCCCTCCCCTACTCTATTTTTTGCCATGGCGTGGGCAGGCCGCCCTTTAACCTACCTTATAATAACTCATTAAGACTGTCGAATGTTTCCCGTCTCCTGCCACTAGCGCGTCAGGGATTTATTGCCACTTTGTTCCCTTGTAGCCGGACTGTCATATCTGAGCCTGCAGAAAAGAGGCCCTGTTCCCTCCCGGCTCCTGCCGCCCTCTTCCTCATCTCTGTTACGACTTAGGTTGTCGTAGCATGCCCCCCACAGCCCCTCCTCCGTAACTCGCAGGGACCGGAGGATCGGGGCGGTCCTGCCCCCTCAAGGGGCCTCAGGGTCTGTGCTCACAGGCATCCCAGGCACCGTGGGCAAGAGTGCTGTGACCTCCTAGTACCAGCCCTCCCTGCGTCCCCCAGCCCGAGGTGCCAGAGCCTAACTTACCCCGCGGGGCGGCGACAGGAGGCTCTCCTGCCCCCGCAGTACGGGGCCCGACCCAGTCCGAGGAGGGCGACTGGACTAACAGGGCTGCGGGTCACGGGCGCCCTGCCCTGGCGGCTCCTCTTCCTGGGCGCCCTGGAGGTGGCAGCGCCACCCGCCGGCTCAGCACCTCCTGGGGGGCCCCCCGCCCGCCGCCTGCGCCAGCCCTCGCGCTTCTCTGAGGCCGCGGCTGGCCAGGCCCCACCCAGGTCCCCAGCCCCCGCCCAGGCCCCCGGCCCCTCACTCAGGCCCCCGCCTTCCACCCAGATCCCCAGCCCCTGGCGCCCCGCTTCTGGCTCCCGCCCAGGCCCCCAGCCCCTGCCCCCTACCCGGGCCCCCAGCCTCACTCCCGCCCTCCTTGGGCTCCGCCGCCCGCCTTCCGGCGCCCCTTCTTTCCCCAGCGGCCCTGCCTGCCGCCGCTTTGCGGGCCAGAGGCTGCCTCCTCCGAGAAGCCCTCCAGGGCAGCGCCCCCAGAAGGCGGCGGGTCTCTTGGCCTGGGCTCGGCCTCTCCGGCTGGGCACCGCTCAGGAGGTCAATCCGTCCGTCAGTCCGTCCGTCCGTCCGGGGCGGCGGGGCCGGGCAACTGCGGGCGTGGGAGGGGGGGCGCCGAGCATGCGCGGAGCTCGGGAGGACGCCCGGCCCCCACGCCCGCCTAGCGCCCCGCAGACGGGGGTCTGGTTCCCCCCGCCCGGGCCCTTCTGTTCCCCGCCCAGGCGGCTGGGGTCCGGAGTCTTCTGGTCCGCGCTGGAGACTCTCCTGGTCGGCGCTGGAGACCCGAGGGGGTGGCGCGGGGCCAGCGTTGGCTGAGCACCTACCCCTCCGTTACACACGTGCATCCATCTTTGTTTGCGGGACCCCTGCGGGTCACCCCGGAAGGGAGGGTAGGGTTGCGTGGGAGGGCCAGGGTCAGAAAGAGGCGGGGGCGGGTGGGGCGGGACTGACGAAGCCGGGATTAGCAAACTGCGCTCTGCGGGGTCTCTGGGACAGCAGGCCGGCGGCGGGGTGGGTGCCCCTGTGGTGGGACCAGAGCTGAGAGCCAGGGCCAGAGCCGGAAACGTGTTCCGTGGACAGGGACGAAGCCGTCGAGGAACGGTTGGGGCTGTGGACGTGCTGTCTGAGAAGGATGCAGGCTAGCCAGCGGTGGCGGCGATGGGGCCAGGCAGAGCCAGAAGGTGACGCGGATCAGTGGCGGCTGCGTAGGTCAGAGTGGACTCTAACAAAGAAATTATATATAAAAAAGAAAATTACAGAAAATATCCCTGTTGGTCCTGTTGCGGGCCCCTGGGGTGTGTCCTAGAAGTTGCAGTTCAAAGTGGTAGCGCCCTGGCACCCGATCAAACATGCCCAAGCTTGGAGGGCCTCGCCCACACCCTCTCCCCTGAGGGGCCGGGTCCGCTGCGGGGCAGTGGGGAGGGTTGCCGGGCCCTGGCAGCGCCTGGGAGACGGAGGACACATGAGGCGGACTGGGAGGACAGGGGGCCCTCTCCTTTCTGGGGTCCCGGCCCCCTGGCTGGCCCTAGCGCCACCAAGCTCCGTCTTCTGAGGCGGGCCCAAAACAGGCAGACGAGGGAGTGGGGGCGGGGAGTAACGCTGCCGGGATGTGGGGGCCCTGTGCGCCTGGCCGGCGGGGCCAGTTCACCAGCAAGGAACCAGGCCCAGCGTAGGGCCCCAGGGACCCCAGGGGGGAAGGGACCCGAAGGAGCAGGGGCCAGGGCAGAGCTGAGCTGTCGGAAAGAGAGTGAGCTCTTGGAGGGGTCAGACAGTGGCGGAGGGCAGACCAAGGAAGGTCCTGCCTGTCCCGGGCCGGTAGGGGCGGGACTGGGGCGGTGCCTGCAGGAAGCACCGCCTCCCCCAGGGACCAGCTGCCCAGTGGCTTGGACCGTCTAGGACGTGATGTCGGGTACGTGCGGAGCCTTGAGCGGCCTCCTCCCTGGCCTGGACACAAATTGGGGGTCACAGACAGAGACGCAGGCCTGGCAGTATGTGAGGTGAGTTCATGAGTGGACAAGCCTTCACCCCCACCCTAGGTGCCCCTGCTGGAAGGTGGTGTGCCTGTGGTGGGCATGTGGGCACAGCAGGGGTTTGAGCAAGCTGCAGTTCCCAGAGGCAGTGGCCCTAGGGTGTGCAGGAAATGCATGGAGCCATGTCTCAGATCACCCAGGCTGGTCCTTCCTGTCGCCACAAGGGCATAGGGAGGAGGATGTTGGGTCAGACTTGGAGCCAGTTCTCACACCCGGCGGCTGTGGAACCAATAGTCCTAAGCCTGGGTGCCAGGAGGTAGTAACACCTACACCTCAGAGCAGCCACCTTGGCATTTAGAACCTGTAGGCCTGAAGCTCAGCCTGGCAACACCACCAGGCAGGGACCATCCACCTGCTGCTTGAGCTGGAGTCTCTCTGATGACAGCAGCTGGGCTCTAGTCCTTGAATTGCCAAAGTGCAGTCACCACTCTGGGACTGTTCGTCGAATTTCCCTCTGAGTGTGGCTACCACTGTCCCTCCACTGAACCTCCCAGTGTGCCCACCGCTGTCCCCACACCGACCCTCTCAGTGTGGTTGGCACCATCCCTCCCTGGTGGTGGTGGGGAGTCCCTGGGACAGGCTGTCCATCCAGTGTGCCCTTGCAGAAAGCAGCCGGGAGGACGAGGTGCCCTAAGAACGCGGCTCTCCTTACCCAGCCAACCTGAATGTTCATGTCAGTCTCAGTGCCCCCTTCATGTTGGTCATCCTCAAGGGTGCCTTTGATCACTTTGGCCAGGGCCCACTCCCAGGGACTGAGGTGTCAGGAGCTCCCAGCCCGTGGTGGAGGTGGGCAGGGCCTGAGAGGTTGGATTGGTTCACCAGGCTTGTTGGCACAGCCCGTACCCTCTGTCCTTGCTACCTGTGGGGTGGTCACCTGCAGGCTGTGTCACAGGTCTTTCACTGCAAGGAACAAAGGCCCAACTCGAATAGGCACTGGCAGTCGGAGGCGGGGCTAGGCTCCTGCACCTGCCCAGGGTTTCATCCCAGACCAGCCTCCTTCCATCTTCAAGTCTTGGCTCTGTCTTCAGGCTGCCGCACTTTGTTCTTGGGAGATGTCCATCAGTGGCACTTGGGACCACATCCTTCTTTGGTCCCGCCCGTCCTCCATGGACAGAACATCAATCCTTTCAGTCAGTTGGACTGGGCCATTCAGGCTGTGGGTCACTAACAGCCATCTTAGGAATATCAGGTGCAGACTAGGCTTGTGGCAATCAGGATCCACGCCGGACTTGGCGATGAGGGGGTACCATGCCCTGAGGCAGACATCTGAACAAAAAGGGGTCCTCCTAGCAAGGAAGAAAGGGGAAAGGCTGCTGGGGGGACAGTCCATCAGTGTCCATTCTCCAGACATGCCTTCAGGTCACAGGGACCCACAGCAAGAGAATCACCAAAGGGTGAGGACCAACACCAGAAGGGACCATCTAGGCATGCCCAGACATCCTGGGGAGGGAAAGACACAGCCATAGGCCAGTGCTCAGCTGGGCTGCCCCTCACTTTCCACTGCCTGTTCCCACTATGCGGCCACACTCCCTCACCCCCTGACCAGTATTAGGCTTGGGTGGGGGTGGAGGGGCAGTGAGGTATGTCCTTTCCGAAGTGGATTTATCCTTGGGGCACCTAGACCTTTCTGTGATGCCCCAATTCTGTCCTTTTCCCAGACCTCTGGGTTCCCGATCCCTGTATCCATATGCCTTCTTGATATCTCCACTTGGATTTCTCACGATGCTTCCAACTCAACACATCCAAAATTGAACTCTTTCCAAGTCCCCAACCACAGTGAATGGCAATAGGAACTAGAACGAGATGACATGCATTCCTACATATTACTATTCAGAGCAAAGATGCAAAGGCCAGAAAGTGGAGACTTGTCCCTTGCTCATCGGCCACACCCTATCATTCATGTTGCTTGGTGAGGTCTGTTTTAGGTCTGTTGGATCTACCTTATCCACTTCACTCCCTGCCAATACTCCAGTCCAGGCCACAGGACAACCCCAATGGCTCCTCATTAGTCTTCCTGTCCACTGAATTCTGCCATATTCTCTTTCTTAGAAGTGACTCACTAAGTCTAGCCTCCACTCAAGGGGAGAGGAGTTAAGCTACACCGCTTGAAAGGATGAATAACAAAGAATTTGAGGGCACGTTTTTAAAACCACCACAATGATGACGAATAAAGGAGACATCTAGGATAACTTTGCATCAGGTACCATGACAGGGTCGACTGGAGAGGAGATAATACTTGAAGCAAGGGACCCGTTTAGGGGCCCGTGGAGTAGTCTGGCCCCAAGTGATCTTGTTCAAACCTAAGTCAGGTTCTGCTTTCAGTAATGGTGAAAGAGCTCCTATGAGACCAACCCTCCTGCAGATAACAAGTATGAACCGGCACAAGATATTTTTAAAACATTTCCTGAAGGCACAAGGGGCTAAGAAAGAGGCACACGTCACAGGGGAGTAAGCACTAGCAAGAAGGGAACAGCATTGGGTGGGTTTCCCGTTTGTACAGTTTTCAGTGTGTGAGGGCAGGTTGCAGAGTGCACCACGCTGGATGGCTAAGACTCAGCTAGCGAACCAAAGGGCAGCATTCAGGGCAACCGAGCAGGGGAAAGTGATAAGGGAAAGCCTGGAAAAGAGAGAACCACAGAGAGGGAGCCCCAAATGTGGCATAAAAACCTTGCCCAAATCTCTGGGTCACACCTCATCTATGCAAGCACAGGGCAGACTCTAAACAAAAGAACTGAACAGAGATTTCAGTTGATGCCTGCCACGGGGGAGACAGTTTGGAGTTTGAGTTTAGGCAAGTTAACTGCCTGCTAAAACAACAACAACAAAGCCTCTTTGGACAAACATAACAGGAACCAAGAAGCCAGGGTCACTACACATATTCTTGACAATGTCCAGGATGCAATAATAAATAATAAATTACTAGAAGCAACAAGAAAATGTGTCATATTTAAGAGAAAAGGCTTTCTAGGGAAACCGGCCCTGAGATGACCTTGATACTATAATTTACTCAATGTTTTCAAAGCGGCTATTATAAATATGCTTAAGGACATAAAAAATGCTTATAATGAATTTTAAAATAGGAAATTTCAGTATGGAAAAACAACCTATTGAAAAGAACCAACTGTTAATTCTACACCCGAAAACTCCAATATCTCAACTGAAAAATTCACTGGATAGTCTAAGTAACAGATCGCAGATGATTGAGAAGAATCACGAGCTTGAAGACAGACAAATAGAAACGACCTGTTCTAATAAAACAAAAGAAAAACAAGTATAAAAACACCAGAACCTCTGTGAGCTGTAGGACAATGTAAAAATATCTTACACTCGTATTTGGTATTCCAAGAGAGGAGAGAGATAATAGGGGAGATAAACTACTTGAAGAAGTAATGACTGAAATTTTCCAAAATTGGGTGGACAATTTACAGATTCAAAAAGGTCAATAAATTCCCAGAAGAATAAATATGAAGAAAAGCAACAACTAGATGCCTTGTAGTCAAATGACTAAAAACAATGAATAAAGAGAAACTATTGAAATCAGCGAGAGTTAAAGGAGCTACTACATGTAGGCCAACGTTGATATGAAAACCCACTGAATTCCCATCAGAAACAATGGAATAAACAATGGAACGACATCTTTAAAGTGCTGAATGAAAAACGATCTTTCAGCCCAGAACTCTTTATCTAGGGAAACTATCCTGTAGCAGTGAAGGTGAAATAAGGACATTTCCAGATACATTAAATCTGAGAGAATTCATCAACAAAAATGCACTAAAAGGAATGCTAAAGTAAGTCCTTTGATCTCTGGGTAGGAACAAAGAACAACAGAACAACAAAAACGGTAAATATGTGTGTAAATATAAAAAAAGTTACTCAATTTCTGTATAATACGAGTTTAATTAAAAACAACAGTGTATTGTAGAATTTATAATATCTGGTGAGGTCCACGTGTATAGTCACCGTTTATGTTGATGAAAAAAGGTATTTGCAATGAAGAAGTCGTTGGTTTCACAAAATTCTATCATGCTATCTCCTGCACTGTTTCTATCACCAAGGCCATATTTTCCAATTACCAATCCTTCTTTGTTTCCAACTTTCACATTCCAATCACCAGTAATTATCAATGCATCCTGATTGCATGTTCGATGAATTTCAGATTGCAGAAGTTGGTAAAAATCTTCAATTTCTTCATCTATGGCCTTAATGGTTGGTGTGTAACTGGTCTTCCTTGTAGGCGTATGAATATTATCCTATCACTGACAGCGTTCTACTTCAGGATAGATCTTGAAACGTTCCTTTTAACAATGAATGCAACACCATTCCTCTTCAAGTTGTCATTCCCACCATGGTAGACTATATGTCCAATTCAAAATGGCCAATACCAGTCCATTTCAGTTCACTAATGCCTTAGATAGCAAAGTTTATGCGTTCCTTTTCATTTTTGATGATTTCCCATTTTCCTAGATTCCTACTTCATACATTCCAGGTTCCGATTATTAATGGATGTTTGCAGCTGTTTCTTCTCATTTTGAGTCGTGCCGCATCAGCAAATGAAGGTCCCGGAAGCTTTACTCCATCCACGTCATTAAGGTTGACTGTACTTTGAGGAGACAGCTCTTCCCCAGTCATCTTTTGAGTGCCTTCCAAACTGGGGGGCTCATCTTCCAGCACTATATCAGACAATGTTCTGCTGCTATTCATAAGGTTTTCACTGGCTAGCGCTTTTCAGAAGTAGACTGCCGGGTCCTTCTTCCTAGTCTGTCTTAGTCTGGAAGCTCAGCTGAAACCTGTCCTCCATGGGTGACCCTGCTGGTATTTGAATACCAGTGGCATAGCTTCCAGCATCACGGCAACACGCAAGCCCTGACACTACGACAAACTGACAGACACATGGGGGAGGTTAATAGTAAAAGGGTGCAAAAAGTAAGCATAAAAAGTGGGAATGTCTACACTAATGTCAGATAAAGTAGAGTTAAAAACAAAGAATATTACTTAAGATCAAAGGAACATTTTATAATGATGTAAGAGTCAGTTAATCAGAAACACATAGAATTCAGAAATGTGTATGCACCAAATAACACAGCTTTAAGATCTGAAACAAAAACTGACAGAATAAAGGGAGAAATAGACAATTCCACAATTACAGCTGGAGATTTTCATTATCAGCAATTGATACTAGATAAAAACTCAGTAAAGATATAGAAAATCTGTATGATACTTTCAGCAACAATAGAAAACACACTATCCAGAAAATTAACAAAGCCACAAGTAGGGTCTTTGAAAAAAGCAACAAAATCGATAAATCCCTAGCAAGACAAATCAAGAAAAAAGAGAAAGAACGCTAATCACTAATACCAGGAAAGAGAGGGGGTATTACTACAGATCATATACACATTAAAAAGATAATGAGGGAATATTACGAACAACTATATGCCAGTAATTTCAACAGCTTAAATAAAATTGTCAAATTCCTTGGAAAGAAAGCAGTATACCAGAATTGACACCAGATCAGAAAATATAAATAGCCCTATGTCTTATAGAGAAATGTTTATTATCAAAAAATTTTCGTAAAAAACAAACAAAACAGTACAACAACAAAATCCTCCAGGCTCAGATGATTTTGTGAGTGAATTCTAGCAAATATTTCAGGAAGAAAAATCACCAATCGTACACAGAAAATAGAGGTCGTTATTGATAGCTACCATCGAGTCGGTTCCAACTTACAGCGGCCCTATGTACAACCGAAACAAAACACTGCCTGATCCTCTGCCATTCTCACAGTCGTCATTACGCTTGAGCCCATTGTTGCAGCCACTGTGTCAATCCATCTCATTGAGGGTCTTCCTCTTCTTCTATGACCCTCTACTTAACCAAGCCCAATATCCTTCTCCAGGGACTGATGCCTCCTGATAACGTGGTCAAAATATGTGAGATGAAGTCTTGCCATCCTTGTTTCTAAGGAACATTCTGGCTGTACTTCTTAGAAGACAGATTTGTTTGTTCTTCTGGCAGTCCATGGTATATTCAACATTCAGGCATCAATTCTTTTTTGGTCTTCCTTATCCATTGTCCAGCTTTTGCACGCATATGAGACGATTGAAAATATCATGGCTTGGGTCGGGCACACCTTAGTCCTCAAAGTGACATCTTTGATTTTTGCAAAGCAAAGAATCTGTTACTAAAACCTGACAAAACTGTATATTATTTATATGTATATACACATACATATATATATATACATATATGGAAACCCTGGTGGTGTAGCAGTTAGGTACTACGGCTGCTAACGAAGAGGCTGACAGTTTGAATCTGCCAGGTGTTCCTTGGAAACTCTATGGGACAGTTCTACCCAGTCCTATAGGGTTCCTATGAGTCAGAATCGACTCCACAGCAGTGGGTTTGGTTTTGTTCAATATATATAATACATATATGATGAAATTACAGAAAATATCCCACATGAACAGAAGAGCAAAAATGCTATCATGAAATCAAATTCAGCACTATATATTAAAAAAAAATGTGTTCTCATTGCGTATTTACAGATGAGGGCCAGAGATGTTCAGTGATTTCTGCAAGGCCATGCAGCTGGTAGGTGACCCTACCTCTACCTGATTCAAAACCCACACTCTTCCCAATGCAATGGCATCCTAGGTGGTGAGGGCTGGCTTTGCAGTGGAAGGAGTTGTGATGAGGCTCCTGGGCGGGGAACAGCCAGCCTGGGTCCCTTGTGCAGGTTCCAGGCTTGATTGGGACAAGGTGCAAATGCAGAGTGTCCCAGGGGCCTGGTCTAGGGTCCTCGGCCCCGACTTCCGGCTTCCATAGCCCCGACCTGCCTCCAAGTTGCTACAATGAGCTCTCCCTCCACCGACTTACTTCCCCAAGTCCCCCCCACCCCCCTCCTTGTTGCCAGGCCATTTTGCTGGTGGCAGGCCAATGGGTGCAACTGTTGCCTCTGGAGGCGGCCAGCGTTGCCAGGCAGACCCTTACCATGCAGGTCCCGGTGCCATGACAACACGGACGTCTCCTTACCACGTGCTCTCCTGCTGCGCCCCCCGCACTGAGACGCGAAGTCGGCCTGCCTCCGCTCCCCGGGGGCTTCTGGGAAAGCCGGGAAGGCCACGTGGCCTTGGCGAAGAGGATGCCGGGAGGCACGCGGCTGAGGCGCGTTTCCGGATCTTTCTGAGGGGGTTCTGGAGGGGTCCGCGGCCGGAGGCGCCGTTTCCCCAGGGTCGTGGGAGCGCACGCAGAGTGGTAGGAGGTGAGCGCAGAGGGCCTTCTCTGTGGAGGAGCCGGGAATGACCGAGCCCTGGGTCAGGTTAGGGCGTCGCCGGGCGGGGCCTGAGGGGACTGGCGGCCGGAGTCTGGGTAGAGCACGAGGCGGCGTGGGGGACCGGCAGGCTCGAGGGCTGGCTGAGAGGGATCCCCGGTGATGAGGGCCCGAATAGGGTGCTGTCGGAGAAGGGAGAGAGGGGTCCCGGCCGCAGGGCTGCAGATGGGGGGGAGGACTCCCGGCCCGGAGGGTTGGGGGCACGGAAGGGGCAGTTCAGGTTGTCGGGCGGAGTAGGGCGTGGAGGGGACTCGCGTGGTCTGGCGCTGAGGGTGAGGGGAGGGACGGCCTCCTGGCTACAGGGAGGGGTAGGGCGGGGGCCCCGGGGGCTGAGGGGGGGAACTGGAGGCTGCGGCGGGGTGCGGCGTGGTGACCCCCGGTTGCGGGCGTCTGGGTGGGGCTTGGGAACGGGTCTCCTAGCCCACCCACGGCAGAGGGGAGGGGAGGACTATGGGCTGCGGGGGGGGGCTGCAGGGGAGGGCTCCTGACTGAGGGTGTGGGAGGTGCAGGGAGGGAGGGTGCTGGGCTGTGGGCGTAGGCTGGCGGGGTTTCCCTGGTGTGGAGGTCAGCAGAGTAGGGGAGGGCTACCAGGTGTGTTGGGTGGGGCACAGGACAGGAGGATGAAGCTGGGGTTGGGAATAAAAGGCTTCCAACTATCTGTAGGGGGCAGGGGCTCCAGCTGCTGCAGTCGGGTGGGGGGGCCTCATGGGGGTCTTGGCTCCAGGATGCTGCCTTGCAGGGCAGGGGCCCCAGGCCCTCCATGTGGGGCGGGGGGGGGGGCATGGGTTGCAGTGGGGGCAGGGGATGGGGTCTTGGCCTCCTCAGAGAATATACGTTCTTTACAAGGGCACAGTGTACATTCACCTAGGTATACCATATGCCAGACCACAAAACAAGTCTCAATAAACCTGAAAAGATTGAAATTTTACATAATAAATTCCCTGAGCACAGTGGAATTCTACTAGAAATTACAAACAAGAATGTATCTCCAAATATTTGGAAATTCAGCATCATATTTCTAAAAACCCATGGGTCAAAAATGGAAGCACAATGGATCTTAGAAAACATTTTAAACTGAGTAATAATAAAAATGCACTTTACCAAAATTAGCGAGAGGCAGCTAAAGAAGTGGTTAGAGGGAAATTTACAGCTTCCAGCGCTTGTACAGTGAAACGTGCGAGGGCCGGAACTTGACGGGGCTGCCTTGTTTTTCTGGATTTCACAAGTTTTCCACCTTTCACAGGGTGCAGTCTTACCATTTTTCTATCACTTGTTTTACTGGAAAATATTTTTCCTTCTCTGACAGGTTCCCACTTTATACAGTTTCTGCCTTTCACAGGAAGAAGAAAGGTTCAAAATCAACGACCTGATCTTCCATCTGAAGAAGCCAGAAAAAGAAGAGCAAGGTAAACCTTAGATAAGTAGAAGGAAAGAAATAACAGTGATAAGATCAGAAGTCAGTGAAATAAAAAACAAACTTAGAGACTATTAACAAAGCCACAAGTAGGTACTTTGGAAGAGTAACAAAGCTGATAAACTTCTTTAGCAAAACTAATCCAGAAAAAAGAGAACAGTAATCACCAATATCAGGAACGAAAGGGGTTTTTACTACAGATCATGTAGACATTAAAAGGATAATCAGGGAATATTAGGAACAATTTTATGCCAATAATTTTGACAACTTAGATAAAATTGACAAACTCTTTGGAAAAAAAGCAACTTACCAAAACTGATACCGGATCAAATAGGAAACATAAATAGCTCCATATCTTGTAAGGTTAAGTGCTTGGCCACTAACCAAAAGGTTGGCAGTTCGAATCCACCCAGAGGCTGTGTGGGAGAAAGACCTGGTGATCTGCTTCTGGAAAGATGACATTCTAGAAAACTTTATGGGGCAGTTCTCCTCTGTCACATGAGGCCTCTATGAGTCAGAAATGCGTTCGACGGCAACTAACAACAAAACAACATATCTTGTAAAGGAAGTTATTAATGATAAACTTTCTTAAACACACACACACACACACACACACACACACAATAACAAAACAGAACAAGGGAGGGGGAGGAGATCCAGGCTCCTGGTTGTGGGAGGGAGGCGTGAATTGCAGCAGTTAGAGTGGAGGGAGGTAGGGAGAGAGGGAGGCCTTGACATATCTGTGGGCAACAGGAACTGGGCCTGGGCAGTGCGTCCACAGGCCAGGGAAACCACGACTCACCCCCCATCTGGTTGTCCCCCAGGTCCAAGGCCATGTCGCTGGCAATGCTGCGGGACTGGTGCAGGCAGATGGGCGTGAACACACAGCGCTCGCTGCTCCTCTTGGGCATCCCGGAAGACTGCGAGGAGGACGAATTCCAAGAGGCCCTGCGGGATGCCCTGATGCCCCTGGGCAGGTACCGCGTGCTGGGCAAGGTCTTCAGAGAGGAGCTGGGAACCGAGGTTGTCTTGGTCGAATTTGATGACTACTTAAACCGCAGCTTGATCCCCCAACAGATACCAGGCAGAGGGGGGCCCTGGAGGGTAATCTGCCTGTCCCAGGTCCCTCATGCTGAGTTAGAGGACACACCTGCTTTCCTCGTACAGCCTCAGGGGCAAGACGCAGCCAGAGGGGCAAGTGAGGCAGGAATCGCAGTTGAGGCAGAAGCTGCAGGTGTGGCAGGAGCTGAGACAGGGGTCTCAGATGAGGCAGAAATCCCAGCTGAAGGAGGAGCCGCAGGTATGGTAGGAGCCCAAGGTGAGGCAGGAGCTGAAAATGTGCCAGGGGCCCCAGGTGAGGCAGGAGCAACATGTGCGTCAAGAGCTGCAGGTGAGGCAGGAGCTGAGAATGTGGCAGAAGCTGCAGGTGAGCTAGGGGCCCCAGGCGAGGCCGGGGCCCCGGGTGAGGTGGGGATCCCGGGCGAGGCGGGGGCCCCAGGTGAGGTGAGAGGTGCAGGTGAGGCAGGGACCCCAGGTGAGGTGGGAGCCCCAGGTGAGGCAAGAGGTGCAGGTGAGGGGGGGGGCCCAGGTGAGGGGGGGGCCCCAGGTGAGGTGAGAGGTGCAGGTGAGGCGAGGGCCCCAGATGAGGTGGGGGCCCCAGGTGAGGCGAGAGATGCAGGTGAGGTGGGGGCCCCAGGTGAGGTGGGGGCCCCAGGTGAGGCGGGGGCCCCAGGTGAGGCGGGGGCCCCAGGTGTGGCGGGGGCCCCAGGTGAGGTGGGGGCCGCAGGAGATGCAGGCTATGAGGATGTGGCAGGAGCGCTAGGTATGGCAGCAGCCCTAGGTGAGGCAGGGGGCACAGACGAGGCGGAGGCCTGGGCCCAGCAGTGGAGACACGCCCTGCAACCCGTGCTGGAGAGCCTGGCCTACCAGGAACTGAGACCTTTTTCGGGGCGAGAAGAGCCTGGCCCTGGGGAAGAGCCCTTTGAGAGCTGGCTGGACCACACTTATGACATACTATACTTGTGGCGCCACGTGTCGGAGAGGGAGAGGAGGAGGAGGCTGGTGGAGTGCCTGAGCGGCCCGGCCCTGGACCTCCTGTGTGGCCTCCTGGCAGAAGACCCTGACCTCCCGGTGCAGGACTGCCTGGTTGCGCTGGTACAGGTGTTTGGGACCCAGGACACGCGTGTGACTGCGCGGCTCAAGTTCCTCACCTGCGCCCAGGAGCCCGGGGAGAGCCTGTTTGCCTATGTGATTCGCCAGGAAGGCCTGCTGCAGACAGCCGTGGAGAAGGGGGCGGTGCACCCGGCCATCGCAGACCAGGTGCGTGCGCGGCAGGTGCTGATGCGAGCTCACCCCAATCGCACGCTGTACAACAAGCTGAGGAGGATGCGCATGGAGGGGCAGCCTCCTGGCTTCATGGCGCTGCTACGGCTCATTCGGGAGACTGAGGCATGGGAGGCTGCCCATGCCAGGAGGGAGCCATCCCAGGCGGAGGAAGAGGCCCATGCAGGCGGTGGAGCCCCAGCCGTCATCCAGGCCACCCCAGGCAATGAAGAGTCCGCCGAGGAGGCATCAGCCAGCGAAGATGCCGCCCCAGCCAGTGATGAGGCTGCCCAGGCGACCCTGGCCACCAAAGACGCCGCCCAGGCCGCCCCGGCCAGTGAAGATGCTGGCCAGGCCACCCTGGCCAGTGAAGACGCCACCCAGGCCGCCCCGGCCACCGAAGACACAGCCCAGGCCGCCCCGGCCACCGAAGATCCCACCCAGGCCAGTGAAGATGCCGCCCAGGCCGCCCTGGCCAGTGAAGATCCCGCCCAGGCCAGTGAAGACGCCGCCCAGGCCACCCTGGCCACCGAAGATGCCACCCAGGCCGCCCTGGCCACCGAAGATCCCGCCCAGGCCGCCCCAACCAGTGAAGATGCTGCCCAGGCCAGTGAAGATGCCGACCAGGCCACCCTGGCCAGTGAAGACACCAGCCAGGCTGTCCCAGCCAGTGAAGACGCCGCCCAGGCCGTCTCGGCCAGCAAAGATTCTGTCGAGGCCGTCCCGGCCAGTGAAGATGCCGCCCTGGTCGTTCCAGTCAGCGAAGACACCAGCCAGGACGTCCTGGCCGCTGAAGAGGCCAATAAGGCTGTTCACAACACCGAGGAAGATGAAAGCGCTCCTGCCCCAGCTCCGGGGGGCAGTGCTCCAGGGGCAGGCCCGGGAGGTCCGGGCAGTGGGCCTGAGGGCCTGGCCCAGGGAGTGGTAACCCTCACCCCATGACCAAGAAGCTAGGTTGGCCCAAGGATGGGGCAGGCTTTGGGAAGCTCCGTCCCTGCTGCTGCTTGTGACTCAGTTTCCTTGGCATGTTGGTGTATTCTTTGCTATGTTTTCCAGTGTTGTTCTCTGCCTGTCCCGTGGGCGCACAGGACAGGGCCATGCCCCGGCAAGTGGGCTAGGGAGGGGTCCCCCAAAGTGAGCGGACGTTGCCAGAGTCCATGGTACTGACAGGAGGCAGAGCCTGGGGCCCTCAGGCAGGCAGAGGTGGCAGGGGTAGGGCCGCGGTGTGGGGGTGCCTGAGGTTCCCATCAGGGACCCCAGGAGGAGCGAGGCCTCGTGGCCTCTATTGGTGGTTACATGTTCCCTCTGTTGTGATTCCTTTCCCTTCAACGGTTGCAGTGTTTCTTTTCAATAAATCTGACTGAGTGTTTCCGCTGAGTCTTGCCTCTGCTGTGGGCAGCGGAGGGGAGGGCCTGCTTCGGATGGGGATGGGGGCAGAAAATGATCCCTGCCTGGTCCCGTGGAGCCATCCCCCACTGAGACTAGCAGGCTGTGACACAAGGAGGGCTTTTCTTCTATTTTCAAGGTGAATTTTAATATTTTGGAGTTCTGCTGGTGCTCAGCTTGGGATGGTCCTCTCCCCTGGGCCATCCGGAAAAGGATGGGGTGATGCTGGTGGGAAGATGCCATTGGCACCTAGTGCTTGGGGATCAGAGCTGCTAAACCGTCCTGATGCACAGGGTGGCAACATGCAACAAGTGTCCTGCCCAAGAGGCCACCAGCCCCTTTGGTGAGAAAGCCAGTTTGATGGTACTGTTTGTGGGAAAAACTCTAAATGTGTTTTAATTTGAGATACCCTAAAGCATGAAAATCTGGCCGTTAAGCAGCGACGACAAGAGACTATTTAGCAACTGCAAGTTTCTAGGTACTTGTGTGGCTTCTGGGAGAATGGGTGCGAACACATACATTTACCGAAGGGGCCAATTCTGCCCCACAAGCCCTGCTGTTACTCCGTTGTTTCTAGGACAGTCCCCCTGAAGTTCCCAGCCTCCCCTGGGCAGTGCCGTGTGACCAAGCCCCCGGCCCTCTTCGAAGGAAGCGTAACAGGAAAGAGGCTTGTCCCACTTCCCAACTGGTGCTGTGCATTCTTTCAGCCCCAGAGAGTTGTCACAGATTGGACACGTGATGGTGACCATGCCCACAACTCACCCAGTGAGGAAATTTGGGGAATGGGTAAGCCCTGCCCATCCCCAGAGATGATCAAGTTCAGCAATAACATTTTCTACCACTTCACACGGGAAGTCTTTACTTCTCAAACGGTGGGATACACCTAGCACCAAAGCCAACTGCTCTGTACGTTTCCACTTATGGCACCACCCAGCCCTCCGCCTGGCTTAGCAAAGTGGCTTTGGCCTGGCCCCTGCCCTTCCACCGGGGCGTGGGGCTTGGCAGGCAAGGATAGACAGGCCGGGCTGGGCTCCCAGGCTGCCTTCTGGGGGCACGGGGGTGGCCACGCGCACACCCGCCTTTCTCCTTTCAGAGGAAAGCCAGGAGAAGCTGCTGGGTGCTCAAGCCCTCTGGCAGTCTGGGTCCCTTCCATTTCTCCCTCATTCCCAAGGCCACTGTGGAACCAAGAGCTGCTGTCCACCTCTGGCCCGGTGTGGGGCAGAGCCTCTGGAGGAGAATGGGGGCCCACAGGACTGGGCAGGTCTGGATGAAAGTCGGGAGGGCTAGCGTGCTCTAGGCTTGGGGAGCTCAAGGTACAGGGCCTGGGGGCCAGGGACAGAGCGAGTGAGCCTCGGCCTCCCGTCTCTGGGAACGGAGTGCTGTGGCTGAAGGCTGAGGGGGAGCCAGTCTGGCAGAGAGAGGGGAGCCCCCAGCCTGGTATGCACAGCAGGGAGCAACATCCCTGGCTGAGAAGTCCTCTCAAGCCCCATGTCAATTTGGGATCTTTCTGCAGACTGCTGCCAGCTGGGTGGGTCTGGTCACAGAGGAAAGCCTTCGAGAGAGGGGCGAAGAGTCCCTGGGATCCGGGGGCGGGGGTGCTCTAGACACACAGCTTGAGTGTATGCACGTGTGTGCGTGCGTGTGTGCAGTCTCAGGATGTGATTTCATGTGTGGACATGCGTGTGTGTGGTGTGCAGATGTCTGTGTAAACATGTGCATGTCATTGCATGTGTGGTGTGCATGTGTGCATGTGGGTATGTGTGGTGTGCATGTGTTCACACTTGAATGTGATTAATGGATATATGAGTGTGAATGGTGAACGTGTACACGTGTGTGTGGTGTGTGGTGTACGACTGCATGTGTGTACGCATGTGGTGTGTGTGGTATAAATGTGTGTGCAGGTATGTGCACAGGTGAGTGTGTGTGTGCATGTGGCGTGTGCACAGGTGAGCGTGTGTGCACGTGGGTCTGCATGTGTGCATGTATGGGGTATGCACAGGTGAGTGTGTATATGCACCTGTGTGGCATGCACAGGAGGGTGTGTGTGTGTGTGTGTGTGTGTGCGTGCACACGCATGCGTGTGTGTTTTGGGCAGGATGACTTCTCCCTTGGGCCGTACCACTTTCTCTGACCGGAGCCTGAGATTTCTAGTGGCTGTCCTCGTCCTCCTCCCCTGCGAATTCAAGAAACAGTGCATCCGCTGACTCCAGCCCAGTATGAGACGACCCCCCCAAACCCAACCACAGCTCAGCCACCTGAGGGGACTGAGCAGACTGGCTGCAGGGGAGCCCGTCACACACTTCATGCCCGTCCCCACGTCCCAGAACTCCGGCATTCTACTCATGTTCCAGATGAGATGGTCAGGGACTCCCCCACAGGCCTGCACCTGCCGTTCCACCTTTCCTGCCCAGCTTTCCTCTCTCGCTCTCCCGTCCTGCCTGCGGTCCACGTCCAGCATGGCTCAGCCCTTCTGTGCCCACCACCCGCAGCCTGGAGGCACCCCACGTGCCTTGTATGGGGGCAGCTGTCAGAGCCCTGAGGAGCATAGTCAGCCCCACCCCAACCACCCCACCCTTTCCACTGGGCCAGGCCGGGTCTCAGGACTCCCCACCCCAAGGTACAGGCTTTGGCATAGGGGCCAGAGTCTTGCTCTGCAGACACACTCCAGATGTTCCCCTGGCTTTTGGGGGACAAGTCCACTGGCACAGGGTCCAGAAGCCATCCTAGCAGCCAGGGACCCAGGGACCCAAAGACCTTGGGGAGAGCAGACTCAGAGCTCAGGTTGAAAAGCCTGGCATCTTCCTGTGTCCCCAGTGGCCACCTTGCAGGCCCCAAAGCCCACATCCTTCCTAAGGTTTAGGGCTTGGAGAGGCAGCCGGAGCACGACTCCAGGGATGGACAAGTTCCTCTGCCATGGCATCAGTTGCTGCTTTTGCTTTTTCCATCGGTTGCATTCCAGACGCGCCGGGATCCTGAGCAGGACTTGGAACACTTTCCAGGAACACGTGCACAGCTGTCCATGGCTGCTGTGGAGGCCAGGGCCCCGGCCTGGCTCTCTGTTATGGGTTGAATTGTGTCCCCCAAAAGTCAGGTTGAAAGGCACAGTGGTTAAGCACTTGGCTGCTAACCAAAAGGTTGGTGGTTGAAACCCACCAGCTGCTCCACAGGAGAAAGATGTGGCAGTCTGCTTCTGTAAAGACTTCAGCCTTGGAAACGGTATAGTGCAGTTCTACCCTCTGTTACAGGGTTATTATGAGTCAGAATCCACTCTAAGGCAATGTGTCCGTCGGGTCAGTATGGGTGAACTTGACCCCATTTGGAAATGGGGTTTGTCTTTCGTTATGTCAATGAGGTCATAACAGAGTAGGGTGGGTCCTAAACCTAATCCCTTCTGAGAAAAAACCAAACCAAACGCAGTGCCGTCGAGTTGATTCTGACTCATAGCGACCCTGAGAAGTGTCTTATAAAGGGGGGAACAGACACAGAGAGACCCACACAGGGGGAAGAGACCAGGTGAGAATCCATTTACAAGCCAAGAAATGCCAAGGAACACCTGGGGCTACCAACAAAGAAGGACTCTGCCCTAGAGCTGATGCTCTGGTTTGGTCCACTGGCCTTCAGAACCGTGAAATGATAATCCCTGTTCTTTAAAGCCACCCACTTGTGGTATCTTTTGTTACAGCAGCGCTAGGAAGCCAAGACATCCTCCCAACCGCCCAGGGCTGGGCAGTTCCCCCCTCGGTGCTCCCCAGGAACTTCTGTCCTCTCTACCAGGGCCCTGGGGGAGAGAACCCAGCCCTGCCCTCCAGCGCCGTCTGCCAAAGGGATTGCGGAGGGCACCTGTGAAGGAGAAATTGGCCACCCCCAAGAGCACATAGGAGGCAGTGAAGGAAGCAGGGAGGCCTCGCCGGATGGCAGAGAGCTCATGTCCAGGGTACTGTGTCCATTGAGCTAAGTTGGAATGGGCTTCCTCAGAATTCCCTGCCCTTGATGGTTCCAGGTTAGAGTTGACCACAGAGAAACGTGCAGGAGAGCTGCAAGGGGAAATGAAGGCCAAGCCATTCTGCTTTATGCTCGGAAGGTCAGTGTATGCCAGGTGCTGTTGCGGCTCTCTGGTCGACTGCTCCTCCATGTCGCCATCTTCAGCTCATCTAAGTCCTGGGCCAGGTGTGAGTGCATCTCCATGATGAAGGCGCCAGCACCTCTGCAGGTCACCCAGTCACAGAGGTCTGAGGCGAGAGACAGATGTGGGTTCCAGTTCCTTCTTGCTCTCCCCCACTTGACGCCCATCTCTCCTTCCCAGCCACCAGCCCTGCTGACTTCAGGCCCCCAGCAGGCCCAGAAGCCACAGCACTGCTTAGTTGGCTCCCGCGCTGCGACGGTCTCATCCCTGTGGTGACTTACACACACCCCTGATTCTGTATCATTCCGGCTCTGACTTCTGCTTCTCTGATTGAGCCCAGGGGATGGAAAGCAGAGCTTGTTCCCAAAGCTTGTTACGACCCTTCCCCAAAGTCTTCATCCACTCTGTCCACGTGGACCCTCCATATGGCAGTGCCCTGGCTCTGGCTGCCCTGTAGCCTGGGGACTACTGGCTCCTTGCACTCTCGTGCTCTGCTCCCTGCTCCCGGAGTCCTGACAACATGTAGCCAGGGCACACCCTCCCCCCTGCCCTCGCCTTGCAGTCCCCATCACCTTTGCCTTCCAGGGATGATTTCGGGCCACATTTTCTCTGGAACTTCTTCCCAGGTATTAAAGGGTGGCCTGCCAGTGCCATGGCAAAAAAATAGAGCAGGGGAGGAGACGAGGGGTTGGGTTGCAAATTTAAGCAGTGCAGGTAGAATAGGTCTCATTGCCAAGGTGACATTTTTGAAAACACTCGGAGGAGGTGAGAGAGGGAGCCATGTGGCTGTGTGTAAGGAAGAGTGTCCCAGGCAGAGGGAACAGCCAGTGCAAAGGCCCGGAGGCAGGTGTGGCCTGGCAGTAGAAGGAACAGCAGTGTGGGGGCGGGTGTGTTTGGAGCAAAGGGAGCAGGGGGATTGGAAGTAGTGGAGGACGCGGTCAGCAAGGGCCTGGTGGCCATGATAAGGACTTCACGTTTATTAATGCCACAGGTCACAGTTTAAAGAATTGCTCAGACTTGGGACTGTCCAGCAGAGGGGCCAGAGCCAGGTGGCTAAAGGCCTGCCCATGAGCCACTTCCAGCCTCATTTTGTGGATAAGAATATCCCGTTCCATGTGCTGTCATCAACTCCCCATGAGGGCTGTAGGAGTTAGTCAGCTGAGACTGGCTCCCAGCTCAGCTACTTGCCAGCTGTGAGAATTCTCCAAAAGGCCTGTTGTGACGTTTGACTGACACAGTGGATGTGACCTCCCGAGTACGAAGCCTGGCGGTGCGAGGTGCCCAGTGATAGGAATTCCTTCCCGACTTTTCCCCACAGACTAGCTCTCAGCTCAGATGGGGTGGTCTGCAAGCAGGGGCTACAAATGCCCCCTTCCCAGTCCATATCTCCTGGTAACTTACCTCCCAGTGACCAACAAGGCCTGGGAATGGGTGAAGCTGGCTGCTCTGTGGTCGTGGCCTGTCATGTTACCTGCCTACAAAAGATAGACAGACTTAGGAAAGGAAATTCCTTCAAGGCCTTGGGCTCTTTCCTTTCCAGAAAAATCATTGGAAATGGTTACAAACCTAAACCACAAATTAGGAAGCACCTCAGCCAAATACTGCTAAATCGGCAGGGAAAGCGGGGAGGAGTGTAGAGGGTAGAGCACGTGCTGAGCCAACAGTGCCTGCTCAGAACTGGGCCAGAAATCAGACTGCCCTGGAGTTAATGGTCCCTGTCCTGAAAGTCACAGAAAGATAGAAAACAAAGCCCTGAGTACATTAATGAAACCTAAGGACACAGGAGTCGTGGAATGTCCCTGTGGAGACCTAGACAGATAGGAGTGGAAGATGACGTGAGCGCGCTGGCAAAGTCAAGCACATTCAAAAGCCAACATGGTTACTACATGTGAAAAACCAACATAGACTCACTCCAACAAGGCTGGCATTAATCCAAAAAACACAAAATAATAAATGTTGGAGAAGCTGTGGAGGGACTGGAACACTTCTACAATAACAAAAACATGGAAGCAACCAAGGTGCCCACCAACAGATGAATGGATAAATAAATTATGGTGTATTCACACAATGGAATACTACACATCGATAAAGAACAGTGAGGAATCCGTGAAACATTTCATAACATGGAGGAACCTGGAAGGCATTATGCTGAGTGAAATTAGTCAGTTGCAAAAGGACAAATATTGTATAAGACCACTATTATAAGAATTGAGAAATAGTTTAAACTGGGAAGAAAACATTCTTTTGTGGTTACGAGAGCGGGGAGGGATGGAGGGTGGGAAGGGGTACTCACTAATTAGATGGTAGATAAGAAGTACTTTAAAAAAAAACAGGTGAAGGGAAAGACAGCACACAGTACAGGGGAGGTCAGCACAACTGGACTAAGCCAAAAGCAAAGAAGTTTCCTGAATCAACTGAATGCTTCGAAGATCAGCATAGCAGGGGCAGGGGTCTGAGGACCATGGTTTCAGGGGACATCTGAGTTACTTGCCATAATAAAATCTATTAACAAAACATTCTGCATCCCACTTTGAAGAGTGGCATCTGAGGTCTTAAACACGAGCAAGCAGCCATCTAAGATGCATCAATTGGTCTGAACCCACCTTGATCAAAGGAGAATGAAGAACACCAAGGGCATAAGGCGATTACGAGCCCAAGACACAGAAAGGGCCACATGAACCAGAGACTACATCATCCTGAGACCAGAAGAACTAGATGCTGCCCGGCTATAACCGATGACTGCCCTGACGGGGAACACAACAGAGAACCCCTGAGGGAGCAGGGGAACAGTGGGATGCAGACCCCAAATTCTCATAAGACCAGACTTAATGGTCTGACTGAGACTAGAAGGACCCCGGTGGTCATGGCCCCCAGACCTTCTGTTGGCCCAGGACAGGAACCATTCCCGAAGCCAACTCTTCAGACATGGATTGGACTGGACAATGGGATGGAGAGGGATGCTGGTGAGGAGTGAGCTTCTTGGATCAGGTGGACACTTGAGACTATGTTGGCATCTCCTGCCTGGAGGGGAGGTGAGAGGGTGGAGGGGATTAGAAGCTGGCGAAAAGGACATGAAAAGAGAAAGTGGAGGGAGAAAGCAGGCTGTCTCATTAGTGGGAGAGGAATTGGGAGTGTGTAGCAAGGTGTATATGGGTTTTTGTGTGAGAGACTGACTTGATTTGTAAAGTTTCACTTAAATCACAATAAAAATTATTTTAAAAAAAAAACCAACATAGAGCTGCTATATGCTATAGTTGGCCTTCCATATCCATGGGTTCTGCACCTGTGGAGTCAACCAGCCATGGATCAAAAATATTTGGGGAAAAAAAGAAAACGCCAAAAAGGAAAACTTGAATTTGTCGTGTGCTGAGCACCACGCTGAATCCAGGCGAATGAAGTGATGTGTAGGCATCTCCTGCTGTAGCCTCCCACCATTTCACAGCTCCTCAGTCTGTCTCCAGCGCTCGTTGTTTGAACATTGCTCACCTCGTGGCTCCTTCATTGGCTACTTGTGTTGTGTGTACCTTCATTTCTCTGAAAAAATGGCTCCTACAAAGCAATGAAGTGGCCAAAGCAATCCCTCCAAGGCTAAGTGTGAAGGGGTTGAAGAGAGCAAGAGGAAGCAGCTTCAGGCTAGTAAGGGATGGCTAGCTAGCTCTGCAAAGCGCTAGGGCCTCGAGAACCTCAAGATCACAGGAGAATCAGCATTAGCTGATGCCCCAGGCTGCATCAGTGTTCCCTGAAGAGCTCGAGAAACTCACAGAAGAGAAAGGCTACCTTCCACAGGAAATCTTCAGTCATCATACAACAAACTATTTACATAGCATTCACATTGTATTAGGCATTATAAGTAATCTAGAGATGACTTAAAGTATATGGGAGGATGTTCATAGGTTATATGCAGATATTGCACCATTTTATATAAGGGACTTGAGCATCCACAGATTTTGGTATGGGGTGGGTCCTGGAACCAATCCCCCGCAGATATCAGGGGACGATTGTACTGTATTTTTATGCAAATAATGTGTGCCTTCTACATTTGTCTGCCAACCACTGTCTCCCCCCTTGAGGTATTTTCATAAGTGTGCTATGCTAATTTTTTTTTACAGCAACATGTAAATAAAAAATGGCATAGCAGTGCTTACAAAAATACCCCGTGGAGGGAGGGAGCAGTTGGCAAACAAACAGAATATTTGTGTTATTCGTGTAAAAATATGGTATAGGCTATATGCAAAATCAAGTGCATTCAAAAATCAACATGGTTGTTATATACAACAAGCATAATAAACAGTAAAAGAAGGAAAAGAATGGAAGCTAACAGTAGATGGAAAACACCCCTCAAGAGAAATCACACAAGAAATACAGAACTTTAGACAATAAACTCTCCACAGCCTCAAAGAAATTTCAGAAGGCATGATTTCTCAAAATAAAAGAAAACTTAAAGAAGGAATGTACTGTTCAAAGAAGAAATGATAAGAAAACAGAAATGAAAAAAAGGTAGCAGAGCTCAGAAAAAAAAATTGGAAGAGAAATGTAAAAATATTACAGAAATACAAGGGACATGAAAAACAATAAAAAATTTTATACGACCAAGGAAATCACATGCATAGCGGACATGTGCCAATAGTAGAAGAAATTACCCACCACACACTTCCTCCTACATCCTCAGTCCTTCACCTCTGATTTTTTGTTGAATTATTGTATATTGTCTCTTTGAAGTGTTAAAAAGCAAAGAAGTCACTTTAAGGACTAAGAGGTGCCTGACCCAATCCATGGTGTTTTCGATTGCTTCATATGCATGTGAAAGCTGGAGAATGAATAAGAAAGACTGAAGAAGAATTGATGCCTTTCAATTAGATGCTGACAAAGAATATTGACTGTACCATGGACTGCCAGGAGAACGAATAAGTCTGTCTTGGAAGAAGTACAACCAGAATGCTCCTTAGAAGGGAGGATGGCAAGACTGCGTCTCACATACTTTGGACATGTTGTCAGGAGGGACCAGTCCCTAAAGAAGGACACGATGCTTGGTAAAGTAGAGGGTCAGCGGAAAAGAGGAAGACCCTCAATGAGATGGATTGACACAGTGGCTGCAACAATGAGCTCAAACATAGCAAGGATCATGGGGATAGTGCAGGACCAGGCAGTGTTTCGTTCTGTGGTACATAGGTCTGCCATGAGTTGGAACCAACTAAATGGCACCTAACAACAACAATATTGTCAAGGTTTATAATATTTACATCTTGTCTATAGTTTTTTTTTTTCTGATATTAGGACAGGTATGAATGTATAATTCCAGTTATTTAATGTTAGTTCTGTATATAAATGGGTGCAATGTTCATGATTTTTCTGTCCCCACATGTCTGCTATGTATGTGGTTTCCTTGGTCATGTTTATTCAAATTTCTATTGCTTTTCATGTGGCTTGCATCTCTGTAATATTTTTCTCTCTTCCAATTTTGTTCTGAACTTGAAGAAATGTAAGGCTTGACTAAACCACCAATCCAAAATGGAAGAGAGCAGAGAACTAAAGAAAAGGTAACTATGAAAAATTTAAAGAAGATGCAACGTACATATAATTGATATTCCTGAAAACGCAAACAAAGTGAATAGAGGAAAATGTACCTGAAACAAAGATGTGAATCTACATATTCAAAGAGCACATCAAAGCAGAAAAAGCACATAATAAAAAAAAACATAATAGAGTAGAAAAAAACCAGGTTGGCCTCAGACTTTGCCACATCAGCTCCCAGTGCCAGAAGGCAGTGGGGCAAGGCTTACAAACTTCTAAGTAAAAGAAAGTTTGCTCCAAGAACATTATAGCTATCCAACCTGGCCTTCAAATATACAGGCAAAAAGTAAAAATTATCACTGGACAATAAAATCTAGCCAGGTAAAATAAGAATCAAAGTAAAGAACTCAGAATGTGGAAGAACAATTGTGAGCACTGAATCCACTTATATACAGAATTAACATTAACAACCATGGAATTATGTACTCATATCTGTCCTACTATTGGACAGGACGAAATGCTAGAACTATTAGTTGGAATTGACTCGATGGCACTGGGTTAATTCAAGCAAAATCAGAGGTGAAGGACTGAAGAGGTGGGAGGAAGTGCATGGGGGATTAAATACCGTGTTGGAACATATCATTAAAATAGTATTTAAAATAATTTAGCATTTTTCATAGTTTTATTCCTTAGTAAAATGAGTGTGATACTTTAAACACAATGTATATATAACGATCACATATTTATTGAGATTTAACTCATATATAGTAAAATTCACCTTTTTGAAGTGTAAAACTCAGTGGTATTTATATTTTCAGAAAGTTGTGCAACCATCACTGGTATCTAATTCCAAAACATTTTTACGCCCCAAAGGAAACCTTGTACCCATTAAGGAGTCACTCCCCAACGTACATGAGAATAGAATAAAAATATAATACATGATTATCTAAAAATGCTGGCTATTAAAAGAATACAGAATAAACTTTCTTTTTTTCATAAGGGTGCATTTTTTAAATTGAGGTGAAATTCACATAATATAAACTTAACCATTTTTAAAGTGTACAATTCAATGCCATTTAGTACATTCACGAAGTTTTGCAACAACTGCCTCTGTGTAGTTCCAGACCTGTACCCTTTAGGCAGTCACTCCTCATTCCCCCCCATCCCTCTAGGCCCTGGCAATCATGAACCTGATTTCTGTCTCTGGATTTGCCTCTTCTGGACATTTCATGTAAAGATCACACAATATGTGGCTAGCCTCTTTCCCTTAGCACATTGAATGACCCCCATTTTGTGGAAATAGTTTTGTTCTACCTACCCATTCCTGCATCTGTCCCTCTTTCTGTCTTTCATCTCCCTGGGTCTGGGATGATGTTAATGATGGCTATTTCTTGATGATGGGAGTTGAAGTGCTTTTCTTCTTATTGCTTTGCTTTTCTGTAACACTTGATTGTACACTGTGCGTGTATCCTCTCCTTGCTTGATGCCTCCTGGTGATCTCTCTCCTGCTCAGTTATTTTTCTCAAAGTAGGTGCTGTGCTCCTTCTGTTGGGTGAGTGAGAATGGGGCCTTGGCCAGAGCAGGCAGCAGGAGCACAGGAAGGAGTGGACAGATTGGGTATCTGTTGAGGAGGTTGAGTCCTAAGAGACTAGAGGAGTGGGGCCTTAAGAGAAAGAGGAATTCAAGATGGCCAAAGTTCTCAGCCTGTGCATCTAGGTGGGTTCACCCTGGGAAGGGGATGTGCTCCTAAGCTGGAATGTTGTGTGGCAGCTGTGAGAGGGAGGGTGCCCTGGTGCCAAGGATGGGAAGCCATTGCATTTGAAGTTAAATGGATACAAGCATAGGGCCAGTCACCTCTCGGCAGCTCTTCCCAGGGCCCCATAGCCCCACCTCAAGAGAGATTCCTCTGCTGGCATTGGGCAAGACCAGAAGCAGGTAGCAGCTGTGTCCAAGTGCCAAGACCAACAGTGGCAGGAGCCCTTCTCCTGGGCTCCGTTCTCCATCAGGGTGGCCTTCATGGTGTGCCTGAGAAGCCAACTCCGAGGAAACACATGGCTTATACGGGGAAGGAAAGACTGGTCCCGATGAGCTACTTGCAAGTCAATCTGCACTTGATACAGGGTGTGTGTGTGTGTGTGTGTGTGTGTGTGTGTGTGTGTGTGTGTGTGTGTGTGTGTGTGTGTGTGGTGGCTTCCCATAGATGGGGCCAGGCCATGCTTTGTGAAGAAACTCACATTTCCCAGAGGTTGGTGGACCGCCCCCCCCCCCACCAGTACCATGCCTCCCCAGTTCTGGAACTGCACTGGGTGATAGAGAAGAGGCAGGAGGCCAGAATTAAGCACCCCCCAGCCTCCCTGCAAGAGATGAGAGAGGGCACTGCAAGCCTTCCCCCATTTCCAAACAACAGCTGCAGAAGCTTGTCCAGGCTTGGAACTTTCCAGTGCCTGGAGAGGGACGCATAGCACTCTGTTTCTGCCTCCCTCCCCACCTCTGCCCCTGTGTCTCACACACACAAACATGAAGCTGTGAGGCCCCCAAGGGAAAGCGAGCCCCAGATGGGTACAAGGTAACCCTGTACGGCTTCCAGTTAAAGCCAAGAATTATCTGGCCCTTCCTGTTCTCGGAACTGAACTGTGCTGTTTCCTAGACAACACGTTTTGTATAATCATGGTCAAGGCAACGTACATTTCTGCTCCGAATCAAGGTCACAGTATAATACTGATTCACCACGGCAACAGCAGAGTACTCATCTGACACGGGAGAACCACACGCAGGCTGCCAGCTCCCCAGCCTGCGAACTAACCTTCCCTGACGACTCTGCACCATTAAATAGGTTTGACTTCTTTGAAATCCAGACCGTTTGGCCTTCAAAGGCACGGAGCCCCTTGTAGTTCAGACAGAGACTGACAGACAAATGGTGACCCTGGTAAACAGGCATGTTCCAGCAGGAGACATTCTACCTGACGAGGGTTCAGGAGTTCCATTCAGCCCCTAAATCCAGAGCCTTTGAAAACAAGACCTTCGCTCCTCTGTGTCAATCTGAGTGTTTGGTGACCTCTGCCACCAGCTCACTGTGGGTCCTGGATGCATGAATTCTGATGAACAGGGGCTCTAGGACAAAACCTTGTAGATTAACATTTGATCTTCTTCCTAATTTCTTGTCCCAAGGCTCCCCGAAATCAGAGCGAGGTGGCAGTGCCCCTTCTGTTGTGGGAGCATGCCACCTGCTTGGAGGAGGGAGAGGAGGAGCAGGGGAGCCCCACAGACTCGTGGAGTGAGAACTGTGTGAAGGCAAATGTCACCTATAAACATTGTGGCTGGGTTCCGACAATTCAGACTCCCGGCACCCCCATGTGTTATAGAGTAGAGTTGCTCCATAGGGTTTTCTTGGGTGTAATCTTTATGGGAGCAGATTGCTAGACCTTTCTTCTGTGGTACCGCTGGGTGGGTTTGAGCTGCCGGGGTGGAAGGGCTGTTCCAGGCATTTGAACTGTGGTAGATGGAGTCTCGCAGTAGTGGAACAAAAACAGGAAAGATGACATGTAACACTGGTCCAGGTGGCTACCTCCATGATTGGGTAGCTGAGAAGGCTGGCTGACAGGTCCATGTGGGGAGCCCTCAGATGTCATGGTAGCCCTGACTCAATATAAGGCATGTGTGTTGCAGGGCAGCCATTTCTCTGGGGCCTACACCATGACCTGTTTCTCAAAGCCATGCCAACTGAAGATTAAATTAAAAGCTGGGGGTGGTGGGGCCCCCACGCGCAGCATCCAGGAAAGAACGTCCATCCAAGAGACCTCCTCAGGGCTCCTGGGTGCCTGCCCAAGGCCTCGAAGGTCAGTTTCAAGTCCCCCTCCAAGGTGAGGGCAGGTAATGAGGTCTGTGGCCTCTGAGGGGGGTGGAAGGAGTGAGAAGTGGGGCTCCTGAGTATCCCCACTGGAAAGAACTCGAGATTGTCTATACCACCCTCACCTTCTGCCAAGGCTCAGAAGGACTAGCTGACAGGTTTTTCCAAAAGAAGAAAACATCCCAACTCACGTCCCCACTGGCCACCTGATGCTGCCGCCTTGTCATGTGCATTTGGAGCCCCAAACTCAGAGACTCTCAGACCGAGAACTTCCTTTGCTACAGGACTCCTGCTCTTCAGCACCCTCTTCAAGGGGTCTCCTGCCTACCCCTACCCGTCTGCCTCTGACATCACGGGCCACTTGTCTCCTGAATTCTCCCCTGGTGCTCCATGAAGCACAGGTAGCCTCTGTTCCATTCAAAGGAACCATTTCTGGAGGTAGAGGGCTGGCCTTCGTCCACAGCACAGCTGGGAGGGAAGGGCTGGGGAGGCTGGCCAGTGCTGACAAGGAGGGCTGTCCTCAGCCAGCAGCTCAGCCAACAAAAATGTATGTTCTGACTTAAAGCATCCTGCGATGCAGGCCAGAGTGGCATGAGCAGTGGCCCAAGACGGACTGGAGGCCACCTCCATGGTCACGTGGTCGAGTGACGAAAGCCTGTCCAGCCAGGAGAGATTCTCAGCCCCACTGCTGTGGTTACCAACTTTCCTAAACTCACACTGTTCTTGGATCTCGTGGTTCAAGGAGATGCCAGAGCACTGGGAAGCAGACAGGCCAGGCATGGCTGCATACCTCCTCTCATCTCGTCTTCACAGCTCACTGCCTCCGCTCATTCTGCAAATGGGTGCTCAGCACCTAGCCCAGGCCAGGCCTGGCTGTGTCCTGGGGCACCCTGGCCAGCTGGGGAGGCGTGGCCCCCTTGAGCCCTGAGAACATAGGGAGGGGGACATTAGTGAAAGCATTAGGAAATAGTGAATTGTAAGAAGTGCTCCAAACAAAGGAAAAGGGCAGAGATTTGTGAGATGGGGCGGGGTGAGGAAAGGCACTCTGAAGCCTGGAGGATGAGCAGCAGAGGGCAGGAGAGTATTTCATGGCCATGGAGTGCTCGTGGTCAAAACCGTTTGCCCGTTAGGAAACCGAGGCTCCCACTGGGGAACAGTTTGTCCAAGACGATGCACCAGTGAGTGTAACCATTACCACTATCCATCTCCAAAAGTCTCCCATCACCCTAAACAGAAATTCAGCACCCTTTAGACAATAACACCCCATTCCTCACTTCCCCAGCCCCTGGAAACCACCAACAAACTCTTGCCTCTAAGCATTTGTCTATTGTAGATACTTCCTATAAGTGAGATCGTACAGCATTTGTCCTCTTGTGTCTGACTTCTTTCACTCAGCATGTTTTCAAGGTTCAGCCATGTTGTAGCACAAATGTAGCGAATATTGTGGCATTGTGCACTTAAAATGGTTCAAACGGCAAATTTTTTGTTATATGTATTTTACCACAATAAAAAAATAGACGAATAAGCAAACAAACAACAACAACAACAAAAAGCCACAGGACACCAGAATGTTTTAATGAGTTAACATTTCCTTGCTACAAACAAAATGAGGAAGCCTCATTGTGGACTGAGCACTGGGCCAGCAGCAGAATTCCTTCCTGGTATCGTGTTGCCCCCTCTCGTTCTCCCACTCTCAGGGTCACACCCAGACCTGCCCCAACTCTAGGCTCTTAACTCCAAGAGCCCCTAGTCCTCTGTCCTGCCCTACCCCCTGCCTTTGGTCCCTGTGACCTTTGTGAGAGAGCGAACCAGCCCTTGCCCCTCGGCTGCCTTTCCCTGCCCCTTGCAGGGCCCCCTTTCTTCATTTGGCCCTAGACTCCAGGATTGCCCCCTATTTCCACACAAGGCCACATTCACAGGTACAGGAGTTAGAACTTCAGCATATTGTTCTGGGGGACACAATTCAACCCGTGACAGGCCCCTCCAGGACCTTGGAGTCTGTGCAAGGGAGGGACCCTGAAGCTTATACAAAAAAAAAAAAAAATGTTGCCATCGTGTCGATTCTGACTCATAGCGACCCTATAGGACTGGTAGAACTGCCCCATACGGTTTCCAAGGAGTGGCTGGTGGATTCCAACTGCGGACCTTTTGGTTAGCAGCCAAGCTCTTAACCACTGCACTACCAGGGTCCCGCTTACACAATTAAGGGGGTCATTAACAAAACACTGTAACATCACGAACACAAGTGGTCTGGGTCACAACGTGGGAAGGGGAAGCCAGTCAGGAGCAGCCTGTGACGAAAATGGTGGTAGCCTGGCCAGGGTGGTGGCTGGGGGATGCTGTGGTGCCCCACTGCTTCCTCTCTGGGAATTGCCCTCACCCACTGCCTGATTGGAGCCCTGGTGGTGTGGCAGTTGAGCTACGGCTGCTAACCAAGGTGTCAGCAGTTTGAATCCACCAGCGGCTCCTCGGAAACCCTATGGAGCAATTCCACTCTGTCCCATACAGTCACTATGAGTAGGAGTTGACTCAATGGCAACAGGTTTGGTTTTTTTAGTGCCTGATTTGGTGGGGGGTATTTATAACGGTCAGTCTCCCAGCCCTTAACTGGGGACAAGTCTGTGGGGCCATTCCAGCTGGGGACTCCCCGATTTCCCCCACACATGGTCCTGAGCTCATTGTGTGCTTGGTGGGGAGCTGACCTATGGTCGCTTTTCTGGTCTCCCACCTCAGCAGAGCCTCTCCGCAGCAATCCCTCTGCAGGGCCCTTGCCACAGTCTGCACGCCCCCACTGTGAGCCCTCACCTCTTTCCACAGGCCCCAGCGCCCCCCTCCACTGTCAGCTGGGGACCTCTCCCAGCTACCTCATCAAGAAAACCGCAGCCTTCCACATGAAGGCCCTCAGGTCTGTGCTGCTTCATCTGAGCGCCCTGTCATGGCGCTGGGGCTACTGGGCCAGATTGTCACAAACTCGGCAGTTTCAAACAGCCCACATTTACTCGCTTACAGTTTTGGAGGCCGGAATTTCAAATTTGGTTTCACTGAGCTGAAACCAAGGTGCCTCTTCAGTTTCTATAGCTTTGTTCTGCGGCTCAGGCCCCTTGGCCCACCTTCAAGGTCAATCTCTCCTGCTTGAGTCACATCACCTTCCACTCTGTAGTCAAATCTCCCTCCCGTAAGGACCTTGTGATGGAATCAGCCTACCCGGGTCACCCATGAAGCTTCCCATCTCGAGGGCCTGAACTCAATCCCACCAGGGACACTCACAGGCTTCAAGGATTAGGACGTGGGCATCTCTTGGGGGACATTACTCAGCTGACCACCCATGTCCACTGGACTTGGTCACATGACCCAAACCAGTCCAGGAGAGAAGAAGCCTGGGAGCACAGCCAGGGGTGAGCCCACCCTCTCCGGAAAATTCTGCTCCCTGCAGGGATTTACAGCACAGTCTGAATGGAATGTAAGAGCTAGGGAGCAGGCCTAGAGGATTTAATCTCTCTGACAGAAGAGTCACATGGACTTAGAATGTCACTCTGCTTACTGGGACCAGTGACGGATCAGGAAGCCCCAGGCCCAGCTGGAGACCAACGCACCCAGAATCAGGGCCTGTGGAGAAGGCCCCGCTGCAGTCACCTCCTGGGGCACGGTTGGCAGATTGAGGGCTCAGACAGGCTGGGGGAGCCCACTCTGAACAGGCTGGTTCCTGCTTCTGTGGCCGGCTGTTTGGCACTGAGAAACATTAAGCAATGTCGACCCTGCATTCTGCCCTGTAGACCATCAGTTTGTTCATTCCCAGGGAATCATTTCCTGGGGCTGCCGGAACAAGTCAGTACAAACCAGGTGGCTTACAACAACAAAAGTTTATTCTCCCGTAGTTCTGGAGGTCAGAAGTCTGAAATCAAGTGTCGGCAGGGTCACACTCCCACCAGAGGCGCTAGTGGAGCGTCCTTTCTACTTCTTCCAGATCACTGCCGTCTCCGCGTCCATCTTCACATGGCCTATTCCTCTGTGTCTCTGTGTGTCGTCTCCTTTTCTGTCTTTTATAAGGACACAAGTCATTGGATACTCCAGGATGATCTCATCTGGAAATTCTTACCTTAATTACATCCTGTTACGGATTGAATCGTGTTCCCCCAAAATGTGTGTCAACTTGGCGAGGCCATGATTCCTAGTACTGTGTGATTGTCCACCATTTCGTCATCTGATGCCATTTTCTTATGTATTGTAAATCCTACCTCTATGATGTCAATGAGGTGGGATTAGCAGCAGTTATGTTAATAAGGTAGGACTCAATCTACAAGATTAGGTTGTGCCTTAAGTCAGTCTCTGTTGAAATACAAGAGAGAGAAGCGAGCAGAGAGACAGGGAGACCTCATACCAACAAGAAAGCAGCACCAGGAGCAGAGCGACTCATTTGGACCCAGGGTTCCTGCACCTGAGAAGCTCCTAGACCAGGGGAAGGAAGATTGATGCCAAGGCCCTTCCTACAGAGCTGACAGAGAGAGAAAACCTTCCTCCGGAGCTGGCACCCTGTTATAGCAGCACTAGGTAACTAACACACATGTACAACAACCTTGTTCTCACAGGTTCCAGGTGGACAAATCACCCATTCAACCCACTGCAACAGCAGGATTAGTTTCCTACTGCTGCATAACAAATTACCACGAACTAAGCAGCTTACAACAACACACATACAATGAAATCTGTGAAGCCAGAACCAGTCTAGGTTTGAACCCTAGCTCAGGCACTTGCTGTGTGACCTTAAGGATATCTTTTAACCTCTCTGTGCCTCAGTTTCTCTGGACTGTAAAATTGGGTAATAAAGCATCTTTCTTAAAGGGGTGTTGTGAAGATTGCGTTAATGTATGGAAGGCACTTAGAACACTGTCTAGCACATTCCAAGCACTCAATAAATGTCACACACAGGGACAGGCACATTTCAAGGGGGTGTTGAAGGATGAGTAGGAGTTTGCCAGAAAGAGAAAGGGGGAGAAATAGGCATCTCAGGTTAAGATCATTTCAGGGCTAAAGACAGATACTGAGCTACCCAACCCAAGACACAGGAAATCACAGGTAGGGAGGCAATGGGATAGAGCAAAGGGAGCTTAAAAAAAAAATGAACAAAGCAAGTGAGAGAGAGAAAGAGTGATGAGGAAATGTCACATGCTAGAAAAGGTAGCTAAGGAAAGCATCTCTCAGGAGGTAACTTTTGAGCAGGAACAGGAATGAGACAGCAAGGGAGTGTTCCCGGCAGCTCTGAGGGCGGATTCTCAGGCCAAGGGAGCCACAGCCTCAAAGGCCCTGTGGCAGTTGCATGCTTGCCATGTGCGAGGAACAGCAAGGCAGCTCGTGCCAGCAAAGCCACGACCAAACGGAGGGGAGTAGGAGGTGGGACCAGAGAGGCCTAGAGGGCGAGATCATGGAGGGCCTTGTAGGCCCTGGGGAGGACTCTGGGTTTGACACTTGGTGAGATGGGAAGCCATTTGAGAGAAGAGGCCAGAGCAAAAGCACGGAGCCCAGTTAGGAGCGGCCGGTGTCCAGGCAGTTGCAGTGAGGCTAGTTAGAAGCAGTCAGACTTGAGATATACTGCAATGACGCGGCAGTGGGATTTTCTGATGATTTGAACAGAGGCTCAAGAATGGCTCTACGGACAGGCTGAGGTAGGGGCAAATTTGCGGCAGAGGGATGGTGGAAATGAAGAGATTGGTTCTGGACGTGTTGAGCTGGAGCTGCCTCTTGCTTCGGTTTTCTTCTTCAAGAGCTCCCATCAGCCATAGGCTGGATCATCAATATTTGTCACTTTGTCTCAAATCATTTTTATCGATTTCTTCATTATTTTGTTATGTTTAAAAATATCTTCATTTTTGTCACCTATATATTTTTAAAATTCTTACATTTTATTGTGGTGAACTACACATCACAAAAGTCTGCTGTTTTAACCATTTTTCAAAGTAGAATCCAGTGACGTTTTTTTCACCCTGTTGTGTTACTATCGCCGCTACCCACTTTCAGACAGAAACTCTAAGCTTTTAAGTGCATTATCTGCTGTGTTTTTTCTTCTTGTCTTCTTTTCAGTTTAGTTGCCATTTCGGAAATTTTAGAAGATTTTATTTCTAATTCTTTCCTGAGTCCTATCACCTAATTTCTGCGATTTTCTAATTCTGATTTCTGTTGTTCTTTCACCTCATGTGCAACCCACAAAATACCAAACGTCCCCCTCTTGCTCAGCTAATATGAGTGGATGCTGCTTCATTATCACTCACAGCTCTGTCTTCGGTGTCGTCTGCCCTCCCTATAGATAAGATGCATTGAGACACTCAGTCACAGAATGGCCCCCGCTTTCTGACAGCAAACCCTCACTTCCCTGGACCCTCTCCCAAAATCACCCAACCCAAGCCCAAATCCTGTCATCCGGTCTCTGGAAAACCCAAGGGAAACCACTAAAAAGTTGTTACAAAAAGTAAGAGAATTTAGTAAGTCGGCTAGGTACAAAATCATTTAGATCAACGACATGTTAGAAGACTTAATGAAATAGAAGATTCCATGTAACAAAAAAGCTAAAATACCTAGAAATAAACTAAACAAGCAATATGCCAGATCTCTGTAAAGAAACTTTAAAATGTTCACAAAAAAGACACAAAAAAGGCCAGAATGAATGGAAAAGGTCGAAAATATACCCAACGGAAAAGGGAATTTAGTGGATGATGAAAATGTTATTTAAATTCACGGGGGCCGGGGGGATGGATTATTCAGTAAATGGTGTTGGGACAACTAGGTGGCAATATGGGACAAAAAAAGTTGAATTCTTTTCTCACAACATACAACACACTATATTCAGATGGATCAAAGATTTAACAATTAAAAATACATCTATAGAAATATTAGAAGCAACCATGGGAGATTTAAAATATACTGCTGAAGGAGGTAAGACCTTTTTAAGTATGACATAGATCTCAGAAGCAATAAAAGAAGAGCTTGAGTAATTCAACTACAAACAAAAAGCTTCTAGCAAAGTCTAAGGCAAATGACAAATTGAGAAATTTGCAACTCATGTCAGAGACAAGGGGGTTACTTTTCATATGAAGTGAATGGCTCCTACCAAATAGTACAAAAATTGCCAACAACTCAATTAAAAAAAAAAAAAACAGGCAAAGGATAGGAACACAGCTCACAGGAAAGAAATACAAACAGCTTCTAAATAAGAGAAATGAAAATTAAAACTATAGTGACATACAATTTTTCTGCCTATCAGGTTGGCAATGTTGGCAAAAGTGTGGGCAAACAGGCACTCTCTTGCATTGTCAATTGGAGTGGAAACTGCTACGTCTATGGAGGTAATTTGGTGACAGTTATCAAAATAAGAAATGCATATACCTTCTGAGCAAGCAATTCCGTATCTAGGAATTGATTCTACAGATATATCTGCATATGTGTAAAGGGACATAGGAATACCAGACAGATGCTGAAATAATTAGGCAACTATGTACTAGTATAGAACCATCTCCAACATACATTGTTAATTTGGAAAAAGGGAGGTGAAGCACAGTGTGAAGAGTATGCTAGAGTTTGTGTAAAACAAGATTATGTGTGTTTGTGCACGCGATGGGTAATTGTTGAAGCTGGTAAATTGGTACATGGGAATTCATTATTTTTTTGTGTATGTCTGAAAATTTCCATAATAAAAAGTTAAAAATAAATTTCTTAAGATAACCAAAACACCCTAAACCCGTTGCCATCAGGTCGATTCCAACTCATAGCAACCCTATAGGACAGAGTAGAACTGCCCCATAGGGTTTCCAAAGAGCAGCTGGTGGGTTCGAACTGCCGACATTCTGGTGAGCAGCTGAGCTCTTAACCACTGCACCACCAGGGCTCCTTCTGAGGGTAATGATAAAAAAAACTATCTCCAGAAGGACACACACACAAATACTGGTTGCTTCCACAGGTGCTGTAGCAATTAGGTACAGTGTTTGGAGGAGTAACAGAGACCCAACAATGATTGCTTAAACACACAGAGTTAATTTTCTTATATACTGAGGTGTCTGAAAGTAGGAAGTTTCTGGCTTTCGTTAGCAGCTGAAAGATGTCCAGAGAAAGGTCTTTACCCGGCATTTTTCCTTACTGTACAAAGATAGTTGCAGAAGCTCCGGCCATCAAATATGTGTTCCCGGTTGAGAGAAAGAGGAAAGGGGCCAAAAATCAAACCAATTCTGACTCATAGCAACCCCATGTGACAGAGTAGGAACTGCCCCATATGGTTTCCAAGACTGTAATCTTTTTGGAAGCAGATTGCCAGGTCTTTCTTCCATGGAGCGGCTGGTGCGTTTGAACTGCCAACCTTTTGGTTAGCAGCCGAACACTTCAGTCCACTGTAAATAACTTTCCAGAAACTCCACCCAACGGCTTCCACTCTCATTTCATTGTCATACTTCTCTGTAAGGAAGGCTGGGAGACGTAGTTTTGAAACTTAGTACATTGCTACTCCAAACAAAATCAAGTTCTTGTTACAAAACAAATCATGAGAAGGGTAAAAAAAAGGTGGATTAAAAAAATGTGCCAGGAAAAGACTAACAGAAAGGTAGCAAGTAGAGGAATACTATCATATAAAATAGAACTCAAGGCAAAAGTCTTTCAAAGGAACAAATAAGAGTATTTCCTGTAAATAAGAGATATAAGCCCCAAAGAAGATATGATAGGCATTAACTTCTGTGTATCTAACAACATAGCTTCATAATATATGAAGCAAAAACCTGATAGAAGCTTAAAAAATGACAGGCTCATAATCAGAGTGGAAGATGTACTGTACCTTCTCTCAGGAACTGATAGATCAAGGAGACACCAAACCATGAGTACGGGGGGTTTGAACAGCAACAATTAACAAGCCTGACCTAACAGATATGCAGCGTATATACGACTGAACCCAACAATCAGATAGTACAGGTTCTTGTCAAATATAAGTGGAATATTATCCAAAACTGACCATGTATTGGACTGCAAAGAAAATCTCAACCAAGGTCAAAAACAGAAATCATATTCGCTAGATCCAAAGCACCACAATTAGAACTTACCAAGAAAATCACAGCCCCGAATATGGAAAATAATGAAATAAATGAACAGTGAAAAGCCTAAATAGCTGAGAAGACCGAAATGAAAAATGCACAACTCATGGCAATTTTGGTTCAGGAATATGAAAGATGAGGAAACAAATATCACACACACACACACAAACAGAAAGATATAAACTTCAGATGCAGCAGAGACAATTTTTTTAATTGTAAGAAAATGCTATATACAGCTTTGTATGAATACTTTTGAAAAACTAGGTAAAATAGATGCTTTTCTAGGGAAATACAAATTACAATAATTGGACTAAACCAGTATCTAAAGAAGAACTGTAAACACAGCGTTCTGATCACCTTCTCTTCACCCTGCCCTAAATACTGCGAAATGGTTGAACACATGACACCAAACACTGGACAGATGAGACCAAGAAGTAGCTCATTAGTCACATATACTCACTACCTGGGGGAGGAGGACCACCTGAGGGCGTGAACAACCAGGGGCTGTGGGAGGCAGGCTTTGTAGCAACAAGAGGATGGGGTGACTCTTGGTTCCCATGGTAAGATGTTTGAATAATTTCGTGGGCTGGAAGGGAAGTGAGGCCCTTTAGGTAGAGGATGGGATACAGTGCAGCTAGTTTAGCTAGCCAACAGAGGAACTAGCCAGGTAGGGAGTATTTCCACTGGGTGGGGGGATATCTGGTGAGAACAGAGAAGCTCAGTTAGGCCTCTGAAGCCCTATGAGGCTCAAAGGTGCCAAGGAAGCACTTGAAATTTTAGGTTTTTACAATACAGGTAGTGAAAGATCTACCCTTGAGAATGACATCAGGTCCAGGTGGTTTCATGGCTAAATTCTAGTAAACCTGAAAAGAAATAGGTAATTCCCATATTGTATCAACCCTTGTTTGAGAATAAAAAGATAAAAAGCATCTGAACTCTTTGTATGAGGCTAGTATAACCCTGATACCAAATTGGAATAAGACAGCACTCTGTGGGCCAATCTTTCTTATGACCATAAGCACAAAGATACTAAGTCACATCACAAGAGTATTAAAGGAGTACTTTATCATGCCCAAGTATGGGTTTCCCCAAGAATGCAATGATAAGACATTACTGGAGTTATTAATGTAATTCATTACTGGTTAAAGCTGAGCTCAGACTTCTGTGAGAGAAATAATCTTCCATCTTCTCTAAGCCAACCGAATCATTGCTGGTCTCTGTTAAAGGCATCCAACGATACCTCCATGTTCACCAAGAAGGGGAAAGGTCAAATAAGCCTGAATGATGCTACGCCCATACTGTGGAATACTGAGCTGTAGTTTAAAAAAGAACCTCCCAGGCACGCCGAGTTCAACGAAGAAAAACAGCTGCAGAATAAACTTACACTATGACACCACTTATATGACAAAAACTCTCCCTAGTTTATAGGCACATATATGCATGTGAGGTGCAAAAAGATCAGAGAGATCCCTGTCAAAGTGACCAGAGGGGGCTCTCGGAAAGGGAGGGGTGCTGGGAGGGGGCCAGAGAGTGGTGAAAAGGGACTTTGATTGCATCCACATTTGCTTAATTCATGTTTTACTTGCATACTTAAATGTGAAAGAACAGAAATTAGTGAGTAGAAGGCAAGGAACTAGAAGTGCATTTCATATAGGTGTCTGTGGGCTTGGGGGGAACCCTGGTGGCGCAGTGGTTAAGAGCTCAGCTGCTAACCAAAAAGTTGGCAGTTCGAATCCACGAGCTGCTCCTTGGACACCCTACATATGCGGCAGTTCTGCTCTGTCCTGTAAGGTTGCTATGAGTTGGAATTGACTCCATGGCAACAGGTTTGGTTATTCTGGGGTCTGTACAGGGTACAGGGAAGGCAAACAAAAGGTTTTTTTTCCCAAATATTTTAACAAATTTTCATAGGCCTGAGGTTAAAAGCAATGGATTGTGCGGGTTAGTGGGAGGCCTGGCCAGGCCCAGGCCCCTGGGCAGGTGACCAGAAAGGTGGGGAGTCCAAGAGTCCAGCGGGTTGAGGGGCTGGAGGGAGACTGCAGGAGTCTCGAGCCAGGTCCCCAAGTCTGGCTGGGCCTCTTAAGCCCAGGCCTGGAACCCAGCACCAGCGAGCTTGCAACATCAAACACTTTAAGGAAAGAGGCGGGGCTCTCAGCATCAGGAAACCAGAGGAGCAAATGAATGGCTTGTTCTTAACAACTGGTTTGCAAGCAGATGCCTGGACATGGGGCTCTGGTGCACTGTCAGCAAGGGGGCACTTGGGTCTGAAGAAGAGCTGAGCACACAATGAGGCTGGGCCTCTGGAGAAAGGTGCCTGGGAGCCCCTTTCTGGACTGTTGCCCCCTCCTAGGGGGCTGCCTATGGAGATGCTCATCCCAGCCCCCAAGGGCCCAACCTGCAAGCTCCTGAGCCCACTTCGTGGTGCCCCGCCCCCACTTGGCAGCTGACTTCTCAGCTGAGCTGTCTCGAGGCCAGGAAGCCGAGGGCTTGCTTCCCCCGCCACCTCCCACACCGGCCTTTTCTGAGGACTGGCCACCAGCCACCATGAAGGCTGACCCTCGCCGCCTCCTGGTCCTGCTCTTCTGGTCCCACCCGGAGTTCAGATGAAGGTAAGCAGTGCTCGCCAGCAAGGCGCCTCCCCAGTAGAGAGGTCCAGCAGAGCTGCAGGCAGGGCCTGAGTGGTAGATCAGCAGGCCCAGTAGGGCAAAGTGGGCCCTGGAGCCCAGTGCGGGAGCAGTAAGTGCAGCTGCCACACAGTGGAGGGCAGACCCACGAAATGAAGTGAGGAAATAAGCCACCTACAAGAAGGTCGTTTAAGAGATATTTATTGAACTCTACTCGATGCAAGGCACTGCGCTAGATCCAGAAGGGGAGCGGCCACGAAGGGCCACCCTGTCTTCTGAGAGCTCACAATCTAGTGGGTGGGGAGGGGAGAAGCCAAGCCCACAAACAGCTCTAGTGTGAGGCTGAGCATAGTGAGTGCCATAAAACAAACAAGTTAACAAGATCAGGAAGGGACCAGAAAAGTGAGCCAACAAAACAAAATACAAACTAGGTGACAGAGCTAATGCTCCACGGAATATGGCTGCGAGGGGAATTACGAGTAACAGAGTTCTCAGCCATCCCCACCAGATGGAATTGCTGGGAACACATAAAACACTTCCCTAACAGGGCGTAGGGTGGGCTGTGCCTTGACTCGTTATGCATTCAAATAGCAATGCTACCCTCAGACCATCTGTGGCCCAACTCGCTGAGACAAGAAGGCCATCACAGTGAACAGGTGTTCACGAGTCAGGTGGGACTAAGGCTGGGAGGAATGCCAGCCACGCAACTGTGCCCAAGTAGCAGCAAATGCTCTAGACAGGGTGCGATACGCAGACGCTCTCTGATGGTGACTCGAGTCATGGGGGTCCACAGTAAGGACACAGGGAAACCAAGACTGTAATGGCCAAGCTGCCTCTGGGCAGCTGAGCAGGAGTCCGCACATCTTCAACCGGTGCTGTCGCATGAGGTGACTCCCTCTTTCTCTCCAACACCAACGGGAACGTTCTTTCTCAGTGTCCTTGGTCACACTTCACGAGATGTGAAAGGCTAGCCCCTGGTTTCCAGCCAGGTCTGAGGACTGGCTGCTGCCCTTGGTTGGGCGTTTGTTTCTGGCTTAATTAACGTGGCCTGGAAGGGAGTGGAGAGGGAGCGGGGCGCCCATGGTACAGAACATGGCCGCGGGGCTGCGGGCAGGGCAGGCGCTAGGCCACCTCGAGTACAAAAACCAGCGGAATGCAGTACCACGGGAGAGACATGCCCGCTGTGGTCGGGCGGGGATTATTCCAGAAATACAAGAACAGGTGTAACACAACTAATCAACATTGTTAATTTCAATAAGCAGCAAAAATGGTAAACAATTACTTTCTTTTTAAAACTTCAGCAAATATTCAAAATTCTAATAAAATCAACCGAGGGTTTCTTTCTGAATATGACAAACGAAAGGATGGATTTCTGCCAGGAGCCAGCATTCTCTGTAAGCTGAGCCTCTTCACTGCCCTGGCTAGAGGAGCACATGTGATCAGGCGGAAAAAGCAATGAGGTAGATAGACAAATGCATAGGCAAGCACACACGAAGACAAATGCACAGGCAAGTACACACAAAAGAAAGCTGGGTCACGCTGTGCACCTGACATTGCCGTTCGCCCAGAGAATCTGAAGAAATCCGTCCCCCACCCCGATCACCAGGAACAAAAACGAATCCTGCAAAACTGCAAGACGCAAGTGAAAGCCACAGGCTGATGGCGTTTGGGTAGCAACCACCACGGAAAGCCATTCTGTCAATGCTGATGGAACAGACGTGTTCTTAGTGTTACCTCTTAAGAGAGGCTTAGAGAAAACTGCAGAACCCAAACGGAGGACAGTACAAGAGGCCAGGAAGGGGGATGGAGACGCTCCGCCCTGGCTGGGGAGCGTGCACAACAGAGCGAAGACGATGCTATGGTCCAAGTTAATCCTGTACCTAGACTTCAATAGGATCCTTCATCAAACCGGCAAATTAACAGCTCACGGTGCCAAACTTGCCCCCACTGGGATGGTGATATTCCTCACCATGACAGTTGTACAAAACACGCAACGATAGCTTGAAGAGAAAAAACGGATTGAGAAAAGGAGTGATTTCAGATAGAGATTCAAAATGACTGTAAAAACTGGGATCCAGAGCAAAAGGAATTACTATGTAGTTAAGTGCCGGTGCCTTCTCTCCAGCACTATCCTGGCCTGGTGGCCTTTCGAAAGAATCTTCTGGCCAAGGTCGCAGCGGTCATTGCCAGCCCTTGCTTCCCAGGGTAGGGGCCCAAGAAGCCCTCCTAAGATGTGCCTGCTGGAAAGTTCCGCCCCAAGCCTTTGCGGGCCCCCGAGAAGGTCCAGTTCCTCCACAGGCCCGTGAGTGGCCCTCCTGGGCTCAGCTGCCGGAAGTCACGTCAGCCTCTTGCTGTGGGCTGTGCCTGCCACCGAAGGGGTGAGCTTCCTTGCCCAGCCCTTGCAGCTATTCACCATGGCCGAGGCCGCTGGCAGTGACAGCTATAGCTCCTAGGCCACATGGGCCTCCAGAAGGGTGTGACTTCCCTCCAAACCCTTGCTTTACCACCCTTCTAGGTATGGCTGCTGGAAGTGACAGCCCAGGCCTGATGAGGTCAGCTTCCATCACTATGACATGCAGGCCACCACAAGGGCATGGCTCCTCTCCAGGAAGTGACACCCAGACATGTGGGCCAACTGCCCCCTAGGTGCCCAATGCAAAAGCCACCAAACCGACCTCTAAATTTTCAAGTCACTCGTTAGAACGGGACGGTGCACATGGCCACGTCAGTCAGGTGCATCTTCTTGTGTCTGCAGGTCTCTTGGGTGGTCCCTGGCTGGATCAGTCACTCAATCTATGCCAGGCACCGCCAATGCTCCCAGTAGCTGGTGGGACGGCTGGGCCGCTGCCAAGACTAGGCGTTGACCACCCCGCTGACCTAGGTGAGGTTAGGCCCTGGTGTTGGCTGCCAGCACTAGACTGATGAACGGCCATAGAATGTTCTGGCCAATCCACGGTGGAAGTATCTCTAGTGCCTGAGTGGTCAGGTTGGACAGTCAAAGACCGCCCGCAACGTATACTGAGTCTATGTGTCGGATGAGGAACGAGCCTGCTTCTCCAGCCCATTCCCCCAGCCCACCCCACCGCGTAGCCTGCCTCCCAATTTGGCTGCTTCCCCTTGGTGGGGGGAGGGCAGCACTTTCAACCTTGAGTTTGTAATTAAAATTCCAGAGGAAAACGTCATATCTAACTACTGCAGTGATGAAGCAATTAAACTTACAATTTAAGCGACAAAGATGAATGTTCAAATACACTGAAATTAAAAAGCTCACACAACAAAACTGTAATCAAACTGTTACAAAGGGCAAAGCAATAGAAGTGAAAAAAAAAAAGAATCACCATAATTGATGTATAAAGAACTGCTCTATAAAGTCAATATATCCAAAGGTAACTTGATAACTAGTCAAAGGAGATGAACGTACAACTTGCATGCGAGACAACAGAAAAGGTCCTTCGGTCCTCACAGGAGAGGTCAGGGTTAGAAGAAAATGAGATAAGGCGTCAGGTTCTGGAGCTAATGACAGTGGGTGACCTGCACTGAGCGCTACCTCCCTGCCAGGTGCTTGTACGAGACCAGCGCTCTGTGGCACCAGCTGCCGGCCGCCCTTATGACCACTCTGGGGTAGGTACTGTGACCCCTCCGTGTGACAGAGCAGGAAACGGAGAGTGGAGAAAGCACCATCGAAGCCCAACAGACCAACGAGAGGCTCTGGTTCCCCTAATTCTCTCGGGAAGGAGGAGCCACCTTACACTCGAGTCCTTGAGAAGCCCCTCTCTCAACTACTTTATTTTGAACCAGAAAGTGCTGCGGGAGACCCATTAACCCAAAACCACCCTAATGAAATGCTGGTTTGGGATATGTATTTTTTTTTATAGGGGTCACCAGACTGAACCGGTTAATAAAGACGCAGAAGAAATTAGGACTATGACCTCACAGTGACAAGCCTTTTAAAGGTCACATTACAAAGCAACACCTTCGGTGCTTATGTTGTAGAGCTACAGACGTGAAAAAACAAAACAACACAACCAACCAACGGTCTGAATGCCAAGTGAACATGTACCGACGGCTTGAGAGAAAATTTCCAGAGCGCCATCAGGCAGGCTGGCTATCGCCTCCATCTGAGCTGTTGGTCAGTCAGTCAGTCAGCTGGAGGGGGACCTGATGTACTTTGGAAATATCAGATGATGCAAAAGTGGCGCCCAGGTGAAGATAGCGAGGCCAAAACTGGACAGGAGGTGTTAGAATAAAATTATTTCACAAAACGGAGAGTGGGCAAAAAGGGCAGGTTTCTAAATTAATATATTATTTTATATCATATGTGACTTACAATATGTATGTATAACTAAATTAATAAATTAAATAGTATAAGATATTTGACCTTTGTATTTACATCCCTCACAATTTATAAATTCAAGTAGGCCACAAAAAGGCAGGGTGATCTTCTCTTTGGGAAACAAAGGGGATCACATTCGATCGGAGTCGCCTTCCGCTCGGAGCAGATGACCTCTGGCCCCGCCACAACCCGTGACCCTCTCGGATTCGAGGTGTGCACGTCTCAACACCTGGAAGGCCCTTTGTGCCAGTGAAACTAGCCAAAATAACTTAAAATGGTCAAAGCTACTTTTGATGGGCGTCATAGGAAACACGGACACTTAGAAATTGCTGGTGGCAGTAGAAACTGGTTTCAACCTTTCTGACAAGAAAATATAGAAGCGCTACAAAACCGTTCATCTCCTTTGACTTGGCCGCTCGGAGGCCCCCCTCACAGCCCAGCTACTGGCGGTGAGTGGGCTGGTGCTTGTGCAGGGCAGAGCGCCGCTTGAACACGCGGCCGCACTCGCTGCACTCGCAGCGCCGCGCCCCGCTGTGGATCCTGCGGTGGCGGCTCAGGCCGGAGCTCCTCCGGAAGGCCTTGCCGCACCGGTCGCACTCGTAGGGCTTCAGTCCGCTGTGGATCCGCCGGTGCTTGATGAGGTCGGAGGGCCCCCGGAAGGCCTTGCCGCAGTCGCCGCACGCGTAGGGCCGCTCGCCGGTGTGAATGCGCTGATGCTCCAGGAGGCTGGAGCTCTGCCGGAAGGCCTTGCCACACTGGCCACACTCGTAGGGCTTCTCGCCGGTGTGGATGCGCCGGTGCTTGGTGAGCTCAGAGCTGCGGCGGAAGAGCTTGCCACAGTGCGGGCACCCGTAGGGCTTGGCCCCGCTGTGGATGCGCTGGTGCTCGGCCAGGCCACTGACCCCACGGAAGGACTTGCCGCAGTCGTCGCAGTCGAAGGGCAGGTGGCCTGTGTGCGTGCGCTGGTGCTTGAGGAACTCCTGGCGGTCCAGGAAATTCACGCTGCACGCCTCGCAGGCGAACGGCTTCTCGGAGGCGTGAAGCTTCTGGTGCTGGGACAGCTGGGTGTTCACCTTGAAAGAGCGCCCGCATTCCTCACAATCGAAGGGCCTCTCTCGGCTGTGCACCCTCAGGTGCTGACTGAGGCCTGCGTTTTTCTTAAACCGCTTCCCACATTCCTCGCATTCAAAGGGCTTTGCCTCCTTCTCCATCTGCTCCCTCTTCTCCACAGCATCTTCAAGGGCCTGGCTGGGGCCAGGCCGAGGCTCCGCAGCCACGTGGCTCTTCCTGTGCTCCTTGAACTCGGTGATGCCCCTGAAGACCTTCCCGCACTCTCGGCACTCCCAGACCGTCTCCTCACTGTGGATTCTTTGGTGCTGGACAAGGAGGACTTTCAGCCGAAAGCTGTCCCCACACTCTTTACATGCAAAATGATGCTCTAGAGGCAGATTCTGGGGGCTCCCTAACCTCCCCTCTGTGTCCCTATTCTGTCTGACCTCAGGGCTAGGGTCACCGGCCCTGGGTGAGCTGGTGGACGCCATCTCGTGGGGCTGGGCGTTCTCACCCACTGTCTCGTGTTGAGTCACAGAGATGTTTTCTGAAATGAGAAAGGCAAGACATGCTGGTCTACAAAGGGAGAGAGAGGAGCTTCCTTGATTCTCCTCTGCCATGAGGCTTTTCCTCCCGAGACTGTAACTGAGCAGGGGCCTGGGCCTGGCAGCCACCAGAGCGGGATGGCTGGTGCCCGTCTGACCAGGAGCTGGGGATCACAGAGAGAAGAGGCAGAACGGCCTGACCACTGGACACCCCCTCCCTAAAAAGTGATCCTGAGAAGATTCCTCCTTCTGTGAGTAAAGAACAGCCCCCAGCTCTCACCTGAAGCCCCCAACTGCTCAGCTGGGCCTCCCCTGATTTCCTCATATATATATATATATACACACACACATATTTTTTGGTTTTTTCTCACTCACCGGAATGCTTAGCTTGACCCGCGATGAGAGATGGGTCTGAGACCAACAGTACTTGTCCTTGCACCTGGCGAGGGACTAAGGCAGGATTCAAATCAGGAACTCCTGCTCGTGCAGAAAGACACGTGTTAGGGAAGTAGCCAGAGATGACGTCATAACCTCATACTCTTCCCAGGCTCCCTCCTAAAGAACCCATATCCCACAGTGCAGACCCGACAACAGTAAATGGAAATCAAATGCCTGTGCAATTTACATAATTCATGTTTAAAAAAAAAAAGCATTCTAACTTATAGTAGCGTGCTCTCGTTTCTTTCCCAGCAGTGAATGCACCTTTTTTCGGTGCCCTCTCCTCCTAGACGCTGGTGGTGACAGGCCCTTTGTATTTCCCACAACCCATCCCCTAGGGCCCAGGTGCTTCTCATCCCACTCCCAGCCACTCAGGACCAAGAAGTTGGTGTTGAATGTGGCAAAGGGGCAGCACCCTTACCCACGGAGGTCACGTTCCCAAAGTATTCCAGCGTCCTCTGCTCACGGTCCAGCCTCAACCACTCCCCTTCTGTGAGGTATTGTTCCACACCATCAAATGGAACGGAACCCTGAAAGAATTCCCAAGGATAATCAGTCCCTCCGTTTATTCTAGCAAGAGGCGGGGCAGTGCCAGGAGCACCAGGGACAAGAGGCAAGGGCCTGGTATGGGTGCGTGTGGCTAACACAGAACTCTAACCACAAGCCTCAAGAAGTCCTAGAAAGCAAACCCGACAAAGCGCCAGGAGACCTGGGCAGCAGCCCTGGCCTCCCACTGCCTTCCCACAGGCCCTCAGCTCGATCACTTTCCTGGCCTGAAGCTCCACTCCCCACCTGTACGATGGGGACAACAAGCCCAGCAGGCATCCATTCCTTGGCAGACTCCAGAGAGAAGCAGAGGGAGGGAGGGAGAGAGGGAGGGAGGGCAGCAGCTGAGGCTCAGGCCCTGCCACGTGTCATGCTGGGATCAGAGGCTGAGGCCAGAATCAGGGAGCAGTGACGGAATCCCAAACAAGGCAGAGGGAAGCTCACCTGGGCCTCCAGCATCTCAAGAGGGACTGCCAGGACCTGTTCTCCCGGGGCTCCATCCTGGGGAAGGGCAAGACCTTGGGGAGCAGGCGGCGCTAAGGAGAGTGAAAAGAGCCGTGAGTGACAGCAGCCCTGTTTCTGGGTCCCCGGGATAAGTCTGGGACTTTCCTTCTCCCTGTTTTTAAGTCTTGTTGAGTCTTCTCTCCTGCTGTGGCTGAAGTGACCAGCCAGAGCACAGGTATGCCTAAGAAAACATACCCCAAATACTGGCAGCGAGTTACTAAAGGCAGGCTGGAGGGAAACAAGACAAAGGCGTGGCAGCCCAGGCAGAGCCGGGAGAAGACAGGCACAGACAGGAGAGCCATCAGGGGTGGTGGATTGGCTCTCAGAGACAGACCAATCCCAGTCCTCTTTCTAGCTAGAAACCTCAGAGTTCAATGCTCACATTGCTCAGGAGGGAAGCAACCCAAAACTAATATCAGAAAAAATAACTAGGAAATGAGAGAGCCGCCCCAACTCAGTAGAGGCAACAAGAAACTGATCAAGTCGCTGGAGGGGAGAGCAGCAACAAAGAGCCAGAGTCACGGCTTCCTAGCCCAGTGCTCAGGTGCTTAAAGGCCACACGCCACCAAAGCACGTAGCCAGGGGAAAGGGAGAGATTTGCAGACAAGAACATTTCTCTTACACAGCTGACAAAACGAGAAGTTGAACAAAAATGATTCTTCTAAAAGCTTACAGCTGGGAAAATTAGCTACAAAGAAAAGACCTTCAAAACTAAGTTGCTAAATAAAAGATCTGAACAATACGTACACATTCCTTCCAAACTGCAAAACAGATGAGATATCAGAAGATCCTAGCAGAGACAAGTGTACCACAGACCTCCCGTTTCAGTGAGCTCAAAGGAACAGGAACACAGTGACCACTGCCCTGGGGCAAAGTCACTTCGATTCAATTCATAATTAAATGAAAAGAGAGCATTTTTACACCAATTCAAGGACTGCACAACCCAGATACTCCAGAATGACTTTTCCATAGGATTAAAGACGTTATGTTAAAATAAATGGCCAGAGACTCTCACTTCTGGCCGCAGTGGAATAACAAGGAATGGACTTAACGTCCTGCCGTAAACGAGTAGAACTGGTACAAGACGGATAAAACAACAGTTTCCAGACATCAGATAGCAAGATCTCTGAGAAAAGAGACACAAATGAGGTGAGACCTGTAATCATGCCAGCTCTCTGCCTGGAAGCAGTTTCCAGATAGAGAGTGTAGGAAAGGGGAGCCCAAACACATCTCATGATTTCCCCAAGATGAGGAGACCCAGATCAGCAGTCAAGTGAGCCTCAGACAGCTGAGCTCCAGAAAGGAGGAAATTATGCAGAAAAAAAGACTGCCATAAAATCTGCATCGGGCTCCCCTTTTCCTGACTATTAAATCATGCACATATAGAGTGTAACTCCAAAAGGGCAGGAGAAGAACGATCAGGAAGCTGCAAGCTAAACAATTTCCAAGAACACACAAACGTTTGTGAGAAGTTCAAGGTCAGATCAATCAGTGTAGAGTGTTCTCAGTGAGCACCTGGAGTATTCGGTAGAGAATCCAGAGGGGTCATGCCTTAGCAGCAGGGCTGATCTATCCCTGGAACCAACAATACGTAAGACATGTACTAGAAAAGCTTAAAACTAGGCCTCAAAGGATCAAAAACCAAAACCAACCCCACGACCGTTAAGTCAATTCTGACCCATAGCGACCCCATAGGACAGAGTACAACTGCCCCACAGGGTTTCAAAGGAGCAGCTGGTGGAGCTAAACTGCTGACCGAGTTTCTGGTTAGCAGCCGTATCACTTAACCACTGTGCCACCAGGGCTCCTCAAAGACTCAAGCTGATCCACAAATAACTACCTCCCAAAACAAAGTCCAACATGCTTCAAAGAGAGACAACAAAATCCAGACACTCAGCCACATAACATTTACAATGTCCGACACCTCATCAAAAATTACTGGACTGCCGAGAAGCAGGAAAATGTGACCCACAGCAAGGAGAAAAATCAGTCAACAAAAACAGACCCAGACGTGACCGATGATAGAAGTAACAAACAAGGATAACAGCTAGTTTAACTATATACACGTGTTTAAAGAAAAACAGGAAAATGACAAGCAAAATGAAAAATAACAACCGATAGCAAGATCAAAACACAAAGACACATCAAAATGTGACTGCTGAAAACCAGTGATAAAAAGAAAATCTTAAAGTAGTCAGAGATAAAAAAGATATTACATAGATAGAAATAAAGATAATAACTGCTAACTTTTTATCAGAAAATACGTAAGCCAGAAAACAACTGAATAACATTGCTGAAGTGCTAAAAAAAACAAAACTGCCAACCTACAATTCTATATTCAGGAAAAGTGTCCTTAGAAAATGCAGGCAAAATAAAAACTTTTGCAGACATACAAAAGCTGAGAGAATCTGTCACCAACAGACCCGCAATACAAGAAATATTAAGGGAAGTTCTTTGGGTGGAAGGAAAACGATACCAGATGGAAACGTGGATCTACACAAAGGAATAAAGCACACCAGAAATGGTAAATATATGGGGACGTATTCTTTTTTCGTTTTTATAAAATACTTTTACTCCTTAATTTTTAATTCTTAAAAAAATAATTGCCTGGTGCTCGCTTCGGCAGCACATATACTAAAATTGGAACGATACAGAGATTAGCATGGCCCCTGCGCAAGGATGACACGCAAACTCGTGAACCATTCCATATTTTTACTGGACTAAGCCAAAAGCAGAGAAGTTTCCTGAATAAACTGAATGCTTCAAAGGCCAGCATAGCAGGGGCAGGGCTCTGGGGACCATGGTTTCAGGGAACATCTAAGTCAACTGGCATATTAAAATCTATTAAGAAAACATTCTGCATCCCACTTTGAAGAGTGGCGTCTGGGGTCTTAAATGCTAGCAAGCGGCCATCTAAAATGCATCAATTGGTCTCAACCCACCTGGATCAAAGGAGAATGAAGAACACCAAGGACACAAGGTAATTACGAGCCCATGAGACAGAAAGGGCCACATAAACCAGAGACTACATCAGCCTGAGACTAGGAGAACTAGATGGTACCTAGCTACAATTGATGACTGCCCTGACGGGGAACACAACAGAGAACCCGAGGGAGCAGGAGAGCAGTGGGATGCAGACCCCAAATTCTCATAAAAAGACCAGACTTGATGGTCTGACTGAGACTAGAAGGACCCCGGTGGTCATGGCCCCCAGCCCTTCTGTTGGCCCAGGACAGGAACCATTCCTGAAGCCAATTCTTCAGACATGGATTGGACTGGACAATGGGTTGGAGAGGGATGCTGGTGAGGAGTGAGCTTCTTGGATCAGGTGGACACTTGAGACTATGTTGGCATCTCCTGCCTGGAGGGGAGATGAGAGGGTGGAGGGGGTTAGAAGCTGGCGAAATGGACACGGAAAGAGAGAGTGGAGGGAGGCAGCAGGCTGTCTCATTAGGGGGAGAGCAACTGGGAGTATGTAGCAAGGTGTATGTAAGTTTTTGTGTGAGAGACTGACTTGATTTGTAAACTTTCACTTAAAGCACAATAAAAAATTAAAAAAAAATTGCCTGTTAAGCAAAAATTATAACAAGGTAGTGTGGGGTTTATAACACATGTAGAAGTAAAACATACAGCAATAGTTGGGAGAATGGAACTATACTGCTATAAGGTTCTTATATTCAGGCCCCATCCCAGACCTAGTAAATCAGAAATTTTGTCAGTGGAGTCCAGCAATCTGTGCTTTAACTGACCCTCCAAGAGACTCTGATGCACACTAATAACCCAGTAGTGGGGATAAAATGCAATACCAAAAAATACTTCATCCAAAAGAAAAGTAAAGAAAAATATGAACAGAGGCAACAAATGGAAAACATAAAGAAAGATGACAAACAAACCCAACCATATATATAATCAAGTTAAATGCAAATGGACTCAGCATTCCAATTAAAAGGCATAGGTTGTCAACCTCTATTAAAAAATACAAACTCAATTATATGCTGAGAGAAAACTTTAAATATAAAGGCGTTACAATATAAAGACACACATTAAGAGTAAAAGGATGGAAAATGACATTCTGTAAAAAGGCCTGACAGGAAATAATCTCAATGCTATAAAAAGAGGGGTGAATGATGAATGTGGCTCAGGGCTCTGGACCCACACCACTGAGGAGTCCCAGGATTCAGGGCAGGGAGAAAATTGGGGGGCTTAAAGATAAAACTAGCAGGTGGCCATTGGAGGATGACATACAGCAGATTATGAAAATGCAAATCCTTCGTAGACAATGTAGAGAGACAGAGTAAACTCTGGATTGAACACCCAAACAGGTAGGAGAAGGGGAGAAAGCAGCTAGGTATATATTTCTATCTTAGGAATACAATAAATAAATAAATAAATAAACAAAACAGACTTGTAACTAAAACACACACACACACATATACACACCCCTACCCCAATGGGAACCACACTGGGTTAGAATCAAGGTCCTTTTAGATGAATTTCTGTAGTAATCAGAAAAGAACAAGAATTTAAAAAAATTTTAGTAAACTCTGGATAAGAAAGATACTCAGTATGAAAGAGGACAAGGGCTGAGTCCAAGAAGGAAATGGAACTTGGCCCTTGAAACTGGGCAATGCTGGGTGGGTGAACCTTGGCTGGCAAGGGTCAGAAGAACAGCACTTCCTGAGATGTCCACGTGGGAAAGGAAGTACTGGGTGACAACCAGAAAGATGGGATTGTGACTTCCTGGGCTCTTCCCCACGATGGGTGTGGGCAGAAGGCCTCATGAGGCCCCAAAGTCCATCTGAGTCTCTATGTCCATCTTTAACCGGCTGTCACACACAGGTGCTTCCCCAGTGTGTGAGCTACTCCCCAGGCACTCAGTAGCCAAGCCCTCTGTGTGCCCCGGGGCAGGGCCTCCCTCAGGCCAGTGGCATTCTTCCTGGTAAACATCTGATGTCTGGTTTGACTTTGATTTCCAATAAAAAAAAACAAACTGGTCATGTGTTATGTACATAATTCATTTTTTAAAATTCACTTCCAACTGAACATTAATGTTTTGCTACCAAGTGGAATGGAGGAGAAAACATTACATATTGACCTTCAGAAATGTGGACCTCTTCTCACTGTCCTGAGGTCTGAACCCAACCCCTGGCCCTGGCCCAGCCCACCCAGCTCATATCCCACCCCTGGAACCTCAGTGCCACACTGGCCTTCAATCAGTCCTAGATATGCCAAGGCTGTGAACTGCCTACACCTTCGACTCCAATGCCACCTTCTCCAAATCATGTCCACATTTCAGCTGCATTAAAGAGTTTCCACATGACACCTTCACTCCCTAAAACTTATCCTGTGAAAATAGACTCTCCAGAGGAGAAATGTCAGCCTCACCAGGACAGAGGCCTTTTCTTTCTTGGTCACACCAAATCCCCAGTGTCTGCAGCAGCTCCTGGCCCCAAGAGGGCACTGGATAAATTGTGGGTCGACTGCATCGATGTGTAGGGGGAGGGGAGCATTAAATGGAGGGAGCTTACACTCATTGAAAGCCTACTACAGGCTTGGTGCTGTGCCTCTCCCTTCACATATTTTAATTACCACAACCTATGGTTTTTTTTTTTATGGTTATTACCAAGGAGCCCTGGTGGCACAGTGGTTAAGCACCTGGCTGTTAACCAAAAGGTCAGAGGTTCAAATCCACCTGCCACTACATGGTAGAAAGATGTGGCAGTCTTCTTCCATAAAGATTACAGCCTTGGAAACCCTACGTAGCAGTTCTACTCTGACCTACAGTGTCACTATAAGTGGGAATCGACTCCATGGCCATGGGTTATAGCTATTACCACCTCCATTTCACAGAGAAGGAAACCGGGGATGCAAGACATTAAGTACTGTGCTTAAGGTCCAGCTCCCAATCTTTGAGACTGTTTAGGCCACACCAGAGAAGAGAGAAATAATATGCAACTCCTTAATACCCGGCCATGTCCAGGGGACAGGCTAGTAGTGAGTGTGGCAGCCTAATGATACACATGCGTGTTTAGGGGCTGGTTTTAAATCATGCTATGAACATGCTATCACAAGCCATCACTGTCAATGGAAATACACACTCACATACAGTCCTTCCATGCCAGCCAGCCAGTTTAATTGAGCAAACCCGACTCATGTGTTTTTCCTTAGTTGGCATGATTAACTGTTGAAATCCCAGAGCCACAATCTGCAAGTGAACTGTGAATTATCCTTTCCTGAGTGTGGACGGGAGTGGCCCTTCTTGGACCAAGGCAGCCCAGGGGACTTCACCCATGAGCACCTTAGCTCTTGGTAGTAGTGTGATCACCACCCACACGGTCACAGAGCCCATGGGTACGGAGAGGTTGTCATAAAAACGGGAGGATACGGTGAGCCCAATTTCAAAGGAGGCTAAACTCCACGATACCAAGGGTGTAGGGTAAAAAAAGCTGTAAAGTGAAGGAAAACGATAAAAAAAAAAAAAAAGACAGTACACACTAATCCCCAGTGCAGTTAAAAATGGAACACTCATTAACCCTGGACTCGGTAAGCTCATTTAGATTCCGTGTTTCACAACTTCTGTACTTTACAATGGGGAGACTGATCCGGAGAAGACGCTGGACACTGGCCCAAAAGGGATACACTTGTGTCCACTGCCTTCCAAGGTCAAAGCAATTCCGGGCAGAACACGAAAGCCAGTGGGGTGCACCCGATGAACAGAGAGCAGTGCTGTCCTTGAACAGGAGGCACTTTCAGCAGCCACAGAAAAGCATGCGCCGAATCACGGAAGGGGCCCTCCTGTGTGCAACTATGAGATGAAGCTCAGAGAAACAGCGTGGCCAAAAAGGCCCCCGGCTCCTAATCTTCGTGTAAAGAATAGGTCACACCTGGCATGAAGAGTCCTCCTCCTTCAAAAAGGCTCTGAAGTATATTTAGACCATGAACTCCTAGAGAGCAAAGGCCCTTCGGATGCGACTGTGGAGCCCATACTGACCCGAGCCCAGTGCCATGTGTTGAGTACATATCTATCGCTGGAATAGAAGGAAAACAATCACGCAAATCTCGACCCGCTGCCTGACAATTTAAAAAATGCTCTCTAAAAAAATGAAAGCTCATCTCAATGTCTTCCTAATGTGGCTTCAAATCACAATTGAAATTTTGAGCAACTTATTTAAATCGAATTTACTGTATGAAATGAGAAACTCTGGCATTAAGAGAACAAAAATAATCATTTTGATTTGATCTGAAAGAACGGAGATTAAGAGTTGAAATCAACCTAGACAAAAACCAGCTCATGTCACAAAAAATGTTGAATGATTAAATGTCCTCTGGTTGCCTCTGAGCTGAGGACAACCTCAGGAATGTTGGGCAATGAAGGTAACTTTTCAGTCTAAATGATCTGCACTTGACCGATGGCACAGCACAAAGAGCCAAGCATCCTCCTCAGCCAGGCCTTCCCTGGGCAGGGGGAGTGAGGCAGCAAGGCCATCCAGACTAGATGCATCCAGCAGCCTTCAAGAGCCGAGCTCCTGGGTTCAGAACAGATCGCCAGGTAAGAAGTGAGGAGAGAGCTCAAGAGACCATGTGACACTGTAGAAATGGGCAACAGCAGATTCCAAGGGGTGTGAGAAGCACTTGGACTTCCCTGACTATCTAAACAAGGACGCATAGCAGGATCCCTTCAGGTCCCAAAGCTAGAGTTCACTCAGAAGACAACAGGTGGCTTGTGGTGTACAGTTCGGTTCTGGGCCAGGGCATGAAGGCCATGCAGGCTCTCTTTATGGGATCCCATTCGCAAGAGACCTCGCTCTTTAACATCTGAACCAGATGGGTGTCTTTGGCCCCCTCCCCTATCCCAATGATTACTTAGATTACCCATTCTCCTTATTGGGTATCTTCTCTTCCTCACGTCATATAGCTTGCTTGAGAGAACTGTCCTTGGGTAAAGACAGTCCAGTAACACCATTGTACAAAAAAAAAGGAAGTGCTTGTACCCTACTCACGGGGCCTTCTGAGAGTCTAGCAGCAGACATGATCTGTGAATACACAGACTTACCCAAAAGAGACACACAGGGATGACTCATAGTGTCACAGAACAATTCCCAGTTGTTAGTTCCGCAGGTATAGCCTCACCTGTGGGATTGAAATAACTTGGGTGAACAAAAGCAAATCTGCGAGCACCTTCCAGGAAGGTGTTTCTGTGTAGTGAGCGCTAAACCAGGAATGTGTGCAGGAAGCACAGGCTGCAGGACTGAACACGTGGTCAAGGTCCGCAATCCCCCCCCCAGCCACAAGCACAGAACAGCTGCACCACTCCCCCCGCCCCCCCTCAGCTGGAGATGGTTCTGGCCTTTGTGTTTCCTTAGACCTTTGGGGCCAGGACGTGGACGTAAAGGCCCCATTCAGGTCCAACATATACTGTCTAAGCATGCCGTTACTAGAAGTGGTAGAATCCTAAAGGGCTCAAAGAGGGTGTTTCACCAGGAAAGCCTGTTTCTCACGGATATTTGTGTCATGTCTGTGTGTGTCTTTTTCCAAGTGTGTGTGGGTGGGAATACATCTGTTTTTGTCTTTCCCGCTTTTCCTCTCTCGCTTGGCCTGGACACCTGTTTCTCTGTGTTTTGGTTTCCATCTTCTTTCTTTTCTATAAAAAGCCATAAGGTAGACCAGAAGGGGATTTTGTAGTGTTTGTTGCACTTAACTGAAGAAAAGTTTATGTTCTCCTTTCTCAAGACATGTGGCATCTTACTCAAAATCAAAATACAGCGTTAAGTAGTGCTTCATTTAGGTTACAAGACCCTGAATATAAAGGATTCTAAATGGGGCAGCAGGGGTGCTATGTAAATCCTGGGCCATCGAGGCGCCCAGGCAGCTGAGGGATCAGTAGGTTAGAAACCAGGGTACCAGGTATGGGGTGAGACCAAGAAATCGGCATTTTCCAACAGGCACCCAGGGGATTCTATATGGAGGGGGCCTTATTTCCACTGGGCCTGTCCAGAATCTGGAGACTCCTTCTCCCTAGTTCTCATCAGGCTGAGCCTGGCCCATAAGCCTCTGGAAATGGGAGCCCCTCTGAGTCCCTGCTGAGGGCCAGGCTTTCAAGTACGGAATTCACACTGTAGCAGATATTTCAAGAGGCCCCTCACCCACAGAAGGCGGGGAAAACAGTCTCCACAGGATTCTAAACATGGATACAGTAACTTTTTTTGTACCGTATGGTGCCAGGCACTGTGCAAGTTTCTACTGTAGGGCCCAATGCGGGGGATGAGAGGAGGTACCATTAGTATGGGGTGGGGGGTGGGGTTCCACCAATCCTATTTGAAAAGCTCTGGTAAAGGAAAATTCTAGAGACTGAGGTTGAAGAGGAAATGTTTCACTGACCAGACTGGGGGGAGGGGGGGAACCGTGGCTAGGCCGGGCCAAGGCGGGCTGGAGGGCTTCAGTTGGAACAGGGTGGGACCTCTGGGATGAAGGCCAGAAGTGGGGGGTGCTGAAAAGAGACCGTTGGCTTTGGATGGCAGGCGAATGGGGGGGTAGGAAAAAACATGTAATTAATCACCCAAATATAGACTGGAGGAGGCGGTCAAGGAGCTTAAAGGGGGGGCGCTGTAGCTAGAAAGGGTAGCCCCCCAAGCGAGCCATAGAAAACGCCCTGTCCAGACGGAAGGTCTTGAGCTCGGCTTCAGCCAGCATGGATTGCCCCCCTCAACACAGCTCTCGGGCCCTAGGCCACCCCCCATCCTCCCTGCCAAGCTGAGACTCGGCCCCTCCCCCAGACTCTCCCCGATCACCCCCTCCTCCTCGGCCTCCAAAGTGCTTGGGGTGGGGGTCCCTTCCCTCAGACCCTGACTGGCTCCCGCCCCCGCTCCCAGCGTCCCCCGGAAAACTGGGTAGGCCCCGGCACGTCCTGACTCTCGCTCCTACTGCCCCTCCCCGCGGGGGGTCTTGGTGCCTCGACGCCCCACCCCAGGGCCGAGCAGCAGCTCCCGGCGGGCCCAGAGTACCCCGGGCTGCCGGCTCTGCCCGCCGCACCCGCTCCGCTGACCCGCGCGCTCCCTCGCGTCTCCCACGGGCTCCTCCCGCGGCCCGTGGCCGAACGCTCACCCCGGCAGCAACCGCTCCGGCGGCCCACGCGCTCCTCCCGCGGCCCGCACGCCCCAGTGGCCGCGCTCACCCCAGCCGCCGGGGCACCGCCCACGGCCCACGGTCCTCGGCCCTCGGCGGAGCGGAGGCGCGGCCCAGCAGGCCCGGCGTGGCAGGAAGCGCCCGGAGCGCCTGTACGGCCGCCAGCCCAGCAGCCCTGGCGCGTTTCCGGAGCCTCTGGCGCCGCCGGGGATAAGGGGGGAGCGAGACTCCGCCCCGGCCCCGCCCATCCTGAGGGCCCCGATTGGCCAGGAAAGGGGGCGGGGCAAGGAGGAGGGTCAGGCGGGGCCACCGGGGAGCCGAGCGCGCGGCCGGAAGGAAGCTCGGGAGGAGGGGGGGAGGACGCAAGGAATGTACGAGTGAATGAATGAGTGAGCCCGCGGCCAGCCAACGAAGGAAAGAACGAATACTGAAAAGAACCCCTCCCCTTTGGGTGCCGTGAGGGAACGAGATCCGAGGGCGATGAAAGCCACCCCGCCACTTGAGGGCTCAAATTTCCTCGCAAAGTTGGTGGCCTTGACTCTGCCAGGCCCAGCCCTGCCCTCGGGGTGCAAGCTTTCGCTACCCAGAGCTCCAGAGACGATCTGTGTGCCCGCGTGTGTGTATTGAGGACCCGCCATAAGCTAGCAAACACATGCGTTCATTTCAAAATAGCAGGTCATACTATGAAGCAAAAACAACAGGATCCTTGGATCCTGGGGGTGTAGCAAGCAGATGCGAGCCAGTTGTACAGGAATTCACCGTCACTGAACAAAAATCTCGAAGTTGTGGCCTGGCACGTAGGGGTCCAGGTTGCTGCCTTCTTGAAGCCGATAGTACACAAGAATAAGAGTAGAACAGGTTAAAATAGTGAAAAGAGCTGGGAAGAAAATCAATGGAGAGTGATGGGAGAGGGGGAGGGCTTCAGGGACTAAGGCTGAAATGCGATTTTAATGACAAGAGGACTCAGGTGAATGTGGTTGAAGATAGGAAGGGTATCCGCAGGCAAAAGGAACATCAAGTGCAAATGCCCTGTGACAGGCACAACCTTGACATATTCTAGGAACTAAAAGAAAAATGCAGCCGGAGTGCAGAGGTCAAGGGAGAGCAGGCCGATGCTGGGAGGCAAAGCTACACAAAGCCTGGAATTTGATTCTGAGTGACAGTTTTTTTTTCCTTTTTATATTGAATGCTTTATTAGCGATAATGGTTATAACCAACTTCTTAAACATCCTTGTAATTGTTTTATCCATTAGATGCTAACAAGTTTTTTTTTATATCCTCCCGTTTTATGAAAACACTGAAATATACAGATGCATGGAAATAATTGTACCCACGTACCAACCAAAAATATTCTACAATGAGCATTATGCAATGCTCACTTGACCACATGGTCCTCCTCATTTTATTCGTGCATTTCACAGTAAGTTGCTGACATGAGTACACTTCACGTTTAAACACTGAAGCATGCATATCAAGAACTAGAGATCAAACATTATACTTATTTTATACAAAATAAAACCTGTTTACTGTTCTTTTTACTTTTTTAAGGTAAGATTTACATACCGTGAAATACACAATTGTTACATGGCCCATGCAGTGAGTTTTGAAAAATGTATTCTCCAAACCCCTATCAGGATACAGAACATGATAAACACCCCAGAAAACCCCCCCGTCAGACCCAGCCAGCCCTCACCACCATCCCACACATAAACAACCACTGTTCTGAGTTTTTCCACCATAATGACTTTTTGCCTATATGAAAACTTCAGATGAACGGAATCACATAGTGTGTACTATCTTGTGTCTGGTTTCTTTCACTTAGTATGATGTTTTGAGCAGCGGGGTTTTTTTTTTTTAATCTATGTTGTTGTATGTGTTCATGCTTCTTTCCTTGTATTGTGGAGTAGTTAGTATTCCACTGATGGGTGGATCAGTTTATTCACTCACTAGTTTATGATATGGTATGTTTCCAGTTTGGACTATTATAAATAAAGCTACTATAAACATTCTTGTGCAAGTTTTTGTGTGGCTACTATGTGCTTGCATTTGTCTTAGGCAAATTCATTGGAGTGGAATCACGAGGTTATAGGAGAGCTTTATGCTTTATAAGAAACAGAAGTTTTCCCAAAGTGGTTGTACAATATACATGCCCCACATAAATGTATGAGAGTTCCTTTTCTTTTGTATCCTCACCAAAATTCGGGGTTGTCAGTCTTTAATTTTAGCTATTCAAGTGTGTGTAATGTAGTATCTCATTCTTATTTTAATTATTTCCCTGATCCTGGCTGTTTCTGTATCTTCCTTTGTAAAGTATCTTTTCAAATATTTTGCCCAATTTGAGGGGTTTTCTTTTTATCATTTACTTCTGTATGTGTATATTCATATATATATGTATATATATATACATATGGAGAGATACATATAAAACCTGTTGCTGTCGAGTTGATTCCAACTCAGAGTGACCCTATAGGGCCGAGTAGAACTGCCCCATTGGGTTTCCAAGGAGCAACTGGTAAATTCAAACTACTGGCCTTTTGGTTAGCACCCATAACTCTTAACAACTGCTCCACCAGGGCTATGTGTATGTGTGTTTGTGTGTGTGTCCATCTCCACAGTCAAGGTAGTGAACAACACAACCATCATCCCAAAGTTTCTTTGTGCCCCTTTGTCATCCCTCCTTCCTGTCCCTTCTTGCCCTCTCCAATCCCCTAGCAACTACTGATCTGCTGTTTTTATTTTCCAGAGTTTTATATAAATAAAATCATATAATAAATGCTCTTTTGTGTCTGGCTCCTTTTACTCAGCATAATTATTTTCAAATTTGTTCATGGTGTTGCATATATCAACAGTTCATTCCTTTCTATGGCTGAATAATATTTTGTTGCATGGATGTACCACAATGTGTTTATCCATTCATCTGTTGATGGACATTTGGGTTGTTCTCAGTTCAGGGCTACTACAAATAAACATTTGCGTACAGCTCTTTGTATGGGCATATATTTCCTTTTATGTAGGTAAATACCTAGGAGTGGTATGGCTAGATAATATGGTAGAGGTATGTTTAGCTGTTTAAAAAAACAAAACTGTTTTCCAAAGTAGTTATACCATTTTACATTCCCACCAGGTATGTATGAGACTCCGGGTAGTTCCGCATCCTTGACAATACTTGGTATGGTGAGTATTTTTACTTTTTGCTTTTTTAAATAGATGGGTAGGGGAATCTCGTTGTGGTTTAATTTGGATTTCCTTCCCTGGTGATGTCCAGCATCTTTTCATGTTCTCATTAGCCATTCGTATATCTTCTTTGGTGAAGCGTATGTTCAAATCCCCCACGTGTCTCTCAGGTTGTCATACCGCAGGGGCTTGCATGTTGCTGTGATGCTGGAAGCTAAGCCACTGGTATTCAGATACCAACAGGGTCACCCATGGAGGACAGGTTTCAGCTGAGCTTCCAGACTAAGACAGACTAGGAAGAAGGACCCGGCAGTCTACTTCTGAAAAGCATTAGCCAGTGAAAACCTTACGAATAGCAGCAGAACATTGTCTGATATAGTCCTGGAAGATGAGCCCCCCAGGTTGCAAGGCACTCAAAAGATGACTGGTGAAGAGCTGCCTCCTCAAAGTAGAGTCAACCTTAATGACATGGATGGAGTAAAGCTTTCGGGACCTTCATTTGCTGATGTGGCACGACTCAAAATGAGAAGAAACACCTGCAAACATCCATTAGTAATCAGAACCTGGAATGTACCAAGTATGAATCTAGGAAAATTGGAAATCGTCAAAAACGAAATAGAATGCATAAACATCGATATCCTAGGCAATAGTGAGATGAAATGGACTGGTGTTGGCCATTTTGAATCAATCATATAGTCAACTATGCTGGGAATGACAACTTGAAGAGGAATGGTGTTGCATTCATCGTCAAAAAGAACATTTCAAGATCTATCCTGAAGTACAACGCTGTCAGTGATAGGATAATATCCATACACCTACAAGGAAGACCAGTTAATACGACCATTATTCAAATTTAAGCACCAACCACTAGGACCAAAGACGAAGAAATAGAAGATATTTATCAGCTGCTTCAGTCTGAAATTGATCGAACATGGAATCAAGATGCATTGATAATCACTGGCGATTGGAATGTGAAAGTTGGAAACAAAAAAGAAGGATAAGTAATTGGAAAATATGGCCTTGGTGATAGAAACAATGGCAGAGATTGAACGATAGAATTTTGCAAGACCAACGACTTCTTCATTGCAAATACCTTTTCTCACCAACATAAACGGTGACTATTTTTTTTTTTTTTATATACATGGACCGCACCAGATGGCATGCACAGAAATCAAATTGACTACATCTGTGGAAAGAGACAATGGAAAAGCTCAATATCATCAGTCAGAACAAGGCCAGGGGCCGACTGTGGAACAGACCGCCAATTGCTCGTTTGCAAGTTCAAGCTGAAACTGAAGACAATCAGAGCAAGTCCACAAGAGCCAAAATATGACTTTGAGTATATCCCACCTGAATTTAGAGACCATCTGAAGAATAGATCTGACCCATTGAAATATAGTGACTGAAGACCAGACGAGAAAAGATCAAGATGGATGTCAGAGAAGACTTCTGAACAGAAGATTTCATGTGCCACCTCTTGGGCCAAAGAGGAAGAAATAGAAGATTTTCGTCAGCTGATTTACTGTAGCTTCATAATAATCTTTGAAACCAGAGATTGTAAATCCTCCAATTTTGTTCTTCCTTTTCAGTTTTGTTTTGGGTATTTTAGGTTTTTTGCTTTTCCATATAAATTTTAGAATCATCTTGTCAATTTCTAAAGGTAAAGCCTGCTGGATTTTGATTGGGATTGAACTGGATCTATAGGGCAAATCGGACAAAGTTGACACCCTAACAATCCTGAGTCTCTTGGCCCGTGAACAAAGTCCTTCTCTCCGTCTATTATGACCTCCTTTAGTCTCAGCGGTACTTTGTAGTTTTCAGTGTACAGGTCTTTCACACCTTTTGTCATATTTCTTCCTCAGTATTTTACAGATGTGATGCTATTGTAATTATATTATTTTTAATTTAAATTTCTGATTGTTCATTGCTAGAATATAGAAATGCAATTGATTTTTGTGTATTGATCTTGTATTCTGAAACCTTGCTAAACTCACATATTAGTTCCAGTTGCTTTTCTGTAGATTCCATCAGATTTTCTACATGGACAATTATGTCATCTGTGAATAGAGATTATTTACTTCTTCCTTTCATTTCCTTTTCTTGCCTAATTGTCCTGGCTAGAACCTCCAGTAGAACGTTGAATAGAATGGGTAAGAGTGAACATCTGTCCTGTTCCGGATTTTAGAGGGAAAGCATGCAATCTTTCACCATTAGGTATGATGTTCCAAAAAAACCCAAAACCCGTTGCTGTTGATTCCAACTTATAGGACAGAGCAGAACTGCCCCATAGGGTTTCCAAGCAGTGGCCAGTGGTTTTGAACTGCCAACCTTTTGGTTAGCAGCCATAGCTCTTAACCACTGCACCACCAGTGCTCCAAGTACAATGGTAGCTGTAACTTTGTCATGATTGTCCCTTATTAAGCTCTGGAAGTTCCCCTCTATGCCTAGTTTGCTGGGAGTTTTTTTTTTTTTAATAAGGAATGAATATTGGGTTCTGTCAAATGCTTTTATCTGCATCTATTTAGTTCATCATATAGTTTTTCTACTTTCAGTTTGTTAATGTGCTGAGTTACATTGATTAATTTTTAAATATTGAAACCAACTTGCATTCTCATGATAGACTTCACTTAGTCATGCTGTATTATGCTTTTCATATCTGGTTGGTTCTATTTGTTAACATTTTGTCTAGAATTTTTTTATGTGTGTTCATGAAAGATACTGGTCTGTAGTTTTCTTTAATGTTTTTCTATGATTTTGATATCAAGGTAATGCTGGCCTCATGGAATGAACTGGGAAATATTCCTTTGTCTTCAATTTTCTGAAAGAATTTGTGTAGTTTTAGTATTATCTCATCCTTAAATACTTGGTAAAGTGAAGCCATCTGAGTCTCAAGTTTTCATTGTGGGAATGTTTTTAACTATAATTTCAATTTCTTTAATAGATATAGGGTTATTCGGATTATCTATTTCTTTTTGAATGAGCTTCGCTAATTTGTGTCTTTCAAGAAATTTGTTCATTTCATGTAAGTATTTAAATTTATCGGCATAAAGTTGTACATAAACCCACTGCCGTCGAGTCGATTCTGACTCGTAGTGACCGCATAGGGCTTCCAAGGCTATAAATCTCTACGGAAGAAGACTGCCACATCTTTTTCTCCTGCGGAGCTGATGGTGGTTTTGAACCACTGACCTTTCGGTTAGCAGTTGATTGCTTTAGCTACTGCGCCACAAGGGCTCCTTAAAGTACTACATAATAAACTAAAAAACCAAGCCCGTTGCCAGCGAGTGGATTCCAACTCATAGCGACCCTATAGGACAGAGTAGAACTGCCCCATAGGGTTCTAAGGACAGCCTGTTGGATTCAAACTGCCGACCTTTTGGTTAGCAGCTGTAGCACTTAACCACTACGCCAGCAGGGTTTCCAAGTACATAATAGTCCCTTATTATCTGCAGTGATATCAACCACTATCATTCCCGATATTGGTAATTTGTGTTTTTTTTTGTTCACATGTCTCTCTCCTCTATGATTTCCTTCACCTGTCCATGTCATACTATATTAAGTAGACAGCTGTTTTTGTTTTTTTTTTTTAATTTGGTTAACCATTCCTTTCTATGTTTGGGCATTGCTCCGCTCCATGAGGCAGAATTTGCTTGCTGCCATAGATCCTGAAGATGGTAAATATTCACTCTCCTGGCTTCCCTTGCAGCTAGGATTTGGGCACATGACCTGGGCTCCACCAATCAGATGCACCCACTGCCAACTCTGAATCTGGGGTAAGAGATGGGAAAAATCAGGGGCTGCAAGTTTCCACTCTAGTGGGGTTGGCGGCAGCAGGGGCATTGCCACCTGTTTCCTGGTGCAGCAGTGGCAGCTGTGGTTCTCGTGGCAGTATTCAACGTCCTGCATTGGTGCTGCAAGCTGCAGGGTCTGTGCCCTGTGGCGGGAGAGGGCTACAGGGGTGCCTTCTCTGGCCTAGCACTAGGGTGTGCTTTAGAACCCTGTTCCTCTCTGCAAAGCCCCCCAACCTGGTTCTCCAGCCCTCTTCAAATGCCTGTGAGCTACCCAATGTCCTTTAGCTAGTTCCCTTCATGCTTCCATCAGCCAGTCTACTTGAGTTGTGCATGTCTAAGAAACATGACAGACCAGGCCACTCTGCGGGTGGTTCCTGATGTGCAACTGTCTTACAGGCCCGGTCCCTGAGCTCTGTGGTGCCAGTTGCTCTCCGTTTTCTTTTTAGAACTCTGGAAGCTCTTTTTAGAGTCCTTTCTTGGTTCTTCTTACTCCATTCTTCTTTCACACTGATGTTTGTTAATAGTTATTAATATTTATAAACTTATTGCTCATAATGAACTTTAAAAACAGGAAATTTTAGTGGATAAAAACAAACTACTGAAAAGAATCGATTGTAAATTCTGTAACTGAAAAAACGCAATATCTGAATTGAAAAATTCACTCGATGGTCTTAGTACCAGATTGCAGATGAGAGAAGAAAGAATGACAAATTTGAAGATACATCAATAGAAACGATCCTTGCTGATACACCAAGAGAAAAAAGATTGAAAAAAAAAAAAAAACCAGAACCTGTGTGAGCTGTAGGACAATGTAAAAATACCTTACACTTGTGTATTCGGAATCCCAAGAGAGGAGAGAGAGAATGGGGAAGAAAAAGTACTTGAAGAAATAATGGCTGAAATTCTCCAAAATTTGGTGACAGATGTAATTTACAGATTAAAGAAGGCCAGTGAACCCCCAGTCAAGCTACTGACAACAAAGGATAAAGAGAAAATACGGAAAGCAGGCAGACTTGAAAGAACGACTACATAAAGGGGGATGTAGATGAGTATCCTAACGGAATTCTCATCAGAAACAGTGGAAGACAGGAGAGAGTGGAACAACAGCTTCACAATGTGCTGGAAGCAAACCAGTTCAACCCAGAACTCTACATCCAGGGAAACCATCCTTCAAGAACGAAGGTGAAATAAGGACATCTTGAGATACATGAAAGCTATGAGAATTCATCAACACATCTGCACTAAAAAAGAAAAGCTAAAGCAAGTCTTTCAATCTAAAGAAAATTTATACTAGAGGGAAGCTTTGATCTTTGGGTAGAATGAAGAACTCTAGAAATGGTAAATATGTGGGTAAATATGAAAGAATATTTATTTACTCTTAATTTCTTCATAATACACATGACAGTTTAAAATAAAAATTAAGACAGTGTATTGTAGGGTTTATAAAACATGTAAGTATAATGCATATGACCACTATAGCATAAGGATGGGGTAGAGGGGGGATCTACATTTACATTTATCTGAAGTTGCACAATATCAACTCAAAGTAGACAGTGAATTGTTAAGGATATATGTTGTGATCTCTGGAGCAACAATTAAAAAAACGACGCAAGGAAGTATAGTTCAAAAGGCGAGAGATAAAACGAAATTCTAAAAAATACTTGCTTAATTGAGGCTGGAAAGAGGAAACAAAGGAACAAAGCCAGACAGAACAGATGGTAAAAAGATAGATCTAAATTCAATCATATCAGAAATTATATTCAATATAAATGGACTAAGCGCTCCAATTAAAAGTCAGAGATTGTCAAAATGGATTTAAAAAAGTAAGTTTTTTTTCTGTCTACAAGCAATGCAGTTTAAGTATAAAGACACAGATATGTTGATATTAAAGGACACAAATAATATTCCATGAATAGAATAAGAAAGCGGGAATGGCTATATTAATACCAGACAAGGTAGAGTTATAAAGACTATTGCCTGGTATAAAAGGGACATTTTATAATGATACAAGGGTAAATTAATCAGGAACTCATAGAATTCAGAAATATATGTGCACCCAATAACAGAGCTTCAAAACATATGAAACAAAAATTGATGGAATAAAGGGAAACACAGATATTTTCATAATTATAGTTGGAAATTGTGATGATTACTTTTATGTGTCAACTTGGCTGAGCTGTGCTGCCCAGTTATTTGGTCAAACACTAGTCCAGGTGTTGCTACGAAGCTATTTTGTTGATGTGATCAACATTTACAATCAGTTGACTTCTAAGTAGATTACCCTGGATAATATGGGTGGGCCTTGTCCAATCGGTTGAAGGCTTTAAGATAAGAAACTGAGGTTTCTAAGAAGAGAAAGACTCTGCCTCAAGACTGTAACATAGATATTCTGCCAGATTTCCTGCCTGCCTGGCCTATGAATTTTTGGACTTGCCAGCCCCCACAATCTCATGAGCCAATTACTTAAAATAAATCAACCTCTCTTTCTCAGTACATATTGTTGTTGTCATTAGATGCCATCGAGTCAATTTCAATTCATAGTGATTCCATGTGACAGAGCAGAACGGTCCCACAGGGTTTTCTAGGCTGTAAACTTTACAGGAGCAGATTGCTACATCCCACAGGGTTTTCTAGGCTGTAAACTTTACAGGAGCAGATTGCTACGTCTTTCTCCTGAGGAGATGCTCAGTGGGTTCAAACCACCAACCTTTTGGTTAGCAGCCAAGTGCTTAACCATTGTGCCACCAGGGCTGCTTGTACCTCTCTCTATATATATAGATATATAGCTACCTATATGTATTCTGTTGCTTCTGTTTCTCTGGAGAACCATGACTAAGACAGAGATTTTCATACTTTTGTCTCAGCAATTGATACAATAACTAGACAAAAAAAACAGTAAAATATATAGAAGATATGTATGACATTACCTAACATCTTAACTGATATTTATAGAACACTTCCATGAGTTGGGGGCTGACTTGATGGTAGCTAACAACAACAACAACAACAACATACCCAACAACTGCAGAATATACATCCTTTAAAAGTGCACATTGTAAATTCACCTAGATACACCATATGCTGAGCCAAAGTCTAAATGAATTTAAAAGAATTGAAATTTTACAGACTATCTGGCCACCGTGGAATTCTATTAGAAGTTAATAACAACAGTATATCTCCAAATATTTGGAAATTCAACATTACGTTTCTAAAAAGCCCATGGGTCAAAGAGAAATCACAAAAGAACTTAGAAAATATTTCTAACTGAATAATAATAAAAGCACAACTTATCAAAATTGGTATGACCTACAATACAACAACAAAAAGATAAACAACTCAATTAAAAATGGGCAAAGACACTGAATTGTACATGTAGAAATGTTCAGTTGGCATATATCTTGCTATGTATATTTTCACTATAAAAAAATAGGCAAAGGACTTGAATAGACATTTCACCAAAGAAGATATACAAGTGGCTACCAAGCACAGTAAGAGATGCTCAACTTCATTAGTCATCAGGGAAATACAAATGAAAACCACAATGAGATACCACTTCATACCCACTGGGTGTCTGAAAAAAAAAAAAGCAAGTGCTGTAGAGGCTGTGGAGAAATTGGAACACATTTCCACTGCTGGTGGAGATGTAAAATGATGAAGCTGCTATGGAAAACAGTTTGGAAGGTCTTCAAAAAGTTAAACATAGAATTACCATATGACCCAGCAATTCCCCTGTTAGGTATATGGCCCAAAGACTTGAAAGCAGGAATTCAAACAGATATTTGTACACCAATGCTCATAGCAGCACTATTCACAATTGCCAAAGGTGGAAATAATCCAAGGATCCATCAATAGACGGACAAACAAATGTGGTATATCCATACAATGGAATGTTATTCAGCCATACAAAGGAATGAAGCTCTGATACATGCTGCAACATGGATGAACCTTTAAAACATTATGCAGAGTGAAATGTCAGAGACAATAGGACAAATATTATATGAACGCTCCACTGCTAACTGAAAGGTTGGCAGTTTAAACCCATCAGCCACTTCACAAGAGAAAGATGTGGCAGTCTCCTTTTATAAAGATTACAGCCTTGGAAACCCTATGGGGCAGCTCTACTCTGTCTTATAGGGTTGCTATGAGTTGAACTCAACTTGATGGCAACAGGTTTGGTTTTTTATATAAAATATCTTGAATAGGCAAATGAATACAGACAAAAGATTAGTGGTTATCAGGAGCTGAAAGGAATGGGAGTTTACTGGCTAAAAAAAAAAAAAAAAGAAAACAAAGTGAGGAAATTAAAAAATAAAAAAAGGCACCTAACTGTGGCATAAAAAAATAGTAGGAGTACTTCAAGGGAAGAGTCAGGAAAAAGGTATTTCCACAGAGGGAACTTGTGGGCCAAGAGGGGAAAAAACTACTGGGAGACAGCTAAAGGGATGGTAAGAGGAAAATTAATAGCTTTAAATACATATGTTAGAAAAGAAGACAATCATAGAATCAATGGCCTTAAGATTCATCTAAAGAAGCAAAAAAAAGATGAGCAACATAAACCTAAAATAAGTAGAAGCAAGGAAATAACAGAGATAAGAGCAGAAATCAATGAATTATAAAATAAACCATAGAGAAAATTAACAAAACCATAAGTTGGTTCTTTTTAAAGAGTACCAAAATCGATAAACCCCTAGCAAGACTAATCAAGAAAAATGAGAAAGAACACTAATCACTAGTATTGGAAATGAAAGAGGGGATATCGCTACAGAGCACACAAACGTAAAAGGATAATGAGGGAATATTATGAACAACTATGCCAATAATTCTGACAACTTAAATAAAATTCTCAAATTCCTTGGAAAAAAGCAATTTACCAAAAATGACACCAGATCAGAAAATGTCTTGTAGAGAAATGCTTATTATCAAAAACTTTCCTAAGAAACAAACAAAACAGTACAACAAAAACCTCCAGGCTCAAATGATTTCATGGGTGAATTCTAGCAAAGATTTAAGGAAGAAAAATCACCAATCTTACTCAAACACTTTCAGAAAATAGAGGAGGAGGGAAGCATTGCCAACTCCTTTTATGAGATCAAGATAAACCTGGTACTAAAATCTGACGGACGCATTACATATGTAAAAGAGAAAATTACAGAAAAATATTCCACATGAACAGAATAGCAAAAATGCTGTTAGCAAATCAAATCCAGCGCTATATAAAAAATAATGTGTTCTCATTGCCTATTTACATATGAGGGGCCAGAGATGTTCAGTGATTTGTGCAAGGCCATGCAGCTGGTAGATGACCCTACCTCTACCTGATTCAAAACCCACAGTCTTTCCAATGCAATAGCTTCCTAGGTGGTGAGGGCTGGCTTTGCAGTGGAAGGAGTTGTGATGAGGCTCCTGGGTGGGGAACAGCCAGCCCGGGTCGCTCCTGCAGTTTCCAGACTTGATGGGGACAAGGTATAAATGCAGAGTGTCCTAGGCGCCTGGTCTAGGGCCCTCTGCCCCCTGACTCCTGGCTTCCATAGCCCCCCCCAACTTGCTACAAAGATGCTCTCCCTTCCCCCCTCCTTGTTGCCAGGACATTTTGCTGGTAGCAGGACAATGGGTGTGCCTGTTGCTTTTGGAGGCTGCCAGCCTTGCCCCGGCAAGCCCTTACCACGCAGGTCCCGGTGCCATGACAACACTGACGCCTCCTCACGTGCTCTCCTGCCGCAGCCATTCGCCCTGAACAGAGACGCGAGGTCTGTCTGCCTCACTGCCGGAGCTTCTGGGAAACGCACCAGCCCAGGGACGGGGGGCATCTGAAGACCCCGTGTCAGCGTAGTTCCAGGTCCACGCAGCGGAGGAGCATTCTTTCTTCCGATCCTTTGAGGGGGACTCGAAGCCCAAAGCGGCATTTCCCCGGGGTCGTGGGAGAGCACGCAGAGTCGCAGGAGGTGAGCGAGGCAGGGCCTTTTCTGTGGCGGAGCCTGGGATGACGGAGCCCTGGGTCTGGCCGGGTAGTCGCCAGGCGGGGGGAGGGGGGAGGAGAAGGCTCAAGATCTGGAGCTGGGGGAGAGGAAGGAGGAGCTCCCAGTTGCAGGGAGGGGGAGGGAAGGGGGCTTGAGGCTGCGGGAAGGGGGGGCTCGGGAGCTCGGGTCTGCGGAGGGAGGGCGGTGAGTGTGGCGTAGGGACTCCTGCCTGCAGGGGTCTGGGCAGGCGCGGGAGCAGGTCTCAGGTTCTGGCGCTGGCAGAGACGGGAGAGGGGGCTCCTGGCTACGGTGGGGAGCGACTACGGGCTGTGGGGGAGGGTACAAAGGGGTACTCCCCGTCTCGGGGGTGCGGGCGATGGTGGGAGGGGGAGAGGCTCAGACTGCTGCGGTTGGTGTGGCCGATCGCGGCCGCAACGGTCGGGGATGCGCTCCAGGGCTCCTAGCCGCTGTGGGGGCAGGGAGCGCGGGCTGCGGTTTTGGGAGGGGGCGGGGCAACAGGCTGCAGCAATGTGGGGAGCGAGGCCTTGATGCCTTTCTGGCGGGTGGGCGACAAGACCCTGGCCTGGGTGGTGCGGTGGGGTGCGTGGCACCCCCGCCCCACTCTCTGCGTCTACAGACTGCGGGGACTGCGACGCTCCCTGCATCTGGTTGTTCCCCAGGTCCACAGCCATGGCGCTGGCGATGCTGCGGGACTGGTGCAGGTGGATGGGCGTGAACGCGCAGCGCTCGCTGCTCCTCTTGGGCATCCCGGACGACTGCGACGAGAACGAGTTCCAGGAGGCGGTGAGGGCCGCCCTGTGGCCTCTGGGCAGGTACCGAGTGCAGGGCAAGGTCTTCAGAAAGGAGCTGGGGACCAGGGTTGCCTTGGTCGAATTTGCTGACTACTTAAACCGCAGCTTGATCCCCCGACAGATACCAGGCAAAGGTGGGCCCTGGAGGGTGATCTACCTGCCCCAGGCCCCTCATGCCGAGTTACAGGAGAGACCTGCTTTCCCCATACAGCCCCAGGGGCAAGAAGTGGCTGACAGGGCAGGTGAGGCAGGAGCCGCAGGTGTTGCAGATGCTGCAGGTGTGGCAGGTGTTGCAGATGCTGCAGGTGTGGCAGAAGCCACAGGTGAGGAAGGAACAGCAGGTAAGGGAGGAGCTGCAGGCGAGACAGGAGTGGAGAATGTGCCAGAAACTGCAGGTGAGGTAAGAGCTACAGATGAGGCAGGAGCTGCAAGTGAAGCAGGAGCCCCAGGTGAGGCAGAAGCTGCAGGTGAGACAGGAGCAGTGAGTGAGGCAGGAGCAGAGACTGTAGCAGAAGCTACAGGTGAGGCAGGAGTTGAGAGTGTGGCAGAAGCTGCAGGTGAGGCAGGGGCAGCAGGTGAGGCAGGAGCTTCAGGTGAGAAAGGGGTATTAGGTGAAGCAGGAGCTGCAAATGAGACAGAAGCTGCAGGTGAGGCAGGAACTACAGGTGAGGCAGAAGCTGCAAGTGAGCCAGAAGCCACAGATGAAGCAGGAGCTGCAGGTGAGGCAGGAGATGAGAATGCGGCAGAAGCTGTGGGTGAGGCAGAAACTGCAGATGAGGCAGGAGCTGCACAGGAGGCAGGAGCTGCAGGTGAGGCAGGAGCTGCAGGTGAGGCAGGAGATGAGAATGTGGCAGAAGCCCCAGGTGAGGCAGGAGCTGCAGGTGAAGCAGGCTATGAGGATGTGGCAGGAGCGCTAGGTATGGCAGCAGCCCTAGGTGAGGCAGGAGGTGCAGACGAGGCGGAGGCCTGGGCCCAGCAGTGGAGACACGCCCTGCAACCCGTGCTGGAGAGCCTGGCCTACCAGGAACTGAGACCCTTTTCAGGGCGAGAAGAGCCAGGCCCTGGGGAAGAGCCCTTTCAGGGCTGGCTAGACCACGCCTATGACATGCTGTACCTGTGGCGCCACGTGTCGGAGAAGGAGAAGAGGAGGAGGCTGGTGGAGTGCCTGAGCAGCCCAGCCCTGGACCTCCTGTATGGCCTCCTGGCAGAAGACCCCGACCTCCCAGCGCAGGACTGCCTGGTCGCACTGGTACAGGTGTTTGGGACCCAGGACACGCGCATGACTGCGCGGCTCAAGTTCCTCACCTGCGCCCAGGAGCCCGGGGAGAGCCTGTTTGCCTATGTGATGCGCCAGGAAGGCCTGCTGCAGACGGCCATGGAGAAGGGGGCGGTGCACCCGGCCATCGCAGACCAGGTGCGTGCGCGGCAGGTGCTGATGCGAGCTCACCCCAATCCCACTCTGTACAACAAGCTGAGGAGGATGCGCGTGGAGGGGCGGCCTCCTGGTTTTGTGGGGCTGCTGCGTCTTGTTAGGGAAACTGAGGCATGGGAGGCTGCCCAGGCCAGGGGGGAGCTGTCCCAGGTGGAAGAAGGGGCCCACACAGCCGGTGGAGCCCCAGCCACTGCCCAGGCTGCCCCAAGCAATGAAGATGCCGTCACAGACAATGAAGATGCCACTGAGGCCTCTGTGTCTAACGAAGATGCTTCCTCAGACAACGAAGATGCCAGTGAGGCCACCCCAGCCAATGAAGATGATGCAGAAGCTGCCCCAGGCAACGAAGATACTGCTGAGGAGGTCCCAGCTGATGAAGATGCTGCCCAGTCCGACTTGGCCAATGAAGATGCCACTGGGGAGGCCTCAAGCAATGAAGATGCCACTGGGGAGGCCTCAAGCAATGAAGATGCCGACCAGGTCCACCTAGTCAATGAAGGTGCCACAGAAGCTGCCGCAGCTAATGAAGATGCTGTCAAGGAGGCCCCAGGAAATCAAGATGCTGCCCTCACAGCTCTAGCCAATAATTACATAGCCCAGACCGCTCTAGCTAATGAAAATGCTGCCAAAGCTGCCCCAGCCAATGAACAGGCCAATGAGGCTGTTCACAACACTGAAGATGCCACTGATGCTGCTGCAAGAGCCACCCCTGCCACTCACAAAGAAGAAAGTGCTCCCGCCCCAGCCCAGGTGGGCAGTGTTCCTGGGGCAGGCCTGGGAGCCCTAGGCTGTGGGCCGGAGGGCCCTGCCAAAGCAGGAGACCCAGAGGCCACGGAGGCTGAGGAGCCGCCCGACGAGTGGCTCCAGTCCATCCTGGAGGAGTCAGAAAACAAAGGCGAGGCTGGCAAGATAAGCCTGCCCGAGTCCTCCTCAGAGCAGTAGGCTCAGATGGCTCTGGGGCCTCTGCTCCTCTCAGGCAGCGGAGCCCTGGGGGCAGCAGGGCCAGGCCGGGCCAGAGTGGGCTCATGGCCCTAGGACCCCAGCAGGGCAGAGGGAAGGGCCTGCTGGCCACCTCCTGCCCCCAGGGCCCACCCCCTCCCGCTTGGGCCTGCCACCCCCCTCAGTCCTTTCAAGGGAGGGAGAGGCCCCTCCCCATTGCAGCACCACCACACAGACCCAGCCCCACATCTGCCCAGAGGCACCCAGATTAGGAGCACCTGGAGACGTCCTCTCCCGCTCCTGTCCACTCGGTTGGGGGCTCAGCCTCTGCTTTCCTGGCATAGATCCTGGTCAACTGTTGCTTGTTCTTGTGGAGGTGTGTGTGTTCTTATCTGAGCAGTTTCTCCCCGGAGACTCCAGCCCAGTCCCGGAAGACAGCAGGAAGGACAGATGCTGGAGTGGCCACCCTCACCCTGTGAGCGACGGAAGGAACGAAGAACGGACCAGGGACCAGGAGGGCTGTGGGGAGCCCCGCCAGGACTGTGCTTGAAGATTCACCCCAGCTGTTGTTTGTGACTCAGTTTCCTCAACGTGGTGACGTGTGCTCTGCTGTGTTTTCCAGTGTTCTTCTGTGACTGTCCCCTGGGGCCATGGGGCGGGGCCATGGGGCAGGGCTGGGGAGGGGTCCCCTGAAGTGAGTGAAGGTTGCCAGAGTCCATCATCCTGACAGGAGGCAGAGCCTGAGTGCCCCAGGCAGGGAGAGTTGGGGAGGGCTGCAGTGGGTCAGGGAGGCTGAGGCTCCTCATCAGGTACCCCCGGGAGAAGGGAGGCCCCGTGTCCTCTGGTGGTGGTTATCCTTTCCCTCTGTTGTGATTCCATTCTCTTCAGTGGTTCCAGTTAAGTGTTTTCTCCTCAATAAATCTTATCAAGTGTTTCTGCTGAGTCTGGCCTCTGCTGTGGGCAATGGAGGGGAGGGCCTGCGGGGCGGGGGGACAGGTGGGGCAGTGGCCTGTGTTCAGCCACAGCTGCTCCTGAGGGATCACCAGGGACCTGGGTGTGTGTGATGCCATGTGATGGGTGGGACAGGACAGGCTTCCTCAGCGCTGGTGGAAAGCATGGGGAGCTGTCCTGTGCCCCAATTCCTGTCCAGGGCGCCCCAGAGGGCAGGAGGCCTCGCTTCCCAGCCAGCTCTGGGGAGCACCCTCCAGGTCGTTGGGGCCAGGCAAGAGGCACTGGGCCATGGGTGGGGGCTGCCCCTGGGTGCCAGAGGCCAGGCTCTGTCCCTGAAGCCTGCTGAGCCCTGGGTGCTGCCCTGAGGAGCCCCCAGGTGGAGGGCCCTCTGGAGCACAGTGGCCCAAGGGGCAGTTCTGGGGGGCGTGGTGAGGGAGGAGGGGCTGGAACAGCAGCTGGCTCCATCCTCTGAGACCTACACTCTCACCTCAGGGGCTCGAGCTGCCCCAGCAGAGAGCAGCCCTCAGCCCACTGGAGGGGACTGGGACCTTTGGGAGGAGGGAGCAGTGACTGGGCCCCTGCAGGTGTGAGGGGGCAGCACTGTTGAGCCCGACATGGGGGTGTCCCTCGGGCCCAGCTCTGTCTGTGTCTACAGGCGTCCACCAGCCTGTCCGAAGCTGCAGAGGAAGGACAGAGCCCCATAGCAGCCCAGGAGCCAGGGCGAGCCTGGCACTTGCAAATGCAAATGCTCAGGCTGGGCCTGGGGACAGGGGGCTGTGGTCACTGACCGGAGGAGCCCTGGGGAGAGCTGGAACAGCTGGGTTGCAGGGGGAGGGGGAGGGCCAGTGGGGCCCTGGACAAGCCCAGGGCAATGAGAAGCTGGGAGGGTGTGGCAGGTCCTTAGCCAGGCCTGCAGCCTCCTTGGCTGAGGGGCTTGGCCGTGTGTCCCTTTAGGACGCAGGGCAGGGGGTCGGGCCCCAGGACACAGGCCTGGTACCCTGTATAAGCGCCTGTCCTTGGCCCATCGACAGCCACCTCCCGGGTTGAGTACAGCCAGATAAGCTCTCCAGTTCAGTTCCTCACAATGGCGTTTTTGTCTTGGGTGTGCAGGAATAACGTCCTTGTCCACAAGAAGGAGGTGCAAGGCCAGGACGCCTTCGGCTTCTCCCCTGCCACCCTCAGCTTTCCCAGACACCTTCCTGAGCTGCTCTGGCCCCACCTGCCCCTTCCCATGTGAGCTGCAGAGGGAGAGAAGAGAGCGACAGCCTGGGCAGCTGGGCTGAGAGGGCTCCATGGCCAGCCCTGCACCTCAGCCCCCATTCTTATGCGCTGCAGAAAGAGGCCTTGAGGCCACCCGCTCTCTGCTCCAGGCCTCTCCCCCAGCCCATATGGAAGGGGATGAGCACTCTACCTGGATGGTCCCCCATCCACAGACTCCCAGCTCCTTGGCCACAGGACCCTTGGGTAGGTTCAAAGCAGAGGCAGTCTTCCGGAAGCATCTGGGTTGGGGCCACGCTCTGCCCGTAGCCCCTACCTTCCTCCAGACCCTGTGCCCTCCTCCAGGGGCCTGGAGCGGGGCCTGTCTCCCAGTCCTGCTGTCTGTACACACAGGCATCTTCCCTGAGCACTTCTGTCCCCACCACCCCGGCAGCCCTGCTCCCGGCCCCAGGTGCCTGCCTGGGCTCAAACTTGTGGCTCCCATTTTACAAGCAGGAAGTCACAGCTCCCTCTGTCTCCAGGGCCTCGCCATGGCCCTCATCGCGAAGAGGGCAGAGCTGCCCCAATCCAAATGGTGTTCCTGTGCTGGCCATGAGAGGGGCAGATGTGTCTCCAGCATGGCCGAAAGCTGCCCACATCACCACCAGGCAGCCCTTGGGTCCTGTGGCCCTGTTCCAGGACACATCATTCTGCTGGTGCCAAGGCCCTGGCACACACCCACCTGGTGTCAGCGCAGGTGGAATGCCACGATCTGTACCCTCCACGCTGTGCTTTCTGTGGCCCTGGACGTTCCGCCCCCACACCTTGCTTCCAGGCCCACATGGACATCTGAAAGCCATTTCACCTGGCTCAACAAAGGACAGCAGGGACGGCAAGGCCCTTGAACCACTATGGCCTCACACCCCATCAGCCATGCACCCCAAAGATGCGGAAGAGTTTGGAGCCTGGGAGAACGGTAAGTCTGCTCCCCAAATCTTTCCTCCAGGAACACGTCTTATGGCTGGGACTGAGGGGCATCCTCCAGGAGGGAGGCACGGCCACCACATCCTGATCTAGGATGCCATTTGTGAGGGGGCAGCTCTGTCCTCTTTGCGATGAGGTCCATGGCTTGCAGTGAGGTGCTGGGGAAGAAGGAGCGGTCAGTGGCTTTCTGCTCATAGAATGGGAACCCGTAGTTTGAGCCCAGGCCCTGGAAACACAGTGGAAGGATTCACCAGTAAAAAAACAAAACAAAATAGTTGGCCTTTGAGTACACTCTGACTCATGGTGACCTCATGAGTGTCAGAATAGAACTGTGCTCCATAGGGTTTTCCATGGCTGATTTTTTTGGAAGTAGATTGCCAAGCCTTTCTTCAGAGGCACTTCTGGGTGGACTCAAACCATCAGTCTTTCGGTTAGCAGCCAAGCGCATTCACTGTTTCCACCACCCAGGGACTCCCTGTGCTAGCTAACGATGCCCCATAAACCAGCTGCAGTCAAGTTGACTCTGACTCCTGGCGACCCCATGAGTGTCCGAGTAGACCTGTGCTCCATAAGGGTCTTCCATGGCTGATTTTGGGAAGTGGATCACCAGGCCTTTCTTCTGAGGTGACTCTGGGTGGACCTTTCAGTTAGCAGTCAAGCGCGTTCACTGTTTGCAACGCCAAGGGACTGCGCACAAGGACGCACAGCACATTGCTAACGGTGAGATCCCCGGACCGAGACACAGCCCAAGAACCACTGCACGCAGTTAACAGTGGCAGCCCTGAAACACAGCGGAAGGACCCGCAGCATGTCGTTAGTGGAGACAGCCCGGAAGCCCAGCAAAGGACGCTGGCTGGGTGCTGGGCTCACAGGAACCTTGATTCTTCCTTGGCCTTGCGAGGCTCCCACCCGCATCCCCGGTGCACACGCGCTGCGCTGCCATCGTGTGAAGGCGCGTCCTCCTCTTTAACCTTCAAGAGAGACTGGGCCCACGCCCGAGTGCCCACCGGCCCCTCTGCTCGGGAGATGCCCAGCGAGTCCTCCGCTTCCTTATGCTCCTCCGCAGGTTACGAATCCCCGCCCGGTTCTGGTCTTTGGGATGCCACACCACGTCCTCCATTCCCAGGTGCTCTCGGAGAGTCCCCCAGGTGCTGTGCCTCTGTGCTTAAACACCCGCCCCGCTGCCCCTTCGCTAGCTCCTGCTGTGCCACCTGTGCCACCATGGAAGGGGCCAGTTCCTGCTGATCTCTGGCGGGAATAGGGTGACAGGTGCCCACGTGGACCCAGGCCCTCAGCTCACCGAATGGGTTTGGATGGTGCGCCAGGCGTGTGGGCTCTGGTCCCTACTGGGGCCACCCCGGGGGCCTCCCAACACTCAGGCCAGGCCTGGGCACCCTGCCCTCAGGGCCTACTGTCCAGGGCTGAGCTGCCCTCCACCAGAAGAGGCAGTTCCCAGTGCCAGGCTGGCAAGAGGCCTAGGTGTGATGGCACTCCAAGGGGAGGGAGTCCAGGTCATGGAGACCCCCTGGCCCTACCTCAGGCAGGGATTCAGCTCCCTGGTAGCCGGGCAGGGGTGGGACTGAAGGGGCCTCACAAAGGCTGTGACCTGGAGGGGCCCAGGGTGGGTGGGCGAGGGCTGAGCTTGGCCAGCAGAAGCCTGGAACCACCTCACCCCAGAGACTGTGAGATACCCCCAGGGCAGGAACCGGGCACGTGGGGACGCCTGAACAAAGCTGGACACGGAGCAGGGCTGGGGCTGCCCCTGGCAGGCTGTGGCCTCCCAAGGCCCCAGACCCCCTGCCTTCCGCCCTGGCCCACAGCCTCACCCCCAGGGTCCACACAGGCAGCCCGTCCACTTGGGCTGCCCTGGGTGTTCTGAGGAGGACGCTTCCTTGACTCAGTGCCAAGTACAGCACCTGTTGTACAGGGCCTTCAACCTTGTTGGGCAACAGCCTCCAGGACAGGCTGTGTCTGGGGCTGAGCTGGGTCAGCACTCCCCTGGCCTGGGGCTCCAGTGGCACAGCATGGAGCTAGGGACACGCCTCTCTCTCTCTCCCCAAGATGTCCCGAGGGACCCAGGAACTTAGTTGCAGTCCTGGCCTGACTTCATGTGCTCCCACCCGTGTCAAGGGTGGGGTCTTTCGTTTCTCTGTTAATTTTTGAGTATTCACCACTGCCCCAGCTTGGAGGGCAGCTTCCTGGCATCACCTGGGCCCAGCTCCCCTTTCAGGCTACCATAACCCATGGAGGGCTCAAGTGGCTCCTGTCTTCCTAGGGCCCAGGACCAACCAGGACCTTCAGACTGTGGCGTGAGGCCTCTCCGAGGCCCACAGAGAAGCTAGCTGGGCCCTGCCGGCGCATCCCCTGGCAGCCCCTGCCTCCTGGCAGAGGGTCCCCTCCTCTCCGACGCAGTCTTAGGCTTCTCTTGTCCTTGCCTGCGTTCCCTCCTCCCCCTCAGGCCCTCCTCTTCCTCCAGGACCCTTGCTCTGCTCGTAGGCGCCCATGCCTTTCTCTCCCTTCCTGTGTCTCTCTGGCTTGGGGAGGACTTGCAGGGAGCAGTCACCGGGCCCAGGGGAGGGGAACATGCCAGAGGGAGGGAAGAGGATGGTGACTGTGATCCCCAGGGCAACCACTAAGAAAAAAATCCCTCAACAAATATAGTAAAAGAAATGACAACGGAATTAAAATGGTATAGTAATGGAAGAATTCAAGCCTCGAGTTGCAATTCTGAAGGGTCCTCCATGGGAAATATTGCAGGACATGGAAAGCATCAAAAGAAGATGGAAGGAATACACAGAGTCATTATACCAAAAAGAAATGATCGACATTCAGCCATTTCAGGAGGTAGCATATGATCAGGAACCGATGGTGCTGAAGGAAGAACTCCAAGCTGCTCTGAAGGCATTGGCGAAAAACGAGGCTTCAGGAATTGATGGAATACCAATGGAGATGTTTCAGCAAACGGATGCAGCCCTGGAAGTACTCAATCGTCGCCAACAAGTTTGGAAGACAGCTTCCTGGCCAACGGACTGGAAGAGATCCATATTTGTGCCTATTCCACGGAAGGTGATCTAATAGAATGCAGAAATTATCAAACAATGTCATTAATACCATACGCAAATAAAATTTTGCTGGAGATAATTAAAAATTAGTTGTGGCAGTACATCGACAGGAAACTGCCAGATATTCAGGCCAGATTCAGAAGAGGACGTGGAACCAGGGATATCATTGCTGATGTCAGATGGATCCTGGCTGAAAGCAGAGAATACCAGAAAGATGTTGAGATGTGTTTTATTGACTATGCAAAGGCATTTGACTGTGTAGATCATAACAAAATATGGACAACATTCTGAAGAATGAGAATTCCAGAACACTTAATTGTGCTCATGAGGAACTTGTACATAGATCAAGAGGCAGTTATTAGAACAGAACAAGGGGATACTGCGTGGTTTAAAGTCAGGAAAGGTGTGTGTCAGGGTTGTATCCTTTCACCGTACCCATTGAATCTGTATGCTGAAAAATAATCCAAGAAGCTGGACTATACAAAGAAGAACGGGGCATCAGGATTGGAGGAAGGCGCATTAACAACCTGCATTTTTTTTTTTTTTAGGCAGATGACACAACCTTGCTTGCTGAAAGTGAAGAGTACTTGAAGTCCTTACTGATAAAGATCAAAGACCACAGCCTTCAGTATGGATTATACCTTGTAGAAATGGCTTGGGGGAGGTGTCTGACCTCCTCTAACTTCACAAGGGGGAAGGAGAATCAAGATTAATGGCCCAAGTCTGATTCCTATGAGGCAGAGGTCAGACATGCCTCCTCCCTCTGCCATCTTTATCAATTCTGACACCAACCGTCCCTCCCACGGCATTCTACTTTTCTGCTGGGTTTGATAATTCATTGCAGTGGCCACACGCAACTCACAGACCATACTCACAATTATGGGATTTATTAGGGAAGTAACAGTTACAGTTCAGGCTCAGGAACACTCAAGGATACAGTTCTTCCATCAGGACAGCCTCTTCCCAGCCATGCTCACAAGCACGCCTCTCCTTGGCCCTCAGCCTTGACCCAAAGGCACTCAGCTTTCTCTTTCCATGAGCCAAGAATCCCATCATGTCGTCTCTGCTGCCAGGTTTCTGCTGCTGCTTCTTGCTGTTACAATTCTCTCTGTCTCTTCGTTTCAGGAGCTTCTCAGTGCAGGGATCCTGGGTCCAAAGGACATACTGGCTCCTGGATGTTCCTCGTTGGTGGTGGTGGGGTATTCTCTTTCCTGTCTCCAGGATGGCTCATTTCAAGCCCAGAACAACAACAACAACAACAAAAAAAAACCAAACCCATTGCCATCGAGTTGATTCCGACTCATAGCGACCCTGTAGGATAGAGTAGAGCTGCCCCCGTAGGGTTTCCACGGAGGGTCTGGTGAATTTCAAGCCCAGAGGGATGGCAAAACCAACCAGTCACTTTGGTGGGCCACAATTACGCTATCACACAGTCCCACCCAACCACTTGGGTGGGAGTTACAAGACCATGGCTAGAAAGGCCACACACAAAAGTGATTTATCACACCGAAGGCCACCCCCTGGCTTCTCTAGCCACGGTTCTTTCATATTTGGAGGATTACTTACCCCCTCAATCATTTTACCAGTTTAAAACATCCATTACAATTAGTTCTGCAGTAGGACAAAGAGTCATCGGGGTGAGGTTACTCAGGTACCAACCATTCAGGTCTGTTGCAGATGTCCACCTGATTTGGTCAGGCTCTCCAACAATTCATCTCACCTTCACCCTTTCTGTTGTCTGATAAAATTTATCTGAGAGAAGATTATTCCCTTGCTCTGATCCTCACAAGGTATCAGCAGAGCAAAACCTTTAAGGGGCTTTCGGTTCGGCCACTGGGCTCCAGTCCAGCAGTGCCTCAGCCTTAGTCCACTCTTGCACAGTTACTGCGTCTACAATTATAGTTTGTACAATCACAATTAACCCTGTCACCAACCAACACTTACAACTGAATCATTTAATCCTATCAGCATCTCCCCCCACCCCGTCTTCCCCAGACCACGCAGGAATCTGTTCAGTGGGGATCATCCCTTGTCCCTCATTTTGAGTGTAAGCACACCATGAAAGCGTGTAGGCCAGCCACTTCGTGCCTTTATCTGTCTCCTATTTTAGATAGCCAATGTTTAAATAGTCTGTTTGTATCAAACTAGGAATCTGAGAAGACAAGCATGTTTCTTGATCTTGAAGAATCTTCTGTTCTGGTTGGAACTTTGAGCATCTGCATCCAAAAGCAAAGTCCAGTCCAGAGCAAGCCATCGAATGGCAGCAATTATACCAGCTGATGGTGTCAAACATCTTTCTCTTCATTTGGTCGTGTTCTGACTGGTCAGCTCATCTCTAGCCATCCAAGCCAGGTCACAAAGGGTAGCGGCCTTAGGCTCAAGAGTTCGCACACACCTCCTGGCACTTCAGACAGCCCTTCACACTCTCTCATCCCTAGCGTCCTTGGGCTAGGTCAACAGGTTCCACCCGTAAACTTCAGGAGGCCGACAACTCCTTTTTCTTCTGACCAGCCAGCCCTTCCTCTCTCTCTCTCATCCCTAGCCTCCACGGGCTGGGTCATTGGGTGCCAATGGAACACGTCCAAACTCAGCCCGTCTCTTCATTGCTGCACTTCTCCCACTTTCACTCATTGAGTGGACCCAGGTAATCACCACAGACAAGCAGACCAAGCTGCCTACTCGCAGCTCCCTTTAACGTCCAGTCCTGGAAGGGGGTTCCATCTGATGGACACTGACTTTTCCTGCCTGGATGCATCCTACAGCAAACTGCTTGTTCGGAATTCAAAAAGCAAAAGTTACTTTTTTTTTTTTTTTTTGCACGTCCTGACTTCAAATGGAGATCTCCAGTTCTCTCAGCAGTTCTGGGTGGTTCTCCATGTCTTTTCAAATGCAAAATCTGGGCAGTGCCCAGGTTTTCAATCTAAGCCCACAATACATACACAGGGCTACTGCAGTCAAACAGCCTGTGTTTCCCTCAGGAAAATCCTAGTTCCCTTTTAGCATATCCAATCAAGTACTGGCTGAAGGCAGGGTTACACACTATAACACCCAATATTCATTTCTGTCATACTAGTCCTGGTGGCACAGTGGCCAAGTGATACATATGGCTGCCCATCAAAAGGTCGGCAGCTCGAATGCGCCAGCCACTCCCCAGAAGCCCTACGTGGCACACCTTGACATAAAAAAAAGCAAAAATCCTCACAACTGGACCAATAAGCAACATCATGATAATCAGAGAAAAGATTGAAGTTGTCAAGGATTTCATTTTTACTTCGATTCGAAATCAACGCCCATGGAAGCAGCAGTCAAGAAATCAAACAACGAATTGCATTGGGCAAATCTGCTGCAAAAGATCTCTTTAAAGTGTTGAAAAGCAACGATGTCACCTTAAGGACTAAGGTGCGCCTGACCCAAGCCATGATATTTTCAATCACTTCATATGCATGGAGACAGCTGGACAGTGAATAAGGAAGACCAAAGAAGAAATGACAGATGTAAATCCTATTTGATCAGGAATTACATTAATTATAAATGAAATAAAGATTAAAGATGCTCAATGTCATTAGTAATTAAGGAAATGAAAATCAAAATCTCACGATGAGATACCAGTTCACACCCACTAGGATGACCATTGTCAGAAAAAGAGAAAATAAGTGTTGGTGAGGATGTGGAGAAATTGGAACCCTTGTACCTTACTGGTGGGAAAGTGAAATGGTTCAGGCAGTGTGGAAAGCAGTCTGACAATTCCTCAAAAGTTAAACATAGAATTTCCATATAAGCCAGCAATTCCATTCCCAGGTACATACCCAAGAGAATTGAAAGCAGGGATGCAAACAGCCACGTGTACACCAATGTCCTTTGCAGCACTATTCACAACAGCCAAAAGGTGGAAACAGCCCAAGTGTTCATCAACAAATGAATGGATAAACAAACGTGGTATATACATACGGTGGAGCATTAGTCAGCCATAAAAGAGAAATGAAGTTCTGACGCATGCGATAACATGGATGAACCTTGAAAACATGATGCCGAGTGAAAGAAGCCATACACAAAAGGACAAATATTGTATGATCCTACTTATAGGAAATATCTCCGATAGGCAAATGCTAGAGACCAAAGGGCCAGCATGAGTGGGAATTCACTAGACGGCAACTAACAGTAGTAACAGGGGCTGCCGGGAGGGGGAATGGAGAGTGATTGCTAGTAGGTACAGGATTTCTTCGTGGGTGATGAAAATGTTCTGGAAGGGGACAGTGGAGCTGGCTGCACAAGGCTGCAGGGCACAGGGAGGCAGGGACTGGAGCTCGGGGTGAGAGCCCTGCCGGTGTGCGTTGTGTGTACATTCATGCTCACCACGCACACATTCACAGGGAGACCGCTGGGGGGTGCATTCGGGGGTTCTGGTGCCAGGGTTGGGGGTCCTGACCCCACGAGGCCTCACACTCATGTGCTCTAGAAGCAGGTCCTGCAAGAGGGGCTCGCCTGGGGGTCCGGAGGGAGAGTCCGCCCACCTGTTTGGTGGCCGGGGTCCTGCACGGCTGTGCTGAGGGAGGAGCCGCAGGCAGTCCGGGGTGGGGGGCACTGCGCTGGGAGGGAGAGCTCGGAGTTGGCAGGGGGCCCTGAGAGGGTGGGCGGGGTGCCACCTCTCCTCTCCCCACCCAGGCAGATGGCCAGGTCTAGCTGGGACACGGTGACTGGACAACGGGTAGAGTGGCCCCAAATGGCTCCTGGGATGTTCTGGAAGGGGCAAGATTGGAAGCAGGCTGAAGGGAAGAGCCGACACTTCACCTGGGGCCTGGGGATGGCCCTGAACAGTAGCAGGCCACAGGCAGCCCCATCAGGAAAGCTGCTCCCCGCAGGTCTCTGGGCACCCCCAGGAAAGGGGAATGCCAGGGGGGCTGGTGACCTGCAGGCCTACTGATGAAGGCATCTTCCACGTCAGCTGACAAACCTGCTCAGAGGAGGGGGGCAAGGCAACATCTTTTCCTGGGAATCTGTTGCCTTCATTTGTTACCAGCGAGGACCCCCTGGCTTTGAAAGCCCCCTCCCCCCCAGGAGACGGGTGCTGGGTGGGGGCAGTTGGTGCAGTTGGTGGGCCCATTCACTGACATCTGGGGGTGGTTGCTCCATGGGGCAGCCTGTGCCAGCAGCTGGGCACCCAGACAGGTGCCAGTGGTAGTGACATCAGGGAACATAGTGGCCTCTTTGAGCAATTGCTACGTGCCAGGAACCTCCTGAGGCCCCTGAGAGTTTGGGGCAAAGGGGGTAACCCCCGGAGGGCTCCCTGGAGGAGACGCTTTCCGAGCTTGGTCTTAAAGGCCCAGCCAGTTAGAGAGGATGGAGGACTAGGGGAGAGGAGGTCAGCAGTCTGGGCAGAGAGAGCAGAGTCCTGGTAATGCTGAGAGAGGGCAGTAGTGAGCGGCTGATAAGGAAGGGCTTTACGTAACAGGCAGCAAGGTCTCTAGAGAAGAATGTTTTGTGGAAAAATACGCAAGGGTGGTCTGCAGCAGGAAAGAGGTCGGTCACCAGCTCCAACTGTTGCTAAGGGAACCGCTGCAATTACACGTCAAGAGCACTTAGAATGCTACGTGGAAGGATTGTGAGAGCTTTTGAGAACAGGACAGGAAGCAGTCCTCTGGTCAATGAAAAGTACAGTTTCCAAAAGTAGTCTTCCCAGAGACACAGCATTGCTCTCTGCTGGGCAGGATTTTGGCCCCCGTGACCTTCGCCCCTCACCCCGTCCCCATGTCCATGAATACGTAATGTTACATATGCCTGTGAATATGCAGTGTTATGTGGCAAAGGGGACTTGGCAGATGTAATTAAGGTTACTAATCAGTTATCCTTAGCAGAGACAGGTCAGCTTGGATTATCTGGGTGGGCCCAGTGTAACCACCAAAACCAAAAGACCAAACCCATTGCCATTGAGTCGATTCTGATTCCTAGCCGCCCTACAGGACAGAGTACAACTGCCCCATGGGGTTTCCAAGGCTGTAATCTTTACAGAAGCAGACTACCACATCTTTCTCCCGTGGAGCACCTGGTGGGTTTGAACTGCTGACGTTTTGGTTAGCAGCCAAGCACTTAACCGCTGCACCACCAGGGCTCCTTACTGTCATCACCAAACCAAACCCGTTGCCGTCGAGTCGATTCTGACTCATAGAGACCCTGTAGGACAGAGTAGAACTGCTCCATAGGATTTCCAAGGAGCGACTGGGGGATTCAAACTGCCGACCTTTTGGTTAGCAGCTGGCAGGACCCTTTAAAATCAGAACTTTCTCCAGCTGAGGGCAGAAGAGTGAGTCAGAGAGATGTGGCGCAGGGGAAGTCAGAGAGATTGGAAGCTCGAGAAAGACCGGACGTACCATCGCTGGCTTGAGAAGGAGGGGGCCACGTAGCAAGGAGTGTAGGTGGCCTCTAGGAGTAGAAAACAGCCAGTCAGGGCACAGGGACCTCAGACCTACAGACACACAGAACTGGGTTCTTCCAGCTACCTGAATTCAGCTGGAGGCGGCATCTTCTCCAGCACCTCCAGACAGGACCCCGGCCGGCAGACCAGACACCTGATCGTAGCTTTGGGAGCACAGGTCCCAGCTAAGCTGTGCCCGTACTCTTGACCCACGGAAACTTCGAGATGAGAAATTCAGGTTGTGTTAAGCTGCTCAATTTGTGGTAATCTCCAGCTTCTTCTGGTGGGGGTGGTCTTCCTCAATGCTGTCAGGCCTGTGAGGAATGGTGGGTGTTTGGCTCAGTGTCCATCAGTCCTAGGATCCCATTGGTTTAACTCCCAATCGTGATCTTGGCTCAACTCGCCACTGTGGTTGCAACCATACCTAATCAGTGGTGGCTTCTTCCTGGTTTTTTCTTTCTTTGCAAGGTCTCGTTCCCGGGGTGGTGGGAACAAGTAAGTGCTTGACTACTAGCTGAAAGGTTGGCGGTTCGAACCCATCCAGAGGTGCTTCAGAAGACAGGCCTGCTGATCAGCTTCTGAAAGGTTACAGTCTTGAAAACCCTATGGAGCCCAGCTCTATCCTGCACCCACGGGGTAGCCGCAAGTCAGATTCAACTCCTCGGCAACTAACACCCACACTTCTCCTCACTGGCAGCTGCAGCTATCAGTGGCCACAAAGTCCCCGTTTTAAAAGTGTTTAAGGTTTTAGAAGACTCCGCTCTTCCTTGTTTCTCCTCCTTCTCCGGACTCCCTCCGCTTCTTAACGTTCTAGGGGGAAGGGCATTCGAAACAGGACAAAGGTCAGACCCAAAAGAAGCCGGTGGGGAAGCGCCTCCAGTATTTAGGGCGGAGACCCTGGGCCAGCAGCATCAGAATCCCCTGGGAACTTTCAGAGATGCAGATTCTCAGGCCCCACCCACACCAGCACCAGTGAGAATGGAGCCCAGCACTCTGGGTTTTATCCAGCCATCCAGGGGGTTCTGAAGCAGAGAAAGTCCTAGAACCACTGCAGCCCAGCACTGGCTTAAGAGTGCAGTGTTTCCGGTGACTGCCTGGGTTCTAAGTACAGTTCCATCCCTTAGTAGCTGTGTGACCTTGAGCAACCTCTTTTGAACCTCAGTGTCCCTACTGAAGGTCCCTGGGTGGCGCCAACGGTTTGTTCTCAGCAACTGACGAAAGGGTGGTGGTTCAAATCCACCCAACGGCACTGTGGAAGAAAGGCCTGGCAATCCACCACCCTAAGATTACAGCCAAGAAAGCCCCATGGAGCACAGTTCTGCTCTGTAATACTTGGGGTCGCCATGAGTTGGAATCGACTGGACCGCCAGGGTTTTCCTTATCTATAAAATGACAAGAATAAACGTGTCTCCCTCCTGGGAGCGCAGGGCGGTTTCCAGGAGATGATGTGTCTAGAGCACTCAGGAGAGGCCTGGACGTGGGGGCCGGCTGCCTCCGTCCGTCCGTCCGTCGGTCCATCCGTCTGTCTGTCAGCCTCGGCGGCATTCAGGCCTGGGGAGTCCTCTTGCCAGCCCTTGTCCTCAGGGTTGCCCTTGATATCAAAGGGGTTCAACTCAAGCATCCCTCATGGCTCAGGTGCCTTGCTGGTTAGTTTTTACACGTTTCACCTCAACAAATGCTACTCCCCTAGCCTCCTGGGGCCTCGGTTTCCTCACCTGTGGAATGGGGATCATGAAATGCGCTCTCGGGGTGGAGCTCAGAAGAAATGAGGTCAGGAAGATGCTCTGTCCTGCCCTGTGGCCCCTACCCCTCCCTCTATGGGTTGTCAGTCCCAGTGTCTCCAGCAGGTGCGCCCCTGGGAGGCAGGCACAGTTCCCAGCTTCATCCCCCAAAACCCCCCAGCAGGCCTACTTGGGGCTCCACAAGCGCGCGCGCGGGGAGGAAGCCCGGCGCGGGGAGGAAGCCCGGCGCGGGGAGGAAGCCCGGCGCGGGGAGGAAGCCCGGCGCGGGGAGGAAGCCCGGCGCGGGGAGGAAGCCCGGCGCGGGGAGGAAGCCCGGCGCGGGGAGGAAGCCCGGCGCGGGGAGCGCGTTGGCTGGGCCCGCGCTGCCTGCCGTGGCCCTAGAGGTCCAGGGTTAGGGGAGAGCAGGGCCGCGGGGATGGACGGGGTGGGGTGGGGCAGGCCGGCGGGAATCTGTGCGGGCCGCAAGGCAGCGGCACGTGGGCAGAGGCCAACAATCCACACAGCGACCCCGCGCGTGTGGAAAGAGCGCTGAGCTCTCTGCCCCCTCCTGGCGCAGAGGCTCTGGCTGAGGCAGTGCTGGATCCCAGGGAGCAGGGCAGCTGGGCCACCACCTCCACTGGGATCCTAGAGGAGGGGATGAAAATGCAGATGCCAGGGCTTCAGCCCAAATACCCAGAATCAGACTCTGCGGCGGGGGGTGGGGGGATGGGGTGGGAGGGGTGGGGGTGTTGCTCGAGTCTGCATTGTAGCCACATGCCTAAGGCGATGCTGAGAGTCACTCAAGTTCAAAACCCAGACAGGCAAGCAGGCGGGTACTGGCAGCCCTCTCCAGCCGAGCTGCTGTTCCAGAGGGCCGAGGGCACTGGGTTGGGTTGGGTTTGGGCATGTAACGCAAGGAACCAATTCGTCCACTGGGCGTCCCCACCCCGCCCCCCACACATCCTAAAGGTTCCATTCCTGGAAAAGCAATGATGAGTGTCCCCAAGTTGGACGTATAAATGGAGAACTGGGGAAGGTGTGCTTCGGGAGCAGAGAAAGAAATGGTTAACTTGAGGAAATTGGAGGACGATTCACAGGGCATGACTTTGGAGTAGATGTTTGCCAGGCAGAAATGTCAAGGATGTCCTACTGGCTCCCCTGCTTGCTTCTCCCCTGCGCCTTTTCACCTGTCTTTCGGTTCCCCGCTGACGTGTCAGCCCCTCAGACCTTGACCTGGCTAGCTAAAGAGGGTCCTGTTATTAAGTAAGTGCTCCCTGGCACCCGTTTGGAAACCCTGGCGGCGTAGTGGTTAAGAGCTATCTAGGGCTGCTAACCAAAAGGTCAGCACTTCAAATCCACCAGGTGCTCCTTGGAAACACTATGGGGCCGTTCTACACCGTCCTGTAGGGTCGCTATGAGTTGGAATCGACTTGATGGCCGCAGGTTTGGTTTGGTTGTTTGGCACCTGTTCATCTTCAGAGCGTTTATCCCAATTCACAGTTACACAATTTTTGTTGTCCAGTGTCTGCCTGTCCCCGTCGATGGCAAGCGTTTCAGGGTGGCAGGTGCCCATTGGGTCGCAGGCGCTCGGTAAAGCTCTACCAGATGAATTCATAGGACATCGGACAGAGGACCAGCAAAGGGAATGGCGGGGGGGGGGGGGGGCGCGCGGCAGGGCTCCCGCAGGCGGCTGCGAGGGAGCTCTGTGCTGATGAGGGTACCAGGATTGGTCATAATCCTTACAACCACCTTTTGGGTTCTGAGTTATTATTCCTGTTTCGAGGACAGGGAAACTGAGGCCCAGGCTCTCCAAGCTTGCACAAAAGAGTGAGGATCTCAGCAGCTGGAGCCAGGAGAGCTGGTGAAGTTGCCAAGAGGAGAACAGAAGGGGACTACCCCTTCCCCAGGGATGGCCAGAGCAAGTTACATGAAAAGCTTTCTTTTTTTTTAAGTAATTTTTATTGTGCTTTAAGTGAAAGTGTACAAATCAAGTCAGTCTCTCTCACAAAAACCCATATATACCTTTCTACACATTCCCAATTACTCTCCCCTCAATGAGACAGCCTGCTCTCTCCCTCCATTCTCTCTTTTCATGTCCTTTTCACCAGCTTCTAACCCCCTCCACCCTCCCATCTACCCTCCAGGCAGGAGATGCCAACATAGTCTCAAGTGTCCACCTGATCCAAGAAGCCCACTCCTCACCAGCATCCCTCTCCAACCCATTGTCCAGTCCAATCCATGTCTGAAGAGTTGGCTTCGGGAATGGTTCCTGTCCTGGGCCAACAGAGGCCTGGGGGCCGTGACCACCGGGGTCCTTCTAGTCTCAGTCAGACCATTAAGTCTGGTCTTATGAGAATTTGGGGTCTGCATCCCACTGCTCTCCTGCTTCCTCAGGGGTTCTCTGTTGTGTTCCCTGTCAGGGCTGTCATCGGTCGTAGCTGGGCACCATCTAGTTCTTCTGGTCTCAGGATGATGTAGTCTCTGGTTCATGTGGCCCTTTCTGTCTCTTGGGCTCGTAATCACCTTGTGTCCTTGGTGTTCTTCATTCTCCTTTGATCCAGGTGGGTTGAGACCAATTGCTGCATCCGAGATGGCTGCTTGCTAGTGTTTAAGACCCCAGACGCCACTCTTCAAAGTGGGTTGCAGAATGTTGTCTTAATAGATTTTATTATGCCAATTGACTTAGATGTCCCTGGAACCGTGGTCCCCAGACCCCTGCCCCTGCTACACTGGCCTTCGAAGCATTCAGTTGATTCAGGAAACTTCTTTGCTTTTGGTTTAGTCCAGTTGTGCTCACCTCCCCTGTATTGTGTGCTGTCTTTCCCTTCACCTAAAGTAGTTCTTATCTACTATCTGATTAGTGAATACCCCTCTCCCACCCTCCCTCCCTCCCCCTCCCCTGAAACCACAAAAGAACGTTTTCTTCTCAGTTTAAAGTATTTCTCAAGTTCTTACAGTAGTGGTCTTATACAATATTTGCCCTTTTGCAACTGACTAATTTCACTCTGCATAATGCCTTCCAGGTCCTGCAGAGGTGGAGGTGGAGGGAGTGGGGGCAGGGGTGCAGGAAGGGATCTAGGCAACATCAAGGGGCCATCAATACGTGTCACTTGGCTTGTTACCATGCAAAGGAAGTTAAAACACAACAAAAGTATAAGCCCTGCCTTCCGGCATCAGTAGCTTGGACAGCTGTTTAGTGAGCACCGGTGATGTGGCAGCAGCGGTCACCCAGGGCGTGCCACCGGCCCTGCCCTCCTGGAGCTCAGGGCACAGCAGGCGCCATTTGCTAAGAAATCTGTGGCATTTGTTTCCTGGGGCTGCTGGAACAAGTGACCACAAACCGGGTGGCTTAACGCGACAGAAACTGATTCTCTCACAGTTGTGGAAGCCAGAAGTCTGAAGTCAGAATGCCAGCAGGGTCGCGCTCTCTCCGAAAGCTCTAGGGGGAAGATCCTTCTTTGCCTCTTCCAGCTCTGGTGGCTCCAGGCATTCCTTGGCTTGAGGCAGCATCGCTCCAAACTCTGCCTTCGTCTTCACATGGCTCCCTCCTGTCTTGTGTCTTTCTCTTCCTTCTGTGTGTTTTGTACAAGCACCCTTGTCATTGGGTTTAGGGGCCACTTAGATAACCCAAGATGATCCCTCAGCCACAGATCTGTCACGCCATGACATCTGCAAGGCCCTTTTTCCAAATCAGGTCACCTTCACAGGGCTCGGGTGTTAGGGTGTGGACACCTCAGTCCACTACGTGGGCCCTGCCTCAGATTCCAGGCGCCAGGTAGCCAGAAGCCTTCCTGGGGGCTCTGCCTTTCAGAGGCTGCCCTCCGGTGGTGAGGAGGGCCCGAGCTCCCTCTGAAAGCTTCATCATGCTCGCTACATACGTAGGCTTCATCTCCATGAGGAATGACCAGTCGGGGAGGAAGACTGGAGCTTCCCTGAAAGTCTTCCCACACTCAGTGCCCTCCTGGGACACCTCCGTGTGCCCTCTCTGATGTCATTAAGTCCTGTGCTCATCTTCAAAAAGAAACAGTCTCTTTTGTGCTTTAGGTGAAAGTTTACACAGCAAATTAGATTCCCATTCAAAATTCATGCACAGATTGTTCCGTGACATGGGTTACAATCCCTGCAATGTGTCAGCACTCTCCCCATTCCCATCCCGCGTGCCCCCTTTCCATCCATCCAGTCTCTCCGCCCCGCCCCTCCTTGCCTTCTCAGCTTTGCTTTTGGGTAAAAATGTCGACCCTTTGGTCTCCCATAGTTGATTGTTTAAAGGAACACATTGTTCACGGGTGCTATTGTTTATTTTATAGGCCAATCTATTATTTGGCTGAAAGGTGACCTCTGGGGCCTGAATTCATCTTAAAAGTTTTACCTCATTCCTTACATTGGTAAAGTTCCTATCCAATCTGAACGCTCCAATGCATAGTAAGATTTGCTCTTTCCAGCAGCCTTTCCCCTATCACTGCATTTATACCTTTCCTGTCCACTTGGAATTCTTGCTGTTCAATTTCTTCGGATGTCTCTCTGAAGGTTTTCCCACACTCGGCACAGTCGTAGGGGCTGTGCCGCTCATGGAGTCTCTGATGTTTAAGAGCACCGAACTCTGACCAAAAGCCTCCCAGCAGCCACTGCCCCATTGGGTTTCTCTAGGCCACACAGTCTCCGCTGTTCGTTAAGGCCGCGCTTCTCTCCGGTGTCAGTTCTTTGAGCTCTAACAAGCACTGCACTTGGCTTAGCAGCTTTTCCACATCCTCTCTCTATGATGAGTTTTCTGGTGCTTCGTGAGGTGAGAGCCCACACCGAGGCCACTCAGAGGGCCTCTCTGTGCTCGGACTCTTCTGGTGCTGGGTGAGGGAGGAGCCTCATTTGGGACCTCTGCCCTCCAGAACTGTGAGGTAAAAAATGGGTGTGGTTTTAAGCCACTCAGGTGTTGTTGTTGTTTGGTGCCTTCCAGTCGGTTCCGACTCATAGCGACCCTATGCCCAACAGAAAGAAACACTGCCCGGTCCTGCGCCATCCTCACATTGTTGCTATGCTTGAGCCCATTGTTGCAGCCACCGTGTCACTCCATCTCACTGAGGATCTTCCTCTTTTTCCCTGACCTTCTACTTTACCAAGCACGATGTCCTTCTCCAGGGACTGGTCCCTCCTGATAACATGCTCAAAGTATGTGAGACATAGTCTCACCATCCTTGCCTCTAAGGACCATTCTGGTTGTACTTCTTCCAAGACAGATTTGTTCGTTCTTTTGGCGGTCCGTGGTAATATTCAGTATTCTTCCCCGACACCACAATTCAAAGGCGTCAACTCTTCTTCGGTCTTCCTTATTCATTGTCCAGCTTTCACATGCATATGATGCGATTGAAAATACCATGGCTTGGGTCAGGCGCACCTTAGTCTTCTGGGTGACGTCTTTGCTCTTCAACACTTTGAAGAGGTCCTTTGCAGCAGATTTCCCCAATGCAAAGCATGCTGCTACCATGGCTGTTGATTGTGGATCCAAGGAAAACGAAATCCTTGACAACTTCAATCTTTTCTCCGTTTATCATGATGTTGCTCATTGGTCCAGTTGTGAGGATTTTTGTTTTCTTTATGTTGAGGTGCAAATCCATACTGAAGGCTGTGGTCTTTGATCTTCATCAGTGAGTGCTTCAAGTCCTCTTCACTTTCAGCAAGCAAGGTTGTGTCATCTGCATAACGCAGGTTGTTAATGAGTCTTCCTCCAATCCTGATGCCCTGTTCTTCTTCATATAGTCCAGCTTCTTGTATTTTTTGTTCAGCATACCGATTGAATAGGTATGGTGAAAGAATACAACCCTGATGCACACCTTTCCTGACTTTAAACCAATCAGTATCCCCTTGTTCTGTCTGAACAACTGCCTCTTGATCTATGTAAAGGTTCCTCATGAACACGACTAAGTGTTCCGGAATTCCCATTCTTCACAATGTTATTCATACTTTGTTGTGATCCACACAGTCGAATGCCTTTGCATAGTCAATAAAACACAGGTAAACATCCTTCTGGTATTCTCTGCTGTCAGCAATGATATCCCTGGTTCCACGTCCTCTTCTGAATCCGCCTTGAATTTCTAGCAGTTCCCTGTGGATACACTGCTGCAGCCGCTTTTGAATGGTCTTCACCAAAATTTTGCTTGCATGTGATATTAATGATATTGTTCAATAAATTCCGCGTTCAGTTCGGTCACCTTTCTTGGGAGTAGGCATGACTGTGGATCTCTTCTAGTTGGTTGGCCAGGTAGCTGTCTTGCAAATTTCTTGGCATAGAGGAGTGAGCACTTTTATGACTAAATCCTTTTGTTCAAACATCTCAATTGATGTTCTGTCAATTCCTGGAGCCTTGCTTTTTGCCAGTGCCTTCAGTGCGGCTTGGACTTCTTCCTTCAGTACCATCGGTTCCTGGTCATAAGCTATCTTCTGAAATGGCTGAACGTCGACCGATTCTTTTCTGTATTGTGACTCTGTGTATTCCTTCCATCTTCTTTTGATGCTTCCTGCGTCGTTTAGTATTTTCTCAGTAGAATCCTTCGGTATTGCAACGCGAGGTTTGAGTTTTTTCTTCAGTTCTTTCAGCTTGAGAAATGCTGAGCGCTTTCTTCCCTTTTGGTTTTCTATCTCCAGGTCTTTGCACATGTCATCATACTACTTTACTTTGTCTTCTCGAGCTGCCCTTAGCTACCCGACGTTCAAGAGCAAGTTTCAGAGTCTCTTCTGACATCCATTTTGGGTCCTTTATTTCTCTCCTGCCTTTTAAATGACCTCTTGCTTTCTTCATGGAGGATGGCCCTGATGTCATCCCACAACTCATCTGGTCTTCGGTCATTAGTGTTCAATGCGTCAAATGTATTCTTGAGATGGTCTCTAAATTCAGGTGGGATATACTCAAGGTCATACTTTGGCTCTCTTCAACTTGTTCTAATTTTCTTCAGTTTCAACTTGAACTTTCATATGAGTAATTGATGGTCTGGTCCACAGTCAGCACCTGGCCTGATTTCTGACTGATGATATCGAGCTTTTCCATCGTCTCCTCCACAGATGTAGTCAATTTGATTTCTGTGTGTTCCATCTGGTGAGGTCCACGTGTATAGTTGCGGTTTATGTTGGTGAAAGAAGGTATTTGCCATGAAGAAGTCGTTGGTCTTGCAAAATTCTATCATTCGCTCTCTGGCATTGTTTCTTTCACCAAGGCCATATTTTCCAACTACCGATCCTTCTTCTTTGTTTCCAACTTTCATATTCCACTCACCACTGGTTATCAATGCATCCTGATTCCATGTTCGATCAATTTTAGACTGCAGGAGCTGACAAAAATCTTCTATTTCTTCATCTTTGGCCTTAGGGGTTGGTGTGTAAATTTGCATAATAGTCATATCAACTGGTCTTCCTTGTAGGTGTACGGATGTTATCCTATCACTGACAGCGTTGTACCTGAGGATAGATCTTGAAATGTTCTTTTTGACGAGGAATGCAACACCATTCCTCTCCAAGGTGTCATTCCTGGTATAGTAGACCATATGATTGTCCGATTCAAAATGACCAGTCCAGCCCATTTCAGCTCACTGATGCCTATGATGTTTATGTGTTCCATTTCATTTTTGACAATTTCCAATTTTCCTAGGTTCATATTTTGTAGATTTCCTGTTCCGATTATTAATGTGTGCTTGCATCTGTTTCTTCTCCTTCTGAATCATGCCACCTCCGAAAATGAAGGTCCCAAAAGCTTGAGTCGATCCATGTCATTAAGGTTGACTCTACAATTTGGAAGGCCCTCTTTAAAATAATACACACTCAAGCATGAAAAGGAAAAGGTATTTATTTGGAATGACTGGAAAATAGGTAACGACCGAAAAAGATGACAACATATTATCTATATAAACATATATTTTACAGAGAGACCACGTAGGGAGTTGTGCATCCTGAAGGATGAGGGAGCAGAAGTTCGAGGCGAAAGATAGGATGCCTTTTATTGTGAACAAAACAAACACCTGATTTGTGTAGATTTTACAAAAACACGTGGTCATGTGAACACATAATCCGCGAGCGGCACTTGACTCCCTCTAGAAGGGAAATGCAGTCAGGTGCGTGTAAGGCTTTAGCATTACGAGAACTCCAGCAGAATCCACTTCCAACCACACAGCAGTACACATATAGAGCATCCTGAGGGAGCTTGGAGCCTGTGCTTATTTGCTAAAGCGGAGCCTCTTCTGGTTTTAGTGAGTGGTAGGATAACTGGGAATTTCTCTTTTAGAGGAGCGGTTTCTGAATTCGTGGGCCAGTTCTGGGGACAGGCACGCGATCACCCCCTGAGTTCCACAGTTACAGGGGATGGCCCAACCTTCCTCACTCACTTCATCTCATCATTTGCCCGCCTCAAGTTCTCTCTCTCCTGATGGACACACGATAATCTTTCACTAAAGTTACTTCTTAAACAGAGGCGTGCCATCAGAACCACCAGGAGGTTTCTGTTTTCATGAACTTGAGCCGCAATGCTGTCACACAGTGGGTGTCATCTCGGACACAGGAACGGCGGTGGGTGGCAGATTTACTTAGTCACCTCAGCCTCCCTTCAGCAGGAGCTGGCAGCCTCCGCAGTAACGCCCCTACTATCCAACTGTAACCCCTTCTCCTAACACACACACAGAGGCACACACACACTCACTGACACACTCACTCTCACAAACTGACATTGATAGCAGACACCTTACTACGTGGTGGCTGCTCCATCCCTTCAGTCTGTAGATATCCTTGTGAAATGTTTCTGCCCCCAGGAAAGGAGAGCGAATCCCAGCTGTCATAGAAACCAGACAGAATGCCATGGAAACATTCTCCTTGGCTGTTTGCTTCCTATGGAAACCAGGAAGTCCAGATGCATACTCAGGGGCAGCGCAGGGACTGCTTTCAGTCTCTTACTCCCTCCCAGTCTAATGAATGAATGAATAAATAAGTGAATGAAATATCAGAGACGAGACCCCAAGTTCCCCACGGGGGAGGCGCTGGGGGCAGGGCAGCCTTTCACACACTGGGTTACAGAGGACGTAAGGGGGGTGGGGGGATTTAACAGGCTCCTTCCTCCCTTGTTTTGACACACGCAGACTGGGGATCCAGTTGCTGTTCTGGACCACCTCTCAGCACACCGTAACACATCAAGTGACTCAACCCAAGGACCCGTGGTCACTTTGAAATGGCATGCAGAGGAGGAGAGGTGTGAGGATAAAGCGCCTGGATGTCAGAGGCAGGCAAAGCAGAAGCTCAGGCTCTTCCAGGGTCAGAGGACCCTGGGTCTACCTTTGGGCAGATCAGATGGGAATAAACAGGGTTGTGTGGAGAGAACGGCCAGAGCGCACCCCGTGGCCTGGAACCGTACTGAGGGGAAGGTGAGCCTCTCACACTGCCAATCTCTGCTCCCCAGACGCTGCTGAAAGCACACTGCCCTTGAGGATGCTCAGAGATAGGTCTCTTCCGTGCGAGTCCAGAGTTCAGAAACCAAGGTTCGGTTACATTGGCGAGGACCCCACGCCCTTATCATCGGGATACACCAGCACCTGCGTGCGGTTTCTGCCACACAGTCATTCGCTTTGCAGACACAGAGGGACACTGTGGCTCAGCTCTTCCTCCCACGCAGGAGCTCAGACGTGACCCTTCCAGAGCAGTCCCGGGCGCTTCCGTGCTGGGAAACAGGCCCCCGGGACGGAGGCGCACAGTTCTGATTTCCAAGGTTTCCAGGTTCCCGTCGCCTGAGCCCTCCCGCCATGACTGACTTCAGCCGCCCTGCACATGAGGTCACTGAACACCATCTGGGGAGTGACGCTTGGAGGGAGTCAGGTGTCACGCAGGGACACGAGGCAGCTCCAGCACACCACGGACCTGGGGGCTCTAGAGCAAGACACAGCCATCCCATTCCACATGCGGTCCACACAGATGTATACCTGCGTGCGCCCTGCAGGATGGCTCGACAGGTTCTGTGTGTGGAGGGAAGGGAGAGAGACACGCAGATCCACAGCACAGCCCACGTACTTTCTCAGGAAGGACCAGTGGTGGGGGGTTCCCACGGTCAATGTGTTCAAACCAGCCACTGTCAGAAGGACAGACGTGGGGTGGCTTCTCGGCTTTGCTCACTCACCAGCTGTCTCACTTTCTGCGTGTTGCTGAACCTCTGCTTCCTACTGTCTGTTTTTGTTGGAGTGAGAACGTCTCTACCCTCGAAGGCTGATGAAGGGTCACAAAGGATAAGTGGACGTCAGCAGCTCTCAAAGGGTCGGTTCAGGGACTCTGGGGATTGGCCCCTGTGAACTAGTCTGCATATCAGAAAGGCAGAAAAAAACGTGGGATCTCTTTCCCCTTGTGATTGGGGGATTGGTGTCCTTGCAACCCCTTATATAATAACCCATGATTGTTTGGGGATGTAGCAAATATTACCCTCACATCAGGGGTATTACGATGCATGTGTGACTCAAACTACTGCAGGTATTACGTGTCGTGATGCTCGAATTGCTAGATAGTTGACGATCGAGAGCCCCTTCTAGGAGCCTGCTGTGTTCTTGTGACACAGCTCCACCGTAGTTCTATGCTTCCGGGTACAGGAGGGCATTCCAGGCTCATCTCGGACATATACTGCTGCCCCAGGCCTGGAACCAGCCATTAAGCCAGGAAGCGCTGGTTTCTTGTAGAGACCATAGTTTGGGCCCCAAGGGTCCTCCCTTGGCTTTACTTCTTGGCCTTTTCAGTGGACAGAGCTAGGCAGTAACATTTCTTATTTATTTATTTATTTGTTTTGAGAATTCATAATAACAATTGCAGTTTCTGCTGAGAGAGATCACACTGGTATTTCATGATTTCGTGCTGCTATTTCCCATCCAAATTCTTTCTTTTTACTTTTGTATCTCTTTTATTTTACACCGAGAATCTTGATGTCTAATGATATTAACATGATTGCTTATCCTCCCCCGTTCTCCCTCTGTGTATATGTAATACTTCAAAATAACAAGACCAGTATTACTACTAGCAATGTGATTCCTGAATATAATTCAAGATGTCTCGTGGTTCTTCTTATCCTGAGGCTCTATCCCATTAGGGATACACAGTCCAATGGCTATGCTTTAAAGTCATTTGAAAAAGGTCTGCTCTGCATGGCTAAGCCACTAATGACATCTAACTAAAAAAAAAAAAAAAAAAACAACCAAACCCGCTGCCATCGAGTCGATTACGACTCACAGCGCCCCACAGGACAGAGGAGAACTGCCCCACAGGGTTTCCAAGGAGCACCAGGTGGATTCAAACTGCCGACCTTTTGGTGAGCAGCCGTAGCTCTCAACCGCTGCGCCACCAGGGTTTCCAAGGACATCTGACTACATCCATTCCTTTCACTTTAATTTTTAGAGCTGGCTTTTAGGTTTAATTTTCTTTTATACTTCACAAAACATGTACTGGTTTCAAAACCAAAACTGTAAAATAAAGCACTTCCATTCTTGTACTCTCCACCCTGGTCTCTCCCTCCCCCACTGGTAACCACTTCTATTTGTTTCAGTCCATCTTTTTGGTGAAAAAGAATAAGCAAAACACACACACACTCCTCCGCATTTCTTGGAGACAGAATAGCACTATACATTATAGCTCTACGCCTTTCTTTTTTCACATAATGGTGTCCTCTACAGATGGCTTCACACTCGTCAACAGAGATCTCTATCGACTATGGTTTATTCGACCAGTTCCCCGTTGAGGAGCATTTAGGTTGTTGCCAGTCTGTTGCTAACACAGAAGCTAACAAATAACTCACTGTGAATAGCCTTGTACATTCATCACTTCGTGTTTTGCTGGTGCATCTTTGAGACAGTCCTCCAAATTAGATTATTGGACCAAGGGGTTCATGAACGTATCATTTTGCTGACTGCTGCCCAACTCCCTTCCGCTGGACTTGTGCCATACTGCATCTGCACTGACAATATATGAGTCTGCCTACGTCCCCTGCCCCAACCAAAGGAATTTCACGTTGACAGGCACTGTGCCAGGCTGATAGGTGAAAACCAGCATCTGCAGGGGTGGCTGGCCTCATTGCTCTTCTTTTTCGTGGTTTTGCTGCCTGTTCTTTTCCTAAATGGAACTCACAATCAACTTGTCTAGCTACAGAAAAGGAAGAACAACAACAACAAAAAAACCTCATGGCATTTTTTTATCATGATGGTACGAAATTTATGAATTTACTTAGGGAAAACTGACTCTCTACGAAGTTGAGCTTTCACGTCCGAGAACCTAGTCCCTCTTTCCCTTTATCCACAAATCTACTTTTGTGCCTTTCAGTGTGATTTATACTTGTACTTATATAGATTTTGGATATTTCTTATTCAATTTATGCCTAGTTTATTTCTGCCATTGCTCATGGGATCTTCTATTGTATCTTCCAACTGATTATCATTATACATAGGCTTTTCGCTTCTGTATATTCATTTTTCTACCTGTTACTTTACTAATTTCTCTCAATGTTTATTATAATGGGGCTTCCACTAATCCGTTCTGATTTTTATTTTGAAATTTACTTTCTCGTGTCTAATTACAGTGGCCAGTTCCTCCATTTCACATTATTAAAGAGTTAGGCATCTCTTTCTCGTTTCCAATGTTAGTAGGAATGTCTCTAGTCAGTGTCTCCCCATTAAGCAAGGCATTGGCTTCGGGGCTGAGGTTTGTAGATTTCATTACGTTAAGGTAGTTTAGCTGGCTAAATTATTCCTCAAAAGTCACTAAGTACAGCACTAACAAAATCCAAGTCTGAGAAAAAAAATTACCTGTTCTATAGAGGGTGTACTGCTTAAAACCAGCTTCCACTGATCAGAGTCTTCAGACCAAAGAGACGAAGTTGGGGGCCAGGCAGAAAGTGCGCATGCCTCTTAATTTTACTACATTCACATTATATTTGCTAACAAATATATTAGCAATAGATCCAGCTGGAGTCTTGAAGTTAAAAATTCCTTTTTCTGGGCCAGGACGCAGTATAATAAAATGAAGGAGTACTTAACTGAGTCAAGGAAAATTAAACAGAGATTTAAAAAACCTGGTGATGCTCATTCTAGTACACAGTATAGCGAGTGGCCTGTTTGAATTTGCCTGTCACTGAATAACAAACCAACCCAAGTATTAGTGACTTGAAAAAGCAACAATTTCTCCCAATTCTGGGAGTCACGACTGCGGAGAGAGCTAAGCTGGCCAGTTCCTGCGCTCTGCCTGGTCGTGGCTGGAGTCCCTCAGGCTCCCACGTGCAGCTGGTGGCTCTTTGGTTATTTTAACGATTTTTAGCAGTGCGATTTACTCTAGAACACAAAATTAAGTTGCTTCTGAGTTTTCTAAGTCGATAAAATACTTGTCCTTTGAATCGTTACTTTTGTCAGAATCTTCTCTGAAAATTAAGGAGTATGTCTACAGAAAGAAGCACAGAGAAAATCGATTTCGTTTATATCTTTATTGTATTTTTCATAAGGAAGAACAATGTAACCTTCCGTACTCGTGCTTTCTACCTTTGGGGACTGATACAGATTCTCTAAGGCCAAAACCTAAAATTAAATCATCTTGACTCTTAAAAGTTAAATAACAGCGCAAGGGAGGAAAAGTCACCGTTGCTACCAAAGGGCTGAAAGCTCCATACACATGACTTTGAAACTGCTGCTACTCAGATAACGATTCAGGCTTTGTCTGGTGGTTAACAGAAAGGGAGTCTTGTGCTCAACAAACAAGGTAACGACCAACAAGATGCAGTAATTTAAAGTAGAATGTTTACACCACTGTAAGGTGGCTTCACCTAGCGCATATTAGAACTGCGTCATGTTACTATTCTAGCTCTTTCTTCAAAGGGTCATCAGAAGAACAGGGATCGAAGAGTCTTTCGGACAATCGCCATCTCTTGCCACTGCTGTTACACGAAAGGACAGATGACATCTTTAACATTTTGATAAGTGTTATGCATATCTCAGCAAATAAAACATTTCAATGCTTACATTAATTCTTACTGTGCAAATTTAAATATACACTACTTACAGATTCCACTAAAATTTTGTTCTGCAGCGAAGCCATGTCTTTTCTAAGTTCGCTCTGTGCTTGAGTAAGAATGTCTTCATGATTCTTCTCCATGTCCTCGACGTTCTAAAACCAAAAAGTCTGGTTCGGTCATCTCAGCTTCTAAACTTGCATGATTAAATTGCAAATGTATGAACTTTTTAATTTTCAAAAGATGCTTCCTGTTTTATTCCAAATAAAAATATTCCAAGCAATACAGAAAGGCCAAAATACCCACTAGCACAATAGAAAAGATGTCAGACTGAGTCAAATATTGTTACGGGAGGTTCAACACTAGTATACTTTGCTTGAAACAATGGGCTAATGAACTGTTAAGGTCAAGACGGAGCAAAGAGAAAGACTGAGGTTCCCTATCAATAAATACGGTAACTGTGAAACTCTCTAAGAAGCTTTCTAAAGCCACTTAGTATGACTGACAGTCAACGTAACGTGATCTCATTGGAGGAAAAAAGCGATCTGTAACGGGAGCTTTTCAAGTTACGAAAAATATAAATTATGTTTTCAATCTTTACTCCTCACCCAACAAATGGTGATCTCGTGCCTACTGTGTAAGAAGTACTGTCACCGTGTTAAGCGCTGTGCAGGAACTATAAAACGAATGATACACCATCTCATCCTCACTCCAGGGAGAAGGAGAAACACATCAGCAAAAATACCACCAACATTTGATAACAAATAGGTGTGGAAACACAACTTGCTGTATCTACACAGTGGAAAACGAGATTAGTTCCCAGTTACTCAGCAAAAGACTAAGATTTCCACAGGGGAAGGAAGAGGAGTTAAGTGTCATCGGAGGAGGGCATAGTCAACCTCATGGAAGCACATGGTGCATTAGGTCAGTTAAACCAATTCAGCTGGAGGGGTGGGAGGAGAGAAAGGATGCAGGAAATGACCTTCCAAAAGGGCGTCATGTTATTTGGGGACTTGAACACCTAAGATTTTAGAATAGGAAGCTACTGAGAGTTTTCCAGGAGAGAAGGGAAATGTTTCAGCAAGGTAACACTGCAGGCCTCTCTCTGAGGGACGGACTAGAGAAGAGAGAAATCCGATGGAAGAGTTTTAACAGCACACAAAGGACGGATGAGGTCCTGAACTGGGGCAGCAGAAGTGGGGATTCAAAGAAAGAAAGAAAGGAAAGAACCATTGCAGAGGTAAAAATATCTGGATGGGAAAGATCAGGAAGTGGAGGGGCCAAAGACAACACTAAACTGCCTGCCCTGAGTGGTTAACACTTAGAAGAAACCATTTGTAAAATTTATCAGACTTTGACACAGATGAATAAATTGTTCTCAGGGGGCATGAGAGCAAGGCAACAAGCTCTCTACTCTGAAAGGCTTTAAAAAAACAAAAAACTCATGTAACACACACACGTATATGTGTATATATGTGTGTATATATATTTATAGACATTAAAAGAATGTTGATATTAAATCTATTTAATGGGTTTTCTTAAACTATCCCAACTAGCTTTCAAGAGTGACACTTTAACATGTTTTTGAGCATGGTTACGCAAAATAACCTCCCATCAAAGAAAGAAGGCGTCTATATAGAGGTCCCACTGATGCCTGTACAAGCGTGTGCCTGCACGAACAACAAGTCAGTGTCACCGACCACGTTTTGCTAATGTAATGAGAAATCTAGTACATATTTCTCAATTCAGAAACTTTTGATCCTCCGCTGGCTTTTTCATCCTGTTATATGTCTGGGCCATCTCTGAACGACCCCACAAAACCATTAATGAATCCTAAAAGCCAAAACCATTTGGTGCTACGTAAAATCAGGAACAAGTCAAAACGGAAAGCGCTTAAGAATTTTAAATGCGTAAAAAATGTTTTCTCAACCCACCTGGAGCAAAGGCAAAGGAAGAACACCAAGGTCACACGACAACCAAGAACCCAAGAGACAGAAAGGGCCACATGAACCAGAGACCTACATTAACCTGAGACCAGAAGAACTAGTTGGTGCCCGGCCACAATCGATGTCTGCCCTGTCAGGGAGCACAACAGACAACTCCTGAGGGAGCAGGAGACCAATGGGATACAGACCCCAAATTCTCATGAAAAGACCATACCTAATGGTATGACTGCGACTAGAGGAATCCCAGAGACAATGCTCCCCAGAACTTCTGATGGCACAGGACAGGAACCATCCCCGAAGACAAATCATCAGGCATGAAAAGGACTGGTCAGTGGGGAGGAGAGAGATGCTGATGAAGAGTGAGCTAATTAAATCAGGTGGACACTGGAGAGTGTGTTGGCAACTCTTGACTGGAGGGGGGATGGGAAGATAGAGAGAGAGGGAAGATGGCAAAATTGGCACGAAACGAGAGACTGAAAGGGCTGACTCAATAGGGGGAGAGCAAGTGGGAGAAGGGAGTAAGATGTATGTAAACCTACATGTGACAGACTGATGGGACTGTAAATGTTCACTTGAAGCTTAAGAAAAATTAATCAAAAAAATGTTTTCTCCCATAAATTCCAAAGGAAAAAAGCATCTTCTCCTTCCACACACACATTATGTTTTATAAGAATGTATTGTGTTACCAAGGACAACAGACCTTCACGAATTGCTCATAAAGAGTTCTGACAGCTTTCAGTGTCTGGTTCTGAAGAATTCTAGTTTGTTGTAAAATCCTTTGTTGCTGTTGAATCATAACCTACAAATATACATATATATATACAAACAAAGAAGTCGTGATAAAAATATAGGTAAAATTGAGCAATAAATAATTCTACACTAAGTTTAAAAACATTAAAATCACTGCTTCTAACATTTGGAATTCTGTTTCCCCAACCCACTCTGAGGAAATTAGTTCATGCCTTCTCTTCAGTCCTCAAAGGCAGCAACATCTCCTCCACAGTCTTTACATTTAACTGGTGACCGTACTTATTTCACTAAACAGAAGCCATCCAAAGAGGACTGCCAGTCTCCTATCACCGCGTCTACCACCCACCTATACCCATCAGCACTCATATACTCTACCGTCTCCCCGTTTTTATGGAGGAACAATCCTGGCTTGCCAAAACCGACTTCTTCTCCTGCCCACTAGATCGATCCCATCCACTCTCAAGAATATTGCTCAGCAATTGTCCTCCCACCACCCCCCTCCAAACTTTCATTTTTCTCCCTCTAGATCATGACCATCAGCATACAAACATCTTGCTATTTCTCCAGTCAAAACCCACGTGTATTCCTTTTCTCCCCAGCTACCACCCCATTGCTTCCTGTGCCGTTCTTATACTCATTGGCCTTTTCCACCCACCGTGCCACCAAACCCTCGTTCCTTAATGACACCAACGCCCCGCACGCTGCCAAATCCACCTTACTTGGCCTGTCAGCAGCATACGACAGAGCTGATCCTGCTCCTGAATCCAGGCCCACATAGCCAGTGGCCTACTCAACATGCCTCCTTGGGTGATTACCGTGCACCTCAAATTTAACTTTTCCAAACCTGAGCTGACTGACAAAGCCCCCCGCCACACACACACACCAAGTTTTTTTTTTTTTTGATGTGAACAATAGCTTCGCTGTGGAGGTAAAAGGTGTGTGATAAATTCACAAACAATTCAAGAGTGAAAGAGAAGGCTAGTTAATGTAGCTATACAGTATATGGGTGGGACTGACTTCCATCCCCCATAGGGATGGGCAGGTGGCCCAGGTCTGGCCATCAACATTGCACCATGCCCTGGCCCACCGTGACTGGTTCAGGGATGGGCAAATGATCCAAGGCAGATCAGTGAGAATTCTCCCGAGGGCCTTTCTGACAGAGCTATTGAGTAAGACTGTCTCAGCCCACTGGGGTTGCTACACTGTTCGTAATCTAGGATCGCAAGAGGCTATCTCGCGTACCACACTGAGAGAGCCTGCTAAGGGGTGGAGACAGAGCCCAGTGACACGGCGTGAGCCACCTTTGCCCACCCCATCCAGCTGTGCCTGCAGCTAAACTCCCCCTGCAATTCTTTCTGTAAATCAATATATTCCTGTTTGGTACTTTAGCAAATTTCTGTCACTTGGAACTGCAAGAATCCCAACCAATAAAAAAAAAATACAGGATGGTATTTCCTTATGGAGTCCCCTGGGATCTCAGCTAATGTGCTTGGCTGCAAACCAAAAGCTTGGAGGTTCGAGTCCACCCAGAGGCGCCTCGGAAGAAAGGCCTGGTGATCTACATCCCAAAAAATCAGACACTGAGAACCCTGTGGAGCACAGTTCTACTCTGACACACATGGGCTCGACACGAGTCGGGCTCAGCTTGATGGCAACTCTTCCTTTTTTTTTTTTATCTGCTTCCACTTCCCTGCTTTATAGTTATCGGGGCAAAACACGCAGCCAGCAGTGACTAGTGGAACTGAGCTCCGTTCTGTGGATCTACTACAAGCCTAGGCTCTCCATTCATTCCTACTTGCGACTGAGCTACCATAGATTACGTATGAAGCCAAGCGTGATACCGACAGTTAGTTTTACTTCTCGTTCCTCAGCTTTCTTCATATCTATATCCCACTGCTGAAACAAAGCCAGAAACTGCTGAGAGTATTCATGAGTAAGCTTCTGCCTGTAAAACACAACAAGGAGCACTGTCATATTTCATGCCAATGTGAAAAAAATAAACACGTTCAAAGCAAAGTTGACATAACTTATACTAGAAAAGAAGAAGGGAACAGCAGCAGCTTAAATCTTCTGACAGGAAACCGAGATGGAAAATCAGTGATTTATGGATTCCAAACATTTTTTTTTAACAGGATAAGTGAGAAGCTATTTCGTACACTTTAGCTCTTCAAAATGAAGAGAGTTTTAGAGTACATGTAATTTTTCCAGAAACATTAATTTTGTCTCCAAGCAGTTTAATTTTCACTCTCTTTTACTGAGTAACATATAAGTTCTGGTATGATAAATAGACCCAATTATGGAAGATTTCCAAACATGAATATTTCACTTAGCTTTTTCTCCCCACTTTGGCATAAGAAGCTGTACAAAAGAATGTATAACCCAATTCAGCTAAAACATACAAATTATTTATAAGATTGTCCTTTTACCACATTGTTGAACACAGCGAACACTCACAAGACTAAGAGTGTATGGCATTTACCTTTTATTCAGTTTGCATATTTCTAGAATGAATACAAGTTCCTTTTATAGTAAGAACTCTAAATTGTCCTTCGAAAGGGAGGGGAGATAATATTTATCGACTTCTAGGAAATACGCCCAATTCTATGAAAGAATGAGGTTATAAGCCTAAAGAACTTATTTGCTTTGAGAACAATCGAGTCAGGTACATTTTCACTAGAGACTCCAATAAACAGAGGATAACTGTATATTTCTTAAGTCATCTGCATCCATAAATACCAAGAAATGATACAAGTGTCGCAGCTCTAAAAAACCAACAGCCTTACCATTGCTCTTTTTGGGTTTTCCAAACATGCTCAATTTTCTCGTTACTACTTTTGACAGAAGCATTGGTATTCATTTCAAATCTTCTTCTCTTTGCAGTAAGAGTTTTTTGAATGTCAGCTATGTTGAAAATAAATATTCATTTATATTTAACGTTAAAATCTTTTAGTTTCCACATATTCAAATCAATACGGGTAGTTTTCGGTCAGCAATAATAGAAAGACATTGATAATTTTAAAAACAGGCATCATTTAAATAAAAAAAAAGGTTGTTCCTCTCCTCCTGCCCCATTTTTTTCTGTTAACACTTTTAGTTACTGTTTTCAAATTCTAATATTTCTAATATAAGATCATTTTTTTAATTTAGGGATGGTAAACCCCAAAACCCCAGTGCTGTCAAGTCGATTTCGACTCATAGCAATGCCATAGGGTTCCCAAGGCTGTAAATCTTTACGGAAGCAGACTGCCACATCTTTTCTCCTGCGGGGCCGCTGCTGGGTTTCAACCACCAACCTTCCTGTTAGCAGTGGAATGCTTTAAGCATTGTGCCACCAGGGCTCCTAGAGATGGTAAAAAGGAGCTAAAAATTAAAACATTTTCTATTATCCAGAATGTGCGTAAAGGGTCACAAGGACAGACTTAGCTTCCTAATGAGTAAAAAGGTATAAAGGATTTATTTTTCTAAATTGATACAATATCCCCCAATTCAAAGGACACATTTAAATGGAATACTGTTAGAAGTCATTATATAACCAAAAGCTGAACCCACTGCCATCCAGTTGATTCCGACTGATAGCAACCGGCATGGACTGAACTGTGTCCCCAAAAAACATGCGTCAACTTGGTAGGATCCGCCATCTGGTGATCTGATGCAATTATCCTATCTTCCCCCATTTTGCCTGTCGTAAATCCTAATCTCTATGTGCTCCAGAGGCAGGATTAGCGTGGGATGTGTCTTGAGTCACCACCTTTACTCAAGCCACACCCTCGCTTGAGTCACACCTTTTATCTTACAAGAGGTAACAGGAGAGACGGGGACCTGCCTACCACCAAGGAAGAAGAGCCGGGAGTGGAGCTCGTCCTTTAAACCTGGGGTCCCTGCACTGAGAACCTCCTAGACCCAGGGGAAGACTGATGCCAAGACACTTCGTACATCTCCAAGGAACACTGGGCCACAGATGTTGAAAGGAGACAAGGACCTTCCTTCCCCCAGGACAACAGAGAGAGAAAGTCTTTCCCTACAGCTACTGCCCTGAATTTGGACTTCTAGCCTCCTAAACTGTGGGAGAATAAATTTCTGTTTGTTAAAGCCATTCCCTTGTGGTATTTCTGTTACAGCTGCACTAGATGGCTAAGACAGCAACCCTGTAGGACAGAGTAGAACTGCCCCAAGTAGAACTACTCCAAGGCTGTAAATCTTTACGGAAGCAGACTGCCACATATTTCTCCCAGGGAGAAGCCGGTGGGTTCGAAGCGCCGACCTTTCGGTTAGCAGCCGCGTGCTTAACCACCGCACCACCAGGCCCTTCCCCTATATAAAACACACAAAATTATTCTATTAAAAAGTTCCCCAAGCAGGATAAACAACTAAATAAAAGAATATGATTTTAAAGAATCGAGTCAGTGATCCTTTTAAATGTATTTTCTCTGAAAGAAACAGAGGCCATAGAGAGAAAAATTCTACTTTAAGTAATTAAATTCATTCAAGAACTCTTTTTAAGTACTTCTGTGGAGCTCTTTATATGACATTTTTACCTGTAAGTGTTTCACTTCATACAATGTTTTAATACTTCAAACAAAGCTTTGCTGAGCATATGATTTTTGCCCCCCGCTCCTCTGTCATCATTGGAAACCCTGGTGGCGTAGTGGTTAAGAGCTACGGCTGCTAACCGGAAGGCCGGCAGTTGGAATCCACCGGGCAATCCTTGGAAGCCCGATGGGGGAGTTCTACTCTGTCCTTTAGGGTCGCTATAGGTCGGAATCGACTCTATGGCAGCGGGGTTGGGTGTTTTTTTGTTTTCACCTCTATCATTGGCAGTTATTTTTCAGTAATCATGAAGGTGCTGCGCTGTCATATAAAATATTAAAGCACTATTTTATACGTGAAGCATCCATCTATATAGAGTCCACTGAATCACATTTCCTATTCTCCAAGTTACGTGATTTAAAACAATTTTGTTTAACTGCCAGTATCTCTTAAGAAAAAACTTACCTTTAAATCTTTCCAACATATCCTGTACTTCGGCCCTGTGAAGAAATTACGTGAACAATTTGTAAGGAAGGGCACAAAAAATGGCATGCTCGTTTGGGAAGAAATGTCTCACACCAACTGTTTCACATATGATATTTGCTACATAAACCAAAGTCGACTTTTCTTTAAGTACCCGACCCGATGGGCAAATATTGCTTGAACACATTACCCCAGCTCTTCCTCAACTGATCCTGCAGATGGTCTTTTTCTTCCATCCTTATCAGTTACTGGACTCTTTCCTTCATTGAAATGAAAAACAGTTTTAAATTAAGTATGTTCTACGAGTTAATTTTCAATGGCGGCATATATACATTTTGGAGGCTTTTGGGCTTTTGGCCAACAAAAGGTTTTAAAGTAAATAAAAAAGAAAAAGAGTAAAGTGTGCCCTATGCGCCACACTTGCCAAGATGTTAGTTAGGGACACTGTACCTTCCTCCTTCCCGTCCAGCTCAGAACCACTCAGATCTTTTTTATCTTCCGTGTCAGAGGCTTCTCTATCCTGATCCTTCACCACGCGTCTCCCGGGTCTCCCCGTTCCCTTTCTTCCAGTGGGTGCCATAATTAGATTCTGTTTGCTGACTTAAAAAACAGATCCCTTAAACTTCCCGAGTTCAAACACGCCATTTAAACAAATGGGTAGCTTTGCACATCAGAGGTCTCTCACAAGGGTCGCCTCGGTTAAATAACAAGGTTTGCAGTCTCCTCATTTCTATTATTGGACCAGGAGGTGACAAAGGTGACAATGACAGGGTCAACCCTGAGTCCACACTGGGACGTGTGGGTTTTGGTCCTGCCTCTGCCAGATTCTAGTAGGCTAAATGGGGCAGATCCCTGTCACAGAGGGACAACGTGACAGCTGGGGGGCCACCCGCAGAGCAGGCCGGACAGAAGTCTGAAGCAACAGACACATAAAATAAAGACTTGCTGCCACTTGGCTTTGGAGAGCGAACGTCCACACAGGCCACCATGACATCTCCAGGGGACGAACGTAGGGCCCTTGGTCACCTGTCATGGTCCCTGAGGGGACAAAGCTTCCCCGTCATCCCCCCTTACCTGTCCTCCCTCCTCAACCCTCGCCTGTCCTCCTTCCCCTTCCCCTGCACCAGTTTTCCTTCCTCTTCCCCCCTCTTCCTCCCTCCCTCCCTCCCTTACTCCTCTCACAAGTCCTCCCTCCCCATCCCCTCACTTTTCCTCCGCCTCCTCCACCTGTCCTCTCTCCACTCCTGCCCTCTTCTGTCCTCCCTCCCCATCCCCTCAAATGTCCTCCCTCCCCATCCCCTCACCTGTCCTCCCTCTCCTCCACCTGTCCTCCCTCCCTTACCCCCTCACCAGTTTGCCCTTCTCTCTCCCTCCCCTCTCCTCCCACACCCCACACCTGTCCTACCTCCTCCCCTCACCTGTCATCCACTCCTGTCCCCCATCCCTCATCGTACCTCCCTTTCCCCTCACCCATCCTCCCTTCTCGCCCCTCCCCTATCCTGCTTCCGTATTCCCTCACCTGTCCTCCCTCTCCTTCACCTGTCCTCCCTCTCCTCCACCTGTCCTCCCTCCCTTACCCCCTCACCAGTTTGCCCTCCTCTCTCCCCCTCCCCTCTCCTCCCTTCCCCCACACCTGTCCTCCCTCCTCCCCTCACCTGTCATCCACTCCTGTCCCCATCCCTCATCCTCCCTCCCTTCCCACTCACCCATCCTCCCTTCTCCCCCCTCCCCTATCCCGCCTCCCCACCCCCTCACCCACCCTACTCCCCTGCCCTGCCTCCCCTCTCAACTGTCTTCCCCCCTCCCTCCTCTCGCATAATCTGTCCCCTCCCCTCTCAGTCGTCCTCCCTCCCAGCCCTCACCTGTCCTCCTTCCCCTTCCCCTGCACCAGTTTTCCTTCCTCTTCCCGCCTCTCCCTCCCTCCCTCCCTTACTCCTCTCACAAATCCTCCCTCCTCACTCCCCCTCCACTGTCCTCCCTCCCCATCCCCTCACTTTTCCTCCCTCTCCTCCACCTGTCCTCCCTCCGCTCCTGCCCTCCCTCCCTTACCCTCTCACCAGTTTGCCCTCCTCTCTCCCCCTCCCCTCTCCTCCCTCCCCCCACACCTGTCCTCCCTCCTCCCCTCACCTGTCATCCACTCCTGTCCCCCATCCCTCATCCTCCCTCCCTTCCCCCTCACCCATCCTCCCTTCTCGCCCCCTCCCCTATCCTGCCTCCCCATCCCCTCACCTGTCCTCCCTCTCCTCCACCTGTCCTCCCTCTCCTCCACCTGTCCTCCCTCCCTTACCCCCTCACCAGTTTGCCCTCCTCTCTGCCCCTCCCCTCTCCTCCCTCCCCCCACACCTGTCCTCCCTCCTCCCCTCACCTGTCATCCACTCCTGTCCCCCATCCCTCATCCTCCCTCCCTTCCCACTCACCCATCCTCCCTTCTCCCCCCTCCCCTATCCTGCCTCCCCACCCCCACACCTGTCCTCCTCCCCTCTCACCCGCCCTCCCTCCCCTGCCCTACCTCCCCTCTCAACTGTCCTCCCCCCTCCCTCCTCTCCAATCATCCGGCCCCTCCCCTCTCAGGCGTCCTCCCTCCCAGACCTTCCATGCCCCACTGACTCCCATCACCCTAGGCCCTCAGAGAGGCCCACCCCACCACCCCCTCCTTCCGCCTTCCACTCAGTGGCCGGATCAGGCCCCGGCGAACAGTCACCTCACCGGGCACAGGTGACTTGGGGGGGTGTCTCGCACTGAACACACGCCCCTCGTCAACCTGATGAACCCGATGGCCACCGCAGACCCGCCGGGATCCCAGCCGCCCCACACTGCCCGCCCCTCACCTGAAGTAAAGGCTGTAGCGGCAACACTCCCAGAGCGAGGCAGCTGGCCACCGGGAAGCTCCTCTGAGGCACTTCCGGAGGGGGCGGAGCAAGCCAGCCTTGCCTGAGCGGGCGCAGCGCTGATTGGCCAGCACAGCGCGCATGCGTGAGGTGGGGGGGGCCTCGGCGGAGCCCCGCCCCCTGGCGGAAACAGACCTGCAGGCTGGTGCCAAGTTCTTAATAGTTAACTTGTTGCTTTCCAGTTTCTTCCTTTAACTTGTAAGTTGCAAATCACAAACATAGGGGAGTTAATGAAACATAACTCCTTTTCCCCCGCCCCGCCCCTCGCAACCACTAATAAACTTTGGTCTGTGTACCTTTGCCTTTTCTTGTCCTTTTATAGAAGCGAGGTCATACAATATTTGTCCTTCCGTGATTGGTTTATTTTGCCAGGGTTTGCCTAGACACAGGCATAATGGGTCTAAGGACATTCAATGCCTTTCACCCCTGCAGAGACCTGATTTCAACAGCATAGACCCTCATTAGCACAGTACAACAGGGTATATAACCAAAGTCCAAGTTCAACTATATCAGCTCTGTGGTAGAGTTTCAGGTCCTTGACATCTGACACTGGATCCATTAAGCAGGGTCCTCAAGCCTGGTAACTCCACCCTCTCCACCTACCGCCTGTGACAGGGGTCTAAGAAGAAGTGCTGTCTCCCAATCCTTAAAGCCAACAGCATTGGGTGCCCAAAATCAAACGCTTATGCGGGGGAAGTCAGTGTCTTTGGTGTTCTTCATTCTCCTTTGCTCCTAGTGAGTTGGGACCAATTGATGCATCTTAGATGGCCACTCACAAGCCTTTAAGGCCCCAGATGCCACTCACCAAGGTGGGATGCAGACCATTTTCTTAATAAATTTTGTTATGCCAATTGGCCTACATCTCCCAGATACTATGGTCCCCAGGCCCCAGCCTCAACTTCTCTGTCCATTGAAGTGCTTGGATGTGTCCAGGAAACCTCTTAGCTTTTGCTTTGGTCCAATGGCAACGTGATCCTACAAATACCAGTAAGTTTCTATTAGACCTTAAACTAGCCCAAGCCAGATTTGGCTCAGCTTCCATGCCCAGAAGGGCCTGCTGTGACTGCTAGATGACCTCATCAGAGGATGCAGCATCAGGAGGAAAGAATCAAAAGGAAAATCATCACCTGGGCCCTATCCCAAAGTGCCAGTTCTGACAAGAACTAAGTTACCTCCTGTTTCCTGGCCACCTTCTAGAATTTTCCCTCCCCAGTTCGCCTGCCTGGCGCTATCTTGCCGCCCAAATTACAAATAAGCCCTGCTTCCCTGTAACTTGGTGAGCCATATCTGAGGAACTTCCTCTCTGCTCCGTGCCCTGCACGTGGCAATGAAGTTCTTTCTTAAAGATGTAATCTCGTCGTAGTTTTGATTTACATTTCTCTAATGGCTAATGATCACGAGCATTTCCTCATGTATCTGTTAGCTACCTGAATGTCTTCTTAGTGAAGTGTCTGTCCATATCCCCCTTGCCCATTTTTCAATTGGTTTATTTGTTTTTTCATTGTTGAATTTTTGCAGGATCATGTAGATTTTAGAGATTAGACCCTGATCCGATTTGTTGTAGCCAAATTTTTTTGTTCCCACTCTGTAGATAGTCTCTTTACTCCTTTGGCGAAGTCTTTTGACGAGCATAAGTGTTTGTTTATTAAGAAAATGGTTTGCATCCCACTTTGGTGAGTGGTGTCTGGGGTCTTAAAACTAGCAAGTGGCCATCTAAGATGGATCAGTTGGGCTCAACCCACCTGGAGGAAAGGAGAATGAAAAACACCAAGGACATGTGGAAAACGTGAGCCCAACAGAAAGAAAGGGCTACATAAACCACAGATTTCATCAGCTTGAGACCGGAAGAACTAGATGGTGCCCGGCTACCACCCATGACTGCCCTGACAGGGAACGTAACAGAGAATCCCTGGTGGAACAGGAGAAAAGTGAGGTGCAGACCTCCAATTCTAGTAAAAAGACCAGACTTAATGGTCTCAGTGGGACTGGAGGGACCCCAGGGGTCATGGACCCTGGACTCTCTGTTAGCCTAAAACTAAAACCATTCTCGAAGCCAACACTTCAGACAAACTTTAGACTGGACTACAAGACATAAAATTCTACTGGTGAGGAATGTGCTTCTTAGCTCAAGTGGACACATGAGCCTTCATCTGAGCAATTGATGGTCTGATCCACAGTCAGACCCTGGCCTCATTCTGACTGATGATATTCATCGTCTCTTTCCACAGATGTAGTCAATTTGATTCCAGTGTATTCCAGCTGGCGAGGCCATGTGTATAGTCGCCATTTACATTGGTGAAAGAAGGTATTTGCAATGCAGAAGTCGTTGGTCTTGCAAAATTCTATCATTCGATCTCCGGCATTGTTTCTATTACCAAGGCAGTATTTTCCAGCCGCCGATCCTTCTTTGTTTCCAACTTTCACATTCCAATCACCAGCGGTTCTCAATGCATCCTGATTCCATGTTCGATCAATTTCGGACTGTAGCAGCTGACAAAAATCTTCTATTTCTTCATCTTTGGCCTTAGTGGGTGGTAGGTAAACTTGAATAATAGTCATTTCAACTGCTCTTCCTTGTAGGCATATGGATGTTCTCCTATCACTGACAGCGTTATACTTCAGGATAGATCTTGAAATGTTCTTTTTGACGAGGAATGCAACACCATTCCTCTCCAAGTTGTCATTCCCGATACAGTAGATCATATGATTGTCTGATTCAAAATGACCAATCCAACCCATTTTTTTTAATGCCTACGATGTTTATGCGTTCCATTTCATTTTTGACAATTTCCAATTTTCCTAGATTCATCTTTTGTACATTCATGGTTCTGATCATTAATGTATGTCTCCATCTGTTTCTTCTCCTTTTGAATCATGCCACCTCAGCAAATGAAGGTCCCAAAAGCTTGAGTCGATCCATGTCATTAAGGTTGCCTCTACTTTTCCCTAGTCGTCTTTTGAGGCCCTTGCAACCTGTGGGGCTCATCTTCTGGTACTATATCAGACAGTGTTCCGCTGCTGTTCATAAGGTTTTCCCTGGCTATTTCTCTCCAGATGTAGACCACTGGGTCCTTCTTCCTAGTCTGTCTTAGTCCAGAAGCTCAGCTAAAACCTGTCCGACATAGGTGACCATGTTGGTATCTGGAATAATAGTGGCATAGCTTCCAGCATCACAGCAACAAGCAAATCCCCACAGTACGACAAACTGACAGACTCGTGGGGGGTTTTGGGAGTAGGGGAGGTTTTTCAAAGCATAAAAGGAAGTAAGGAAACCACCAAGGTAAAGTAGTATGTATGATGCTATAAAAATTTATAACCTACCTTAAAAAAGAGGCCAGTAACAATTTGTGAAACAGCTTACAACATGTTAGCAAAGGGTTAGTTAATGTCTTTAATATGTAAAGAGCTCATATAAATCAATAATAAAAAGATGACCATAACACAAAAATGGGCAAAGCACGTGAATAGTTATTTCACCGAAGAGGAAAAACAAATGGCCAATAAACAAGAAAGAACGTTGAATCTCAAAGGCAATCAAACAAACCAAAACTAAAACACCGAGAGAGTGGTTTTTTCCAGGAACGTGGTTAAACGAAAAGTTTTAAATGTCGATAATCTCTACTATTGCAACGGTGAGGGGAAATAGTCTCAGGTATTGCTGTGGTAAATTGGAACATTCTTTGTAAGGGGCAGTTTCATACAATGTTATCTCAGCCTTTAAAAGTTTTCACTGCATTTGGTCCTGAAATTATTCTTCTGGAAATTTATCCAAAGGAAACAGAGATGTGCAGAATATTAAATCAGAATTTTCATCATGGTGTTATTTGAAATGTAAAGTTGGAGTCAAATAAAATGTCAAGCAATAGAGAATGACGACACGTTTATGTGACTTCATATTATACGTCTGTCTCGGGTTTCCAGTGCTTCTAAAACAGAAACACCACAAGTGTATAGCTTTAACAAACAAAAATGTATTCTCTCACAGTCTAGGATGCTAGAAGTCTGAATTCAGGGCACCAGCTCCAGGGGAAGGCTTTCTGTCTTTTGGCTCTGGGGGAAGGTTCTTGTCTCTTCAGCTCTGTTTCCTGGTGCCTTGAAGATCTCCATGTGGCCTGGCATCTATCTTCCCCACCTCTGCTTACTCTCTTGCTTATTTAATCTCATTTATTTCACAAAAGAGATTGACTCAAGACACTCATCCTGTCTCATTAACAGAAAAAAGACAACCCAGGGTAGCATCTCTTGTTTCCTACCATAGCTTGCAGAGACCCTAACCCCGTCTCATTAATATAAAAAAGACAACCCATTCCCAGATGGGATTATAACCACAGGCATACTAAAAAAAAAAAAAAAAAGCAAAGGAAACTCGTTGACATTGAATGGATTCAGACTCATAGCGACCCTAGAGCATACAGTAGAAGTGCTACATGGGGTTTTCGAGGTTGTAAATCTTTACAGAAGCAGACTGCCACACCTTTCTCCCATGGAGCAGCTGGGGGTTGGCACCACTGACTTTATAGTTAGCAGCTGAGTGCTTAAGCTCTGAGCCAGCCCAACCACAGGCATAGTAGACCTAAGGATTTACAACACATGTTTTGGGGGGACACAATTAAATTCGTAACAACAGCAGCAATTGAAATATATTGTTTAACGACTTGAGAACTCTTAAAATAGTTGATGCTACTTCCAAGTAGCACCCTATTCCCTCTGTTTTCATCTTAACTTTTAGAATTTTGCCCCCAAACCTGCTCCTCCTTCAGTCTTCTCCCAGAGGCTGGCTCCTCTCCCGTGCCTAGCCTTAAGGTGTTGGGACCCTATTTCTTCTCTCTGTATGTTCTCCCGTGATCCCGTCCCGCTCCTGGTTTAAATGCCACCTGTTTACATCTGCCGTTGATGAGCAGTTCCATGGTAGCATCTCTTGTTTCCAACCATAGCGTGCAGAGGAGGGCCCACACTAAGCTTCTCAAAGATGCAGTGTGACTCCTCACCAGCATGTTTCTTCTTACAGGAGTGTCTCTCTGTCCTCCCAAAGACTCAGCTTGGAGATTGGATCTCTGGCCTGACAAATTAAAACATTTCTAATACTCCATTCCCCCGACCTTCTGAGCAATTGCTCAACACCCTTCCAGTATCTCCACCTCATTTACTGAAGGCTGCAGTCCAGGTGAAGGATTCCACCCCAGAAGCATATTATGTCGGTTCCAGGACCTTGAGCCCCGAGTCCCAGGTGTGTGCTCCCATGTCAAGAAGTTCTCCAAGGTATTGACTTATAATCTGCCCCCCTGCCCCCCGCGGGTCCCACATGCTCAAAACCCATTCCCACATGTATTATCCCAGCTCTTGCAGGTCCTGCAGCTCCTTCTGAATATAAGGTGTTTCCCACCCAAACAGGAACGCTGTTTTCCTCCTTTGGCTGGGATGATACCGCACCCTGCCATCAGTCTGGAAGCAATGAAAAATTAGCGGGGGATGGATGTTGGGTAAGAGAAGAAAAATCTCTTGAGACACTGCCTTGGATGAAGTCATTGCAGGGTCCCCAGGAAAAAGGGGGCTGCTTCTACCTGGCTAAGGATTCAGTAAAAATGGCACGGCAGTGGCGGCTGACTCCCCTCTAACTTCTCGCGTACGAGAGAGAATCACCATGAGCATCCACAGCCCAAGGCTGATTGCTATGAGGTGGAGGTCAGACATACCGACAACCTCCAACCCTTCTGGTTTTTTTACTATTTTTTTCCATCCTTTTACTTTCAACCTATCCGTGTTAATTTTATTCCTTTTTTTAAATTTTTATTGTGCTTTAAGTGAAAGTTTACAAATCAACTCACTCTCTCATACAAAAATTTGTGTACACCTTGCTATATAATCCTAATTGCTTTCCCCCTAATCACACAGCCCCCTCCTTCCCTCCACTCTCTCTTTTCGTGTCCATTCTGACAGCTTCTGAGACCCTTTGCCCTCTCATCTCCCCTCCAGATAGGAGATGCCAACGTAGTCTCGTGTCTGCTTGAAAAGAGAAGCTCACTCCTCACCAGTATCATTTTCTCTCCCACAGTCCAGTTCAATCCTTGTCTGAAGAGTTGGCTTTGGGAATGGCTCCTGTCTTGGGCTAACAGAAGGTCTGTGGACCATGGCCACCAGGGTTGCTCTAGTCTCAGTCAGACCATTAAGTCTGGTCTTTTTAGGAGCATTTGGGGTCTGCATCCCACTGCTGTCCTGCTCCCTCAGTGGTTCTCTGCTGTGTCCCCTGTCAGGGTAGTCATCCGTTGTAGCCCGGCACGGTCTAGTTCTCCTGGTCTCAGGCTGATGTCGTCTCTGGTTTACGTGGCCCCTTGTGTCTCTTGGGCTCATAATTACCTTGTGTCCTTAGTGTTCTTCATCCCCCTTTGCTCCAGGTGGCTTGAGACCAATTGATGCATCTCAGATGGCTGCTTGCTAGCGTTTAAGACCCCACACGCCACTCTCCAAAGTGGGATAGAGAAGGTTTTCTTAACAGATTTCATTATGCCAGTTGACTTAGATGTCTCGTGAAAGCATGGTCCACAACCCCCCGCCCCTGCTACACTGGCCTTTGAAGCATTCAGTTTACTCAGGAAACTTCTTTGCTTTCAGTTTAGTCCAGTTGTGCTGACCTCTCCAGTATTGCGTGTTGTCTTTCCCTTCACCTAAAGTAGTTCTTATCTACTATCTACTTAGTGAATACCCCTCTGCCTCCCTCCCCCCTCGCGTAACCATCAAAGAATATTTTCTTCTCTGTTTAGACTGTTTCTCAAGTTCTTATAATAGTGGTGTTACACAATATTTGTCCTTTTGCAACTGACTAATTGCACTCAGCATAATGCCTTCCTGATGCCTCCATGTTACGAAATGTTTCATAGATTCATCATTGTTCTTTATCGACGTGGAATATTCCATTGTGTGAATATGCCGTAATTTATTTATCCATTCATCCATTGATGGGCACCTTGGTTGCTTCCAACTTTTTCTATTGTAAACAGTGCTACAATGAACATGGGTGTGCATATATCTGTTTGTGTAAAGGCTCTTATTTCTCTAGGATATATTCCAAGGAGTGGGATTGCTGGATCGTGGTAGTTCTATTTCTAGCTTTTTAAGGAAGCACCAAATTGATTTCCAAAGTGGTTGTACCATTTGACATTCCCACCAGCCGTGTGTAAGTGTTCCAGTCTCCCCACAACCTCTCCAACATTTATTATTTTGTGTGTTTTGGATTAATGTCAGCTTCACTGGAGTGAAATGGAATCTCACTGTAGTTTTGATTTGCATTTCTCTAAAGGCTAATGATCTTGAGCATTTCCTCATATATCTGTTAGCTACCTGAATGTCTTCGTTAGTGAAGTGTCTGTTCATATCCCCTTTGCCCCTTTTTTAATTGGGTTATGTGTCTGTTTGTAGTTGAGTTTTTGCAGTATCATACAGATTTTACAGGTCAGGCGCTGATCCGAAATGTCATAGCTAAACACTTTTTCCCAGTCTGTAGGTAATCTTTTTACTCTTCTGGTGAACTCTTTGGATGAGCATGTTGCTGTTGTTGTTGTTAGGTGCCGTCGAGTCAGTTCCGACTCATAGCGACCCTATGTACAACAGAACGAAACACTGCCCTGTCCTTCGTCATCCTCACAATCGTTGTTACGCTTGAGCTCATTGTTGCAGCCACTGTGTCAGTCCACCTCGTTGAGGGTCTTCCTCTTTTGCGCTGACCCTGTACTCTGCCAAGCATGATGTCCTTCTCCAGGGGCTGAGCCCTCCTGACAACATGTCCCAAGTATGTAAGACGCAGTCTCGCCATCCGTGCCTCTCAGGAGCATTCTGGCCGCACTTATTCCAAGACAGATTTGTTCATTCTTTTGGCAGTCCATGGTATATTCAATATTCTTCGCCAACACCACAGTTCAAAGGCGTCAACTCTTCTTCGGGTTTCCTTACTCATCGTCCAGCTTTCACGTGTAGTTGATGCGATTGAAAATACCATGGCTTGGGTCAGGCGCACCTTAGTCTTCTGGGTGACATCTTTGCTCTTCAACACTTTGAAGAGGTCCTTTGCAGCAGATTTCCCCAATGCAAAGCATGCTGCTACCATGGCTGTTGATTGTGGATCCAAGGAAAATGAAATCCTTGACAACTTCAATCTTTTCTCTGTTTATCATGATGTTGCTCATTGGTCCAATTCTGAGGATTTTTTTTTTCTTTATGTTGAGGTGTAATCCATACTGAAGGCTGTGGTCTTTGATCTTCATCAGTAAGTGCTTCAAGTCCTCTTCATTTTCAGGAAGCAAGGTTGTGTCATCTGCATAACGCAGGTTGTTAATGAGTCTTCCTCCAATCCTGATGCCCCGTTCTTCTTCATATAGTCCACTTTCTCAGATTCATTTGCTCAGCATACAGACTGAATAAGTATGGTGAAAGAATACCAGCCTGACGCACACCTTTCCTGACTTTAAACCAATCAGTGTCCCCTTGTTCTGTCCAAACAACTGCCTCTTGAGCTATGTAAAGTTTCCTCAAGAGCACAATTAAGTGTTCTGGAATTCCCATTCTTCGCAATTTTATCCATAGTTTGCTATGATCCACACAGTCGAATGTCTTTGCATAGTCAACAAAACACAAGTAAACATCCTTCTGGTATTCTCTATTTTCAGCCAGCATCCATCTGACATCAGCAGTGATATCCCTGGTTCCCCGTCCTCTTCTGTAACCGGCCTGAATTTCTGGCAGATTCCTGTTGATATACTGTTGCAGCCATTTTTGAATGATCTTCAGCAAAATTTTGTTTGTGTGTGATATTAATGATATTTGTCTGTAATTTCCACGTTCGGTTGGATCACCTTTCTTGGGACTAGGCATCAGTATGGATCTGTTCCAGTCAGTTGGCCAGGAAGCTGTCTTCCACATTTCTTGGCATAGACGAGTGAGCATCTCCAGCGCTGCGTCTGTTTGTTGAAACATCTCAATTGATATTCCATCAATCCCTGGAGCCTTGTTATTCACCAATGCCTTCAGAGCAGCTTGGACTTCTTCCTTCAGTACCATCGGTTCCTGATCATATGCCACCTCCTGAAATGGTTGAACATCGACTAATTCTTTTTGGTAGAATGACTCTGTGTATTCCTTCCATCTTCTTTTGATGCTTCCTGCGTCTCTTAATATTTTCCCCATGGAATCCTTCACTATTGCAACTCGAGGCTTGAATTTTTTCTTCAGTTCTTTCAGCTTGAGAAAGGCCGAGCGTGTTCTTCCCTTTTGGTTTTCCATCTCCAGCTCTTTGCACATGTCATTATAATACTTTACTTTGTCTTCTTGAGAGGCCCTTTGAAATCTTCTGTTCAGTTCTTTTACTTCATCAATTCTTCCTTTTGCTTTAACTGCTCGACGTTCAAGAGCAAGTTGCAGAGTCTCCTCTGACATCCATCTTCGTCTTTTCTTCTTTCTTGTCTTTTCAGTGACCTCTTGCTTTCTTCATGGATGATGTCCTTGGTGTCCTTCCACAACTCGTCTGGTCTTCTGTCACTAGTGTTCAATGCATCAAATCTATTCTTGAGATGGTCTCTAAATTCAGTTGGGTTATGCTCAAGGTCATATTTTGGCTCTCGTGGACTTGCTCTGATTTTCTTCAGTTTCAGCTTGAACTTGCATATGAGCAATTGATGGTCTGTTCCACAGTCAGCCCCTGGCCTTGTTCTGACTGATGATATTGAGCTTTTCCATCATCTCTTTCCACAGATGTTGTCAATTTGATTTCTGTGTGTTCCATCTGGCAAGGTCCATGTGTATAGTCGGTGTTTATGTTGGTGAAAGAAGGTATTTGCAGTGAAGAAGTTGTTGGCCTTGCAAAATTCTATCATTCGATCTCTTGCATTGTTTCTCTCACCAAGGCCATAATTTCCAACTCCTGATCCTACTTCTTTGTTTCCAACTTTCACATTCCAATCGCCAGTAATTTCAATGGATCTTGATTGAATATTCGGTCAATTTCAGACTACAGCAGCTGATAAAAAACTTCTATTTTTTCATCTTTGGATGAAGCATAGGTGTTTGATTTTCAGAAGCTCCCAGTTATCTGGTTTCTCTTCTGCATTGTTAGTAATCTTTTGAATACTGTTTATGCCATGTATTAGGGCTCCTAACGTTGTCCCTATTTTTTCTTCCATGAGCTTTATCATTTTCGATTTTATATTTGGGTCTTAGATCCATTTTGACTTCGTTTTTGTGCATGGTGTGAGGTATGGGTCTTGTTTCTTTTTTTTTTTTTTTTGCGGGTGGATATCCAGTTATGCCAGCACCATTTGTTAAAAAGGCTATCTTTTCCCCCATTTAAGTGATTCGGGGACTTTGTCAAATATCAACTGCTCGTATATGGATGGATTTATGTCTGGCTTCTCAATTCTGTTCCATTGGTCTATGGATCTCTTGTTGTACCAGTACCAGGCTGTTCCGACTACTGTGGTGGTATGATAGGTTCTAAAATCAGGTAGAGTGAGGCCTCCCACTTTGTTCTTGTTTTTCAGTAATGCTTTACTTCTCTGGGGCCTCTTTCCCTTCCATATGAAGTTGGTGATTTGTTTCTCCATCTCATTAAAGAATGTCGTTGGACTTTGGATCGGAATTGCATTGTATCTATAGATCGCCGAGGGTAGGATAAACATTTTTACAATGTTAAGTCTTCCTATCCATGAGCGAGGTATTTTTTTCCTCTTTGGTAGGTGTCTTTTGGTCTCTTGCAGAAATGATTTGTAGTTCTCTTTGTATAAGTCTTTTACATCTCTGGTAAGGTTTATTCTTGGGGGCTACCGTAAACGGGATCGATTTGGTGATTTCCTCTAGGATGTTCCTTTTGTTGCTGTAGAGGAATCCAACGGATTTTGGTATGTTTATCTTGTATCCTTGGAAACCCTGGTGGCATAGTGGTTAAGTGCTACGGCTGCTCACCAAAGGGTCGGCAGTTCGAATCCGCCAGGCGCTCCTTGGAAACTCTATGGGGCAGTTCTACTCTGTCCTATAGGTTCGCTATGAGTCAGAATCGACTCGACGGCACTGGGGTCTTTTTTTATCTTGTATCCTGATAGTCTGCTGAACTCTTCTATTAGTTTCAGTAGTTTTCTTGAGGATTCCTTACGGTTTTCTGTGTATAAGGTCATGTTATCTGCAAATAGAGATACTTTTACTTCTTCCTTGCCAACCTGGATGCCCTTTATTTCTTTATCTAGCCTAGTTGCTCTGGCTAGGACCTCCAGCACAATGTTGAATAAGAGCGGTGGTAAAGGGCATCCTTGTCTGGTTCCCGATCTCAAGGGGAATGCTTTCAGGCTCTCTCCATTTAGGGTGATGTTGGCTGTTGGCTTTGTATAAATGCCCTTTATTATGTTGAGGAATTTTCCTTCTATTCCTGTTTTGCTGAGAGTTTTTATCATGAATGAGTGTTGAACTTTGTCAAATGCCTTTCTGCATCAATTGATAACATCATTTGGTTTTTGACTTTTATTTATATGGTGGATTACATTAATTGTTTTTCTAATATTGAACCATCTTTGCATACCTGGTATAAATCCCACTTGGTCATGGCGAATTATTTTTTTGATATGTTGTTGAATTCTATTGGCTAGAATTTGGTTGAAGATTTGTGCATCTACCTTCATGAGGGATATATGTCCATCATTTTCTTTTCTTGTGGTGCGTTTATCCGGTTTTGGTATCAGGGATATGGTGCCTTCATAGAATGAGTTTGGGAGTATTCCCTCCTTTTCTATGCTCTGAAATACCTTCAGTAGTAGTGGTGTTAACTCTTTTTTGAAAGTTTGGTAGAATTCTGCAATGAAGCCGTCAGGCCCAGGGTTCTTTTTTGTTGGGAGTTTTTCGATTACCTTTTCAATCTCTTTTGTTATGGGTCTATTTAGTGTCTCTACCTCTGTTTGTGTTAGTTTAGGTAGGTAGTGTGTTTCTAGGAATTCATCCGTTTCTTCTAGGTTTACAAATTTGTTAGAGTACAATTTTTCAAAGTAATCTAATATGATTCTTTAAATTTCATTTGGGTCTGTGGTAATATCGTCCATCTCATTTCTTAGTCAGGTTATTTGTTTCCTCTCCTTTTTTTCTTTTGTCAGTTTGGCCAATGGTTTATCAATTTTGTTAATTTTTTCATAGAACAAGCTCTTGGTCTTGTTAATTGTATCGGTTGTTTTTCTGTTTTCTATTTCATTTAATTCTGCTCCAGTTTTTATTATTTGCTTTCTTCTGGTGCCTGAGGATTTCTTTTGTTGCTCTCTTTGTTCAAGTTGTAGGGATAATTCTTTGATTTTGGCCCTTTCTTCTTTTTGGATGTGTGCATTTATTGATAGAAATCGACCTCTGAGCACTGCTTCTGCTGTGTCCCAAAGGTTCTAATAGGAAGTGTTTTCATTCTCATTGGGTTCTATGAATCTCTCCATTCCATCCTTAATGTCTTCTTATAATCCAGTCTTTTTTGAGCAGGGTATTGTTCAGTTTCCAAGTGTTTGATTTCTTTTCCCTGCTTTTTCTGTTATTGATTTCCACTTTTATGGCCTTACGGTCAGAGAAGATGCTTTGTAATATTTCAATGTTTTGGATTCTGCTAAGGCTGGCACTGGGTAAAGGCTTACTTTATGACCTAATACGTGGTCTCTTCTAGAAAATGTTCCATGTGCACTAGAAAAGAAAGTAAAATTGGCTGCTGTTGGGTGGAGTGTTCTGTGTATATGTCCATGAGGTCAACTTGGTTGATTGTGGCATTTAGGCCTTCCGTGTCTTTATTGCATTTCTTTCTGGATGTCCTGTCCTTCACTAAAAGTGGTGCTTTGAAGTGTCCTACTATAATTGTGGAGCTGTGTATGTCACTTTTCAATGCTGGCAGAGTTTGTTTTATGTATCTTGCAGCCCTGTCATTGGGTGCATAAATGTTTCATATGGTTATAGCCTCCTGGTATATCGTCTCTTTAATCATTACATAGTGTCCTCCTTATCCTTTCTGATGGATTTAACTTTAAAGTCTATTTTGCCAGAATTTAATTGTCGTTTGCTTGATATATTTTTTTCCATCTTTAGAGTTTTAGTTTGTTTGTGTCTCTAAGTCTAAGGTGTGTCTCTTGTAGGCAGCATATAGACGGATCATGTTTTTTTATCCATTCTGCCACTCTCTGTCTCTTCATTGGTGAACTTAGTCCATTGACATTCAGCCTAATTATGGATAGGTATGAATTTAGTGCTATCATTTTGATGTCCTTTTGTGTGTGTTGTTGACAGTTTATTTTTCCCACTTAATTTTTTGTGCTGAGTCGTTTATCTTTATATATTGTCTGTTCCTGATATTCATTGTTGTTGATTTTGTTTCTGCTGAGTCTCTATTTTTTTTTCTCGCATTTTATTTTGATGTGTAGGATAGTTTGTCTCCTTTGTGGTTACCTTAACATTTACCCCGATTTTTCTAAATTTAAACCTAACTTTTATTTCTTTCTATCGCCTTGTCTTCTTCTCCATATGAAGGATCTATGAGTACATTTCTTAGTCTCTCCTTATTGTTTTAATGTTGTCTTCTTTTGCGGAATAACATCGCTGTTTCCCTGTTTTGAGTGTTTTTTTACCTTGATTTATTTTTGTGATTTCCCTGTCTGGGTTGACATCTGATTGCTCTGTCCCATGTTCTCGTCTTGGGTTGATACCTGATATTATTGATTTTCTAACCAAAGAGCTCTCTTCAGTATTTCTGGTAGTTTTGGTTTGGTTTTACAACTTCCCTAATCTTCTGTTTATCTGGAAATGTCCGAATTTCACCTTCATATTTGAGAGACAGTTTTGCTGGATATATGACTCTTGGCTGGCAATTTTTGTTCATCCATGCTTTACATAAGTCATTCCATTGCCTTCTTGCCCGCACGGATTCTGCCGAGTAGTCCGAGGTTATTCTTATTGATTCTCCTTTGTAGGTGACTTTTTGTTTATCCCTAGCTGCTCTTAAAATTCTCTCTTTATCTTTGGTAACTTTGAGTATAATATGTCTTGGTGACTTTCTTTTAACATCTACCTTATGTAGAGTTCAATGAGCACCTTGGATAGCTATCTTCTCATCTTTCACAATATCAGGGAAGTTTTCTGCCAACAAATCTTCAACAATTCTCTCCGTATTTTCTGTTATCCCTCCCTGGTCTGGTACTCCAATCACTCATCGGTTATTTCTCTTCATAGAGTCCCACATGATTCCTAAGGTTTCTTCATTTTTTTAAATTCTTCTTATCTGGTTTTTCTTCAAATATATTGGTGCCAAGTGCTTTATCTTCAAGCTCAGCAGTTCTGCCCTCCACTTGCTCAGTTCCGCTCCTCTGACTTTCTACTGAGTTGTCTAATTCTGAACTTTTATTGTTAATCTTCTGATTTTCTGATTGCTGTCTGTCTATGGATTCTTGCAGCTTATTAAATTTTTTCATTATGTTCCTGAATAACCTTTTTAATTTCTTCAACTGCTTTATCTGTGTGTTCCTTGTCTCGTTCTGTGTATTCCCTGATTTCCTTCCTTCCTGTTGTCCTCAACGGCTCTGTATATCAATCTCTTGTATTCTGCCTCTGGTAGTTCCAGGAAGGCACTTTCATCTAGATGATCCCCTGATTCTTTGTTTTGAGAGCTTATTGAGGCGCTCATGGTCCGTTTGTTTATGCGACTTGATATTGGCTGTTGTCTCTGAATCATCTATAAGTTATTGTATTAGTTTATTTTATGTTTGATTACTGTATCCTAGCTTCTTGCTATGTTTTGTTTTGATATGCCCAAATGGGTTGCTTGAGTGAGCTAGCTTGATTATTTTTGCCTTTGGAGCTCTGACATCCTGTCCCCAGGTGGCTAGAGCTGTTATCAGGTATATCAGTCTAGGATTCCATTCCCTTTTCTTGTATGAATCCCGCTCAGGTGTCCAGGTAGCTGATCTTCAAGTGCGTGCTACAGGCTCTGTTCTACAGTCTTAGAGGGGCTGAAGTGATTGGTGTAAGTACCAGTCTCTGGTTGCAGCAGGGGCTTATGCTCTGAAGAAGGCACGGGGCTGAGAATCATCCCCCAAGTGTCTCTGAGGAAAGCACATCCCTCTTCCCTAGAGTGTACAGGTGGGTGGGTTCTGCAGACGGACCATGGGCACCCAATGTTTTTGGTTGTGAAGACTGGGAGGTACCAGTCATCCTTGGACCACTGTTGCGGGTGGCTGGGGGACCTGAGAGGAGCCACCAGTCCTTAGGCCCCTGATGTGGGTATGTGAGGACCCTGTCTAATAGACAAAACGGTGTCAAACATCAATCACCCACCTCTCCATCGCACAGCTGAAACAGTTGTAGTATGCCAACAACGGTCTGTTCTACTGAAAATAGGCCCACACAGGTCCATGCAGGGGGGAAAGGTACTCAAAGCCCACAAACCATTTATGCCTGGAGAGGAGCTGCTTCTATCTTGAGCTCCCCTGGTTAGTGGAGCTGGCAAATTATCTTTTCCCCCAATTGCGAGTTTGTTCCTTCTCCAAGGCCGAGAGGATGGCTCTAGGTGCTCCACTGGGCCTATCTCAGGCTCAGTGAAATCAACAGCCTCTGAAGCCAGCTTGGGGGCAGGGCGTGGTAAAATATACGCAAGTACTTAGCTTTTGCCGAGAGGAGCATTCTTCTCTGGTTGTGGAGGTGTGAGTAGTCTGTGTGGCTGGCTGCTTCTCCCTTAGGAGACTGTGGACGAACGCTAGTACCAGCCCACCACAGCTGCTACCGGGAATGGTGCCTGAGGGCTTCTGGCAATTCAGGTCTGTTAATTCCTCTCTGCTTCTGAACTGTCTCTTCTTCACCCTACCCCTCAGTTTGCTTTCTAACTTTGCCTTTGATGCTCAGGGCTCCTAGCCTGTCATAAATATACTCGTTTCGAAATCTATAAGAAAGGAGAGGCAGAGCCAAGATGGCGGACTAGGCAGACGCTACCTCGGATCCCTCTTACAACAAAGACACAGAAAAACAAGTGAATCGATCACATACATAACAATCTACGAACCCTGAACAACAAACACAGATTTAGAGACGGAGAATAAACTAATACGGGGAAGCAGCGATTGTTTTCAGAGCGTGGAGCCAGCGTACCAGTCAGGTACGGCACAAGCACAGAGAGCTGCTCCACCCCCCTGAACTAACCCCGGGAGGGGGACCAGCCGGATCCGCGGGCGGCGTGGGACGCAGCCGGTAGGAGAAGTCCCCGGGAGGTAGTGACTGGTCTTGGAACGGGGAGAGCAGCGTCCCAGCCGGGGAACTGTCCCGCCGGGATTTGGACTGGACGCAGGTACGGCATAAACACGGAGAGCTGCTCCACCCCCTGAACCAACCCCGGGAGGGGGCCCAGCCGGTTTTGCGTGGGTGGCATGGGACGCAGCTGGTAGGAGAAGTCCCCGGGAGGCAGCGACTGGTATTGGAGTGGGGAGAACAGCGTCCCAGCCGGGACACTCGGTCACGGCACAAGCACGGGGAGCTGCTCCACCCACCTGAACTAACCCCGGGAGTGGGCCCAACTGGTTTGCGGGGGCGGCACGGCAACGCGGCTGGAGGGACGAGAAGTCCCCGGGAGGCAGCGACTGATTTTGGAGTCGAGAGTGCACCGTCCCAGCAGGGGAGCCTTGACGCTGGGCGTGGGGCTGGAAGCAGAGGATCTGACCATGACTCCAGCGGGCCAGACACCCCGGGGGCAATCTCCACACAGCCAGCACACATAGGCGACGCGCCCCGCGGGAATCTCAGATATAATAGTCATTCCAAGCAAGACAAGCAACTCTGGCTGTATTCTGAGGTGCTACTCTCCTATCTCTCTGTTCCCTCCCCCACCCTCCCCAGGCGGCTTCATTAACATCCGAATAGCCTGAGCCAGAGGGAGAACTCTGATAGGGATCTGACTGCATTTTTTTTTAGCGGATTTTCTGGAAAAACTAGTTTCCCAGTGATGGCTCGGAGACAACAATCCATATCAAACCACTTAAAGAAGCAGACCATGACAGCTTCTCCAACCCCCCAAACAAAAGAATCAAAATCTTTCCCAAATGAAGATACAATCCTGGAATTATCAGATACAGAATATAAAAAACTAATTTACAGAATGCTTCAAGACATCACAAATGAAATAAGGCAAACTGCAGAAAAAGCCAAGGAACACACTGATAAAACTGTTGAAGAACTCAAAAAGATTATTCAAGAACATACTGGAAAAATTAATAAGTTGCAAGAATCCATAGAGAGACAGCATGTAGAAATCCAAAAGATTAACAATAAAATTACAGAATTAGACAACACAATAGGAAGTCAGAGGAGCAGACTCGAGCAATTAGAATGCAGACTGGGACATCTGGAGGACCAGGGAATCAACACCAACATAGCTGAAAAAAAATCAGATAAAAGAATTAAAAAAAATGAAGAAACCCTAAGAATCATGTGGGACTCTATCAAGAAGGATGACCTGCGGGTGATTGGAGTCCAAGAACAGGGAGGGGAGACAGAAAACAGAGAGAAAATAGTTGAAGAACTCCTGACACCAAACTTCCCTGACATCATGAAAGACGAAAGGATATCTATCCAAGATGCTCATCGAACCCCATTTAAGATTGATCCAAAAAGAAAAACACCAAGACATATTATCATCAAACTCGCCAAAACCAAAGATAAAGAGAAAATTTTAAAAGCAGCCAGGGAGAAAAGAAAGGTTTCCTTCAAGGGAGAATCAATAAGAATAAGTTCAGACTACTCAGCAGAAACCATGCAGGCAAGAAGGCAATGGGACGACATATACAGAGCACTGAAGGAGAAAAACTGCCAGCCAAGGATCATATATCCAGCAAAACTCTCTCTGAAATATGAAGGCGAAATTAAGATATTTACAGATAAACACAAGTTTAGAGAATTTGCAAAAACCAAACCAAAGCTACAAGAAATACTAAAGGATATTGTTTGGTCAGAGAACCAATAATATCAGATATCAGCACAACACAAGGTCACAAAACAGAACGTCCTGATATCAACTCAAATAGGGAAATCACAAAAACAAACAAATTAAGATTAATTGAAAAAAAATACACATAACAGGGAATCATGGAAGTCAATAGGTAAAAGATCACAATAATCAAAAAGAGGGACTAAATACAGGAGGCATTGAACTGCCATATGGAGAGTGATACAAGGCGATATAGAACAATACAAGTTAGGTTTTTACTTAGAAAAATAGGGGTAAATAATAAGGTAACCACAAAAAGGTATAACAACTCTATAACTCAAGATAAAAGCCAAGAAAAACGTAACGACTCAACTAGCATAAAGTCAAACACTATGAAAATGAGGATCTCACAATTTACTAAGAAAAACGCCTCAGCACAAAAAAGTATGTGGAAAAATGAAATTGACAACAACACACATAAAAAGGCATCAAAATGACAGCACTAAAAACTTATTTATCTATAATTACGCTGAATGTAAATGGACTAAATGCACCAATAAAGAGACAGAGAGTCACAGACTCGATAAAGAAACATGATCCATCTATATGCTGCCTACAAGAGACACACCTTAGACTTAGAGTCACAAACAAACTAAAACTCAAAGGATGGAAAAAAATATATCAAGCAAACAATAAGCAAAAAAGAAGAGGAGTAGCAATATTAATTTCTGACAAAATAGACTTTAGACTTAAATCCACCACAAAGGATAAAGAAGGACACTACATAATGATAAAAGGGACAATTGCTCAGGAAGACATAACCCCAATGACAGGGCTGCAAGATACATAAATCAAATTTTAACAGAATTGAAAAGTGAGATAGATACCTCCACAATTATAGTAGGAGACTTCAACACACCACTTTGGGAGAAGGACAGGACATCCAGTAAGAAGCTCAATAGAGACACGGAAGATCTAATTACAACAATCAATCAAATTGACCTCATTGACTTATACAGAACTCTCCACCCAACTGCCGCAAAGTATACTTTTTTTTCTAGCGCACATGGAACATTCTCTAGAATAGACCACATATTAGGTCATAAAACAAACCTTTGCAGAGTCCAAAACATCGCAATATTACAAAGCATCTTCTCAGACCACAAGGCAATAAAACTAGAGATCAATAACAGAAAAACTAGGGAAAAGAAATCAAATACTTGGAAAATGAACAATACCCTCCCGAAAAAAGAATGGGTTATAGAAGACATCAAGGAGGGAATAAGGAAATTCATAGAAAGCAATGAGAATGAAAATACTTCCTATCAAAACCTCTGGGACACAGCAAAAGCCGTGCTCAGAGGCCAATTTATATCGATAAATGCACACATACAAAAAGAAGAAAGAGCCAAAATCAGAGAACTGTCCCTACAACTTGAACAAATAGAAAGTGAGCAACAAAAGAATCCATCAGGCACCAGAAGAAAACAAATATTAAAAATTAGAGCTGAACTAAATGAATTAGAGAACAGAAAAACAATTGAAAGAATTAACAAAGCCAAAAGCTGGTTCTTTGAAAAAATTAACAAAATTGATAAACCATTGGCTAGACTGACTAAAGAAATCCAGGAAAGGAAACAAATAACCCGAATAAGAAACGAGAAGCACCACATCACAACAGAACCAAATGAAATTAAGAGAATCATTTCAGATTATTATGAAAAATTGTACTCTAACAAATTTGAAAACCTAGAAGAAATGGATGAATTCCTGGAAAAACACTACCTACCTAAACTAACACATTCAGAAGTAGAACAACTAAATAGACCCATAACAAAAAAAGAGATTGAAACGGTAATCAAAAAACTCCCAACAAAAAAAAGCCCTGGCCCGGACGGCTTCACTGCAGAGTTCTACCAAACGTTCAGAGAAGAGTTAACACCACTACTTCTGAAGGTATTCCAAAGCATAGAAAATGACGGAATACTACCCAACTCATTCTATGAAGCCACCATCTCCCTGATACCAAAACCAGGTAAAGACATTACAAAAAAAGAAAATTATAGACCTATATCCCTCATGAACATAGATGCAAAAATCCTCAACAAAATTCTAGCCAATAGAATCCAACAACACATCAAAAAAATAATTCACCCTGATCAAGTGGGATTTATACCAGGTATGCAAGGCTGGTTTAATATCAGAAAAACCATTCATGTAATCCACCATATAAATAAAACAAAAGACAAAAACCACATGATCTTATCAATTGATGCAGAAAAGGCATTTGACAAAGTCCAACACCCATTTATGAGAAAAACTCTTACCAAAATAGGAATTGAAGGAAAATTCCTCAACATAATAAAGGGCATCTATGCAAAGCCAACAGCCAATATCACTCTAAATGGAGAGAACCTGAAAGCATTTCCCTTGAGAACGGGAACCAGACAAGGATGCCCTTTATCACCGCTCTTATTCAACATCGTGCTGGAAGTCCTAGCCAGGGCAATTAGGCTAGACAAAGAAATAAAAGGTATCCGGATTGGCAAGGAGGAAGTAAAGTTATCACTATTTGCAGATGACATGATTATATACACAGAAAACCCTAAGGAATCCTCCAGAAAACTACTGAAACTAATAGAAGAGTTTGGCAGAGTCTCAGGTTATAAAATAAACATACAAAAATCACTTGGATTCCTCTACATCAACAAAAAGAACACCGAAGAGGAAATAACCAAATCAATACCATTCACAGTAGCCCCCAAGAAGATAAGATACTTAGGAATAAATCTTACCAAGGATGTAAAAGACCTATACAAAGAAAACTACAAAGCTCTACTACAAGAAATTCAAAAGGACATACTTAAGTGGAAAAAGATACCTTGCTCATGGATAGGAAGACTTAACATAGTAAAAATGTCTATTCTACCAAAAGCCATCTATACATTTAACGCACTTCCGATCCAAATTCCAATGTCATATTTTAAGGGGATAGAGAAACAAATCACCAATTTCATATGGAAGGGAAAGAAGCCCCGGATAAGCAAAGCACTACTGAAAAAGAAGAAGAAAGTGGGAGGCCTCACTCTACCTGATTTCAGAACCTATTATACAGCCACAGTAGTCAAAACAGCCTGGTACTGGTACAAGAACAGGCACATAGACCAATGGAACAGAATTGAGAACCCAGACATAGATCCATCCACGTATGAGCAGCTGATATTTGACAAAGGCCCAGTGTCAATTAATTGGGGAAAAGATAGCCTTTTTAACAAATGGTGCTGGCACAACTGGATATCCATTTGCAAAAAAATGAAACAGGACCCATACCTTACACCATGCACAAAAACTAACTCCAAGTGGATCAAAGACCTAAACATAAAGACTAAAACGATAAAGATCATGGAAGAAAAAATTGGGACAACCCTAGGAGCCCTAATACAAGGCATAAACAGAATACAAAACATTACCAAAAATGATGAAGAGAAACCCGATAACTGGGAGCTCCTAAAAATCAAACACCTATGCTCATCTAAAGACTTCACCAAAAGAGTAAAAAGACCACCTACAGACTGGGAAAGAATTTTCAGCTATGACATCTCCGACCAGCGCCTGATCTCTAAAATCTGTATGATTCTGTCAAAACTCAACCACAAAAAGACAAACAACCCAATCAAGAAGTGGGCAAAGGATATGAACACACATTTCACTAAAGAAGATATTCAGGCAGCCAACAGATACATGAGAAAATGCTCTCGATCATTAGCCATTAAAAAAACATGAGAAAATGCTCTCGATCATTGGCCATTAGAGAAATGCAAATTAAAACTACGATGAGATTCCATCTCACACCAGCAAGGCTGGCATTAATCCAAAAAACACAAAATAATAAATGTTGGAGAGGCTGCGGAGAGATTGGAACTCTTATACACTGCTGGTGGAAATGTAAAATGGTACAACCACTTTGGAAATCTATCTGGCGTTATCTTAAACCGTTAGAAATAGAACTACCATACAACCCAGAAATCCCACTCCTCGGAATATACCCTAGAGATACAAGAGCCTTCACACAAACAGATATATGCACACCCATGTTTATTGCAGCTCCGTTTACAATAGCAAAAAGTTGGAAGCAACCAAGGTGTCCATCAACGGATGAATGGGTAAATAAATTGTGGTATATTCACACAACGGAATACTACGCATCGATAAAGAACAGTGACGAATCTGTGAAACATTTCATAACATGGAGGAACCTGGAAGGCATTATGCTGAGCGAAATTAGTCAGAGGCAAAAGGACAAATATTGTATAAGACCACTATTATAAGATCTTGAGAAATAGTAAACCTGAGAAGAACACATACTTTTGTGGTTACGAGGAGGGGAGAGAGGGAGGGTGGGTGAGGGTTTTTTATTGATTAATCAGTAGATGAGAACTGCTTTAGGTGAAGGGAAAGACAACACTCAATACATGGAAGGTCAGCTCAATTGGACTGGACCAAAAGCAAAGAAGTTTCCGGGATAAAATGAATGCTTCAAAGGTCAGCGGAGCAAGGGCGGGGGTCTGGGGAACATGGTTTGCGGGGACTTCTAAGTCAATTGGCAAAATAATTCTATTATGAAATCATTCTGCATCCCACTTTGAAATGTGGCGTCTGGGGTCTTAAATGCTAACAAGCGGCCATCTAAGGTGCAGCAATTGGTCTCAACCCACCTGGAGCAAAGGAAAATGAAGAACACCAAGGCCACACGACAACTAAGAGCCCAAGAGACAGAAAGGGCCACATGAACCAGAGACCTACATCATCCTGAGACCAGAAGAACTAGTTGGTGCCCGGCCACAATCGATGACTGCCCTGACAGGAAGCACAGCAGAGGACCCCTGAGGGAGCAGGAGATCAGTGGGATGCAGACCCCAAATTCTCATAAAATGACCATACTTAGTGGTCTGACTGAGACTAGAGGAATCCCGGCGGCCATGCTCCCCAGACCTTCTGTCGGCCCAGGACAAGAACCATCCCCGAAGACAACTCATCAGACATGAAAGGGACTGGTCAGCGGGTGGGAGAGAGACGCTGATGAAGAGTGAGCTAATTATATCAGGTGGACACTTGAGATTGTGTTGGCAACTCTTGTCTGGAGGGGGGATGGGAGGATAGAGAGAGAGGGAAGCCGGCAAAATTGTCACGAAAGGAGAGAGTGAAAGGGCTGACTCAAGAGGGGGAGAGCAAGTGGGAGTAGGGAGTGAGATGTATGTAAACTTATATGTGACAGACTGATTGGATTTGTAAACGTTCACTTGAAGCTTAATAAAAGTTAATTAAGAAAAAAAAAGGCAAAAAAAAAATTCTATAAGAAATATAGTTCCAAGAGTGCTAAAAGAGATTTAAAAAAAAAAAAAAAAGATTATTTTCCATTAGTGTAATCATGGAAAGCTCTTCAGCGAAGATGGCATTTAATACCAAAGTATAAAATACTATTATGTCCATCAATTGCTTTCTGTGTATGTCTTATCTTCTCAGCGACACTATAATCTTCTTGTGACTAGAGACTGGATATTACACTTCTTCCTTTCTTTTTTTTTTTTTTTTGTATTTCCTTGTCTTTTATTCTCTTAGCAAGGATTAGCTGCCTAGGAGGCCCTTCATACATAATTGTCCATAATTGGTCAAATGGACACAGGGAACACAGGGTGGGAAGGGAGAGCATGCTGTCACATTGTGGGGATTGCAAACAGTGTCACAAACAATGTGTGCATAAATTTTTGAATGAGAAATTAACTTGAGCTGTAAACTTGCACCTGAAGCACAATAAAAAATAAATAAAACTGATTACCATTAATCTATATTGTCAAATACTTCCAACAAATAGACAAGAATAGAATAATAAAATGAATACCTGTGTTACATAACCACTGCCTGGCCAGATAAAATCTTAAGATTATGTGTATTTAATTTTCAAAAAAAATTAAGCAGTAAAGAATCAAGTCTGTACAACATGACACACATTAATTGTACGTGTAAAAATACATTGAAATGGTAAAATGTTTTGTTATCTAGATACTTACTACAATAAAAATAAACTGAATCTTGAAAAAAAAAATATATACTCGTTTCACGTGCTTTTTCAGGTCTTTGTTGTAAGAAAGCTCGCCAGAAGCGTCCGTGTATTTCACCAACTTGGCTCCGCCTCTCTCCCTCCAGGCCTTCTTCTTCTTTTTTTCTTTTTTGACCAATTCTGACACCAGCCATCCCTCCCACAACACTCAGTAGTTCTCTGCTGGGTTCAACAACTCACTGCAGTGACCACACAGAACTCACAAATGGTACTAACAGTTACGGGGTTTCTTAGGGAAGTAACAGGTTGCAATTCAGGATACAGTTCTTTGGTCAGGACAGCCTCTTCTTGGCCGTGCCCACTGGCAGGCCTCTCTCTGGCCCTCGGCCTCTTGGCCCAGCCTCTGCCCTGCTCCAAGGTGCTCAGCTCTCTCGCTCTGTGGGTTGGCAAACCTAGCAGTACCAACAGGTGTCCAGGGACACCCCATTCTACCAGCATGCCTCCGGCCCAAGGATGCTCAGCTTAATAGCTCCATGGGCCTGGAAGACCACTGCACCATCTCCTGACAGTCTCCTGGTTGTGTTACCTCTGCTGTCACCATTCCTCTGCCACTGCTTCTTACCCTCTCTCACCATTTCTTGTGTTAAAGCTCTCCGTCTCTGTCTCCTGGGCTTAGGAGATTCTCAATGCAAGCATGCCAGGTCCAAAGGACACACTCCACTCTTAGCTCTTCTTCCTTGGTGGTAGAGAGGTGCCCCCTTTCCAACTCTGGGATGGTTCATTTTAAGCCTAGTGGGGTGGTAAAATGGACCAATCCTCCCGTTAGGGTTCCATGCACCTTATTTGCATTGTTAGCAAGCTGTCTAATCCCCTTGTGGGCCACAAGAACCTTATTTGCGTAGCCTCACCCAGTCATGTGGTGGGACTTACAAGACCACGGTGAGAGAAACCATATAAAAGCGATCCATCACACCACTGATTCTGATTCTCAAACTTGTCACCTAGTTATGTGGGTTACACTCTCTCCTTACCAGGATATATATATATATATGTATTTATATTTATTTATTTATTTATAGAGGTATGTGTCGCTTATTGTCCATGATACGTTCTGTGAAATGGGACGTTAGTTGTTTTGGATGTTGTGTAAACACCATTGCAGATACAGGTGAGAGGCGTGCAGGACACTCGCTGGGCAGGCCCAAGACCCGTGCTGCTGCCTCCACCCCGAGGGATTGCTTGAAAACTTAGGCTGGTGCTGCCACAGGTCTTGTGCCATCCCTGCTCGGTCTCCTAGAGCCACACCGGGCCCAAGCCATGGCATGTACTCGCTGAATAGTCGGCTGCCTCCAGGCTTGCTGCCAGCTCCCTTCCTTTCCTTCTTCCCTGCCTGCCTTCCCCATCTCCCATAATGGGCTTTAAACTCTTCCAGTCCTGCCCACCCCTCCTCTGCATCCTCCTCTGCTTCCCCCTACTCCCCCAGACACCTTTCCGGCTCCTCCTCCCACCACCTCTACAGCCCAGACTACTAGGTGGCCACCACCATGGGAGGAACGAAGTTCTTGAGCCCGGGCTTGACACACAGGGTGCCGTGACCAAGTGGGGCAGTGGCCTCACAGGCTATCCCCTTAGGCAGCTCCATCGGGCATCTGTGAGATCCCTGCCTGAGGCGAGCATGGTGAGACAGTCGAGGACGGCTGCTGGGACCCCTTCCCGGTGCCACCCCAGGGCTGTGGCTGATGTGGGACGCGGAGAGCTAGTGAGAGACAGATGGGATGTGTAGCACTCAGCACAAAGTACGTCCACTGTGTCCCGATCTCTGATCAGGATTTCTGAGCTCTATTCCAACCTTATGGGATCACACACGTATTATGCAGTGGGACATTGACTGGACAGACGTTATGGGGCACATATCTGTGTAAGGAGACTAGGTGCCCTCTAGTCAATTCCAACTCATGGTGATCGACCACATGTGTGTCAGAGCAGAACTTCACCCCATAGGGTTTCATAGTCGTGGCCACTCAGAAACAGATGACTAGGACTTTCTTCCGAGGTGCTTCTGGATGGACTCAAACTGCCCAAATTTTGGTTGGTTAGTAGCCAAGCACTTCTGTTTGTGCCACCCAGAAGCCCACATATAGAGACTAGTGAATGGTGGGCTTTCTGCCTCTGTGAAGCGTAGCCAATCTGACAATTAGGCTTAGGGCCTGATATTCAGCAGCCTGCCTCATGAGAGGAGGTAAGACGGCTCTCCTCAAGCCAAATCATTTGCGGGGTGACAGATTGTGCCTTCCCTTGGACACACAAACCTAAGAGAGATCCTTCTGAAGGCAGTCTAGAGTCTGTCTGCCGTAGTTCTCAGACTGGAAGCAATCTCAGAGGCCAGGCAGCCACAAATCCACCCCCATGCTCCAAAGGCCATTGAGGGACCACAGAGTCAACGGGAGAATAGACACCGGCCTGAGGAATATTCCCTTCTCTTCAGTAAAAACCTCGGTTATAAATGACGTCCCCTCTCTTCCCCCCATACCTAATAGACACTCACGGTCTCTCAACTTGAGGGCTCTAAACATCAGATGCAGACAGTCAGCCCGTAACAGTGACAGATGTTTCTCAGAAAGGGCATTAAGTAGTGGGTACATGACTGACGGATGTTTCTCAGGACGAAGATTCAGTAGTGTATCCTACTCATCATAGAAACTAGGTTGTCTCCCAGGTCACAGGATTAACACCTCCTTTCTATGGCACCTGCAATGTATCTTCAGAGCAGAGCCTTAACCCACGACTTGCTTGCTCTCCCGACTCACCATGCCATGAATCGGTGAATGAGGGTGTAAGGTGACCCCAACGAGAAAGCCGAAGCTGGGACATCCACGGGAATCGAGGGACATGGATTTGCAGGGTAATGCTAGCGTGTGTCCCAGTGTAGAAGGTCTACAGAGAGCATGGAGATGGTCTGCCCTCAAATACTTCTCAGGGGCATGAGGATGCCATGGGAGTGGTATGGGTGTTGTCATCAGGGAGTCTTGCTCTCTTCCAAAGCAGGTTCTGAAGCTGATACAATTTAAGAGGCCCTCTTGAAAATAATACACACTTATGCATGAAAAGGAAAAGTTAATTATTTGGAATGACTGGAAAATAGGTAACGACCAAAAAAGATGACAACATATTATCTATATAAACATAATTTTTACACAGAGACCACGTAGGGAGTTGTGCAGCCTGAAGGATGATGGAACAGAAACTGGAGGCGAAAGAGAGGATGCCTTTTATTGTGAACAAAACAAACACCTGACTTGTGTAGATTGTACGAAAACACGTGGTCCTGTGAACACATAATCCGCGAGCGGCACTTGACTCCCTCTAGAAGGGAAATGCAGTCAGGTGCGTGTGAGGCTTTAGCATTCATTTTCACGTCAGGCTTTACAAACAAAGCAGCTTTTCTAACATTTATTCTGAAAAAAAAAGTCTTGTTTCAAGCTAGGGTAACAAGTCCTTGGCTTCAGGAGTTATCTTGAATTGCGTGTGTTTAACTATATTTTCACGAGAGCCATACTCGGCTGAATGCAGGCTTTTTTGGTTACCCAGTTCCGAGTCCCTGATCCCGGTCCACCAACTCCTTCCAGCAGCCTGGAATGGCTCAGGGGTCTGCATTTATACTGCTGGAGCCTGTTGGCGCTACGCTATGAACAAGTCAAAGATAAAGCTTGTCTGGTTTGAGACAAATGACCACTGCGTTCTTGGAGATACAGGGCCCAGGACAAAGGGCCTGTCTGTCCTATGATTCAGACCACGCTGGGTGGGATCCAAAGCAGTCAGGATGGACTCAGAGATCTAGAGTAGCCAGCCAGTGAGTAGAGCGAGCGTAGGTAACTGCCTACCACGTGGGGACAGACAGCTGTATGAAGGGGGCCTGGTCACCATCAGTTATGAAGACAGCCAGAAGCCTGTCTGCTTTCAGGGAACATTCACACGGAGGCAGGGGCACGCCCATAGGTGGAGTATGAAGAAATGCAGTGTGAGCCCTCTGGCTGAAGGCTGAGGACTGTTTTCTGCTAGCCAAGATCTCAGTCAGTGCATCAGGATTCCACGGGGATGATCTATTAACTTGACGTTTGAATAACAAGTGGCTTTTCGAAGAAGCATTTGAAGGGAGTGGTCACGGAAAAGAAGCATCTCTGTTGTTGCTTTCATAACTTAGAGACATTTTTTCAAAAGATAAAGAGGTAGAGCAAGAAAAATCCAGAAAGTATCTGAATGAGAAATCCAGTAACTTTTGTCAAAGTAAGAAAAGAAACGAAAAATTCAGTACATGTTTCTGCAAAAACTATATTTTAAATTTTTAAAATTACCGTTGCTTTGTACCTGATGCCGGTGATTTTTCATTTTTTTTTTTTTAAGTGAGTGAGTGAGTGAGTGCATCCCGCATTAAGATCGCAAGTCCACCCAGAAGAAACGGTATGGAATACAATGGTGCTTTCCTTTGAAAATACCTGGGGAATAATAAGATGCAAAGAAAAAAAAAAACAGGTGGAAGTGGACCAGTTTGCACTGTCCTAACAAAAAAAATATTATTGGGCAAGTGTGGGAACAAGGAATGATGCTGCGTGTGCCTCCCTCCAATTCCGGAGATGGAGCCAAAGCAAACCCACCACGTTTCCAAAATTCTCCCGTTCTCAGAAAATATGTACATGCCACAGAAATGGGGGTCACACACTTCAGCCAGACACATTTTCTTCTTAATCACGTAAATTCCAAGGCTTTCTGCTCAGGTACAGGCACCGGAGTGGATTTAACGAGCTTTCCTCCTAACTAATCTCCGTCTCCTTTCCACCAAGGCTTTTTTTTTATCAAAGAGCTCTTTTTCCCGGTAATGAACAGGTGGCCCATCCAGGTACTTGGCCTCCGCGTCCTTGTAATCCAATCCCTCCAGCGCAGACATGGAACAAATGATTGCTTCTGGCAGAAGGACTTCCAGAACAAAATTGACTTTATCGTTCTTTATCCGCGTCAGCATCCTCTGGTCTATTTGCTTGTAGATTTCTTGTAAATATCTGACCAAGACGTCCAGCTGGGCTTCATCCTCCAGGTATGTCTCAGTGCAGCCCATGTGCCTGGTTGAACTCAAAAACGAGTCCAGCCACGTGGAGTGCTTCCTGCCGTCTACAAGGTCGAGAAGGTGTCTTTCGGCCCCCTTTCTTTTCACAATGAAGTCGAGGAGCTTCTGGTTGCCTCGGTCCCTGGCGGCCTTCCTGCGGTCAGGGAGAAGTTTCTTGTAGTGCCCCTTTCCGCCCAGGTGGGGCTCCTCCTCAGACTCCTCCAGGTCATTATAATTCACCCTTGGAAAATTGCTGTCCACCTCGCCCTCCTGGATCGCTTTCCGAATCGGGTAACTAGTATCAGCGGTAAAATACTCCAGGAGGGAGCCCACAAAAGACCTGCGGCCTACTGCTTCCCTGTAGTGGGCCACCAGTGAGCAGCACCAGTCCACACTCTGGCCGTACAGCTTCCTGGCTCTGTTCATGAGTTTCGGTTTCTGTTGACAATCCAAGGGCTTCAGTCTTCGGAGAGGGACTCGGATACCCCTCCTCTCCTGGCTCATGTGGGCCTCAATCAAGAGCACCCTTGCGGTCTTCTCTACCCTCCGGACGCTCAGTACCACTGCTGGCCAGTATGGGTAATCTTGAAATTTAAACCAGACCACCATGCCTCTTTCTATGGGGCATGGCTCCCGTGGGCGAGCAACGCACCTAGGTTGATCTTGCCTTGGTCCGTTCCTGCTCTTAGATTTGACGGGACCGGTAGCCTCTGAGTCATCCGCAGGTCGCCCTTTTTTCAGTCCATCCTGAGCTCCTTGTGTCTGAAGCTTCCTTTTCCTGTTGGCAAGACGGAGGTTAGAGGAGCTGGAGCACGTGGCCGCGCCAGCAGAGCTAGGCTTTGAGGGGCCCTGTCTGGTGCCCTCAGTATTCTCAGAGAAGGCAGAGCTTCCACGGGACCTAGTCCGGGGCTTTGGGCAGGCATCCTGAGCCTCTGCTTTCAAAGCTTTGAGGCTGGTGTGCACGGTACCTGATGGCCAAACGGGAGTGCCCTCTTGGTGTTTAGCACAGGCACCCTCTTTCATGACCGTAGGGTGGGAGGACATAACTGCTGAGGTGTCAGCCTTTTTCTTGCCCTCCTTCTCCTCACCGCCTTCCGAAAATGAAGGGAAACTGTGGCCCTCTGTGGAGCTTGATGATGACTTTGGTTCCGTTTGACTCAGGACAGGACCCGGGGCTGGGTACTTCTGTAGGTCCTCACCACACAGAGCATCACACCTCACGAGAGGCACCACCGTGCACTGAACAGATATTACTGGCAGACACTGGAAGAGGGAAAAGGAAAAACCTCTCAGAGAAATTCCTTTTGCAAAGCAGAAAAAGCCTGGCCACTGAGATTGATAAAACATACAATGAAGAAAGATAGAGTGGGTATTGGACAGAGGGTGTGGCCACATGGCCAGTATTTGGGGGAAAAACATGACATCTACACCCATATCCTTTCATTTATCTTTATTACTACTATCGCTCTTCAAAAAGGACCTGTACGTCTGCGTGGAGGGTGTCATGCCAGGGGCAACATATGTGTTATTGGATGTTCGGTGTCTTTCGGGATTGTTGAGGTTCAATCTAGGGGGTGCTTCATTTTGGATTTTTCTAGGCTGCCAGTGCCACCCGGTGCAGTCAAGGAACTCAGAGGCAGTGTCCTGTATATAGATGCAGGGTGTCACACCACCATGTCCTGTTCAGGAGCAAGGGCATAGAATTCATTGGATTACGGTCAGTGTCGTGACCAGTAACTGGATATCATGGTATCAAGGACTGCTTGAGGTACAGGCCGTTGGATGGCACCTGTGAATCTTCATTTCTAGGTGGCGATTAAAAACGTGTTTCCTGAAAACTAGATCTCCACTTCCAAAGGATGAAGTTGGAGCCATATCTTACCCGATATATGAAAATTAAGTCAAAATGGATCAATGACCCAGTAGAAGAACGGAAACCGTAAGACTTCAAGACCTTCTTTTGATGGTAGGCCCTTAGATGTGACACCAAAAGCATGAGAAACAAAATAAAAAATAGAGAAGTTGGACTTTCTCACACTGGAAGAAAACTTGCACATCGAAGGACTTTGTCAGGAAAGTGTGGTGACAGCCTACATGGTGGGAGAGCCATTTGGGAACCACACATCCGATAAGGGTTTAATATCCAGAATGCATAACAAACTCCTACAGTGCAACAACAGAAAGACCAACAACCCAGTAAAAATCTGGGCAAGGGGATTGAGTAGACATTTCTCCCAAGCAGATATACCGGTGGCTAACAAACACGTGAAAAGATGCTCAGTCTCATTAGTCATTCCAACAAAGCCCAGAAATCCAAGCCCGCTGCAATCAAGTCGATTGCAACTCACTCGACCCTATAGGACAGAGTAGAACTGCCCCATGTAGTTTCCAAGGAGCGGCTGGTCAATTCGGCCTGCGGACATATTGGTTAGCAGCCGAACTCTTAACCATTACGCCACCAGGGTTTCTTCATTAGTCACTGTTAGTTGTTGTTGTTGTTAAGTGCCATTGAGTCAGTTCTGACTCATAGCCACCCTATGCACAACAGAACGAAACACTGCCCAGTCCTGCGCCATCCTTAAAATCGTTTTTATGCTTGAGCTCATTGTTGCAGCCACTGTATCAATCCACCTTGTTGAGGGTCTTCCTCTTTTCTGCTGACCCTGTACTCTGCCAAGCATGATATCCTCCTCCAGGGACTGATCCCTCCTGACAACATGTCCAAAATATGTAAGACGCAGTCTCGCCATCCTTGCCTCTAAGGAGCTTTCTGGTCGCACTTCGTCCAAGACAGATTTGTTCGTTCTTTTGGCAGTCCATGGTATATTCGATATTCCTCGCCACACCACAGTTCAAACGCGTCAACTCTTCTACAGTCTTCCTTATTCATTGTCCAGCTTTCCCATGCAGTTGGTGCGATTGAAAACACCATGGCTTGGGTCAGGCGCACCTTAGTCTTTAGGGTGACGTCTTTGCTCTTCAACACTTTGAAGAGGTCCCCTGCAGCAGATTTTCCCAATGCAATGTGTCTTTTGATATCTTGACTGCTGCTTCCATGGCTGTTGATTGTGGATCCAAGGAAAATGAAATCCTTAACAGCCTCAATCTTTTCTCCGTTTGTCATGATGTTGCTCATTGGTGCAGTTGTGAGCATTTTTCTTTTATGTTGAGGTGTAACCCATACTGAAGGCTGTGGTCTCTGATCTTCATTAGTAAGTGCTTCAAGTCCTCTTCGCTTTCAGCAAGCAAGGTTGTGTCATCTGCATAATGCAGGTTGTTAATGAGTCTTCCTCCAATCCTGATGCCCCGTTCTTCTTTATATAGTCCAGCTTCCTGGATTATTTGCTCAGCATGCAGATTAAATAGGTATGGTGAAAGAATACAACCGTGACGCACACCTTTCCTGACTTTAAACCAATCAATATCCCCTTGTTCTGTCCAAACAACTGCCTCTTGATCTATGTACAGGTTCCTCATGAGCACAATTAAGTGTTCTGGAATTCTCATTCTTTGCAGTGTTATCCATAGTTTGTTATAATCCACACAATCGAATGCCTTTGCGTAGTCAATAAAACACAAGTAAACATCCTTCTGGTTTTCTCTGCTTTCAGCCAGCATCCATCTGACATCAGCAATGATATCCCTGGTTCCACGTCCTCTTCTGAAACTGGCCTGAATTTCTGGCACTTCCGTGTCGATATACTGTTGCAGCCGTTTTTGAATGATCTTCGGCAAAATTTTGCTTGTGTGTGATATTAATGATATTGTTCTATAATTTCCACATTTGTTTGGTTCACCTTTCTTGGGAATAGGCATAAATATGGCCCTCTTCCAGTCAGTTGGCCAGGAAGCTGTCTTCCACATTTCTTGGCATAGACGAGTGAGCATCTCCAGCGCTGCGTCTGTTTGTTGAAACATCTCAATTGATATTCCATCAATCCCTGGAGCCTTGTTATTCGCCAATGCCTTCAGAGCAGCTTGGACTTCTTCCTTCAGTACCATCGGTTCCTGATCATATGCCACCTCTTGAAATGGTTGAACATCGACTAATTCTTTTTGGTAGAATGACTCTGTGTATTCCTTCCATCTTCTTTTGATGCTTCCTGCGTCTTTTAATATTTTCCCCATGGAATCCTTCACTATTGCAACTTGAGGCTTGAATTTTTTCTTCAGTTCTTTCAGCTTGAGAAAGGCCGAGCGTGTTCTTCCCTTTTGGTTTTCCATCTCCAGCTCTTTGCACATGTCATTATAATACTTTACTTTGTCTCCTCAAGAGGCCCTTTGAAATCTTCTGTTCAGTTCTTTCACTTCATGAATTCTGCCTTTTGCTTTAGCAGCTCGAGTTTCGAGAGCAAGTTTCAGAGTCTCCTCTGACATCCATCTTGGTATCTTCCTTCTTTCCTCTCTTTTCAGTGACCTTTTGCTTTCTTCATGGATGATGTCCTTGGTGTCCTTCCACAACTCGTCTGGTCTTCTGTCACTAGTGTTCAATGCATCAAATCTATTCTTGAGATGGTCTCTAAATTCAGGTGGGATATACTCAAGGTCATATTTTGGCTCTCGTGGACTTGCTCTGATTTTCATCAGTTTCAGCTTGAACTTGCATATGAGCAATTGATGGTCTGTTCCACAGTCGGCCCCTGGCCTTGTTCTGACTGATGATATTGAGCTTTTCCATCATCTCTTTCCACAGATGTAGTCAATTTGTAGTCACTAGGAAGATGCAAATCAAGACCACAAGGAGATACCACCTAACACACACTACCAGGATGGTTGTTATCAGAAAAAAAAAAAAAGTGTTGGCGCGGATGTGGAGAACTGGAACCCTTGTGCCTTGCTGGTGGGAATGTAAAATGGTGCAGCCGCTACGGAAAAGAGTTTGGTTTTCCACACAAAGTTAAGCGTAGAATTACTATGTGCTGTGGCAATTACACCCATAGGTCTATGCCCAAGACTCTCGAAAGGAGACTCAAACAGATGCCAACGTGTGTCGCAGCGTTGTTCACCGTAGCCAACAGGTGGAAACAACCTACATGTCCATCGACAGGTGAAGGGATAAACAAAAAGGGGTCTATCCATACGATGGACTGTTACAGGAGAAATAAAGGCCTGAGACAAGCTCCCACATGGAAGGACCTTGAAAGCATGATGCTGAGTGCAGTCAGCCAGTCAGAAAAGGACAATTCTTGTCTGGTTCCACTTGCATGAAATATCTAGAATTACCGAATGTGGAGAGAACAGAGTTTGTTAGTGGTTGCCCGGGGCCGGGCAGAGGAGTTATTTCGGAAGGGGGACTGAGTGAGGTGATGAAAAACTTGGGGAAATGGAGAGTGGCGATGGTGGCACAACATGGTACTGGTACTTGATGTCACTTAATTGTACACTTAGAATGGCTGGAACGGCAAAATTTTGTTCTATATACTTTACTGCAGTAAAAGATGAACAGCGGATGACACTGTACACTGCAAGGAAAATCCCAGTGTGGCCTAAAAACTATAAATGGCACAGCCACGTTTTCGGACTGTGATGCAATAGAATTAAAGGCGGGGTGTGGGGGCGGGGAAGGGCAATAAATAGAATTAAACGATCAAGAAAACCCTTTTATGTCCTGATACCAAACCTGTGGCTCTTAATCGAAAAAGAACTGGCTGTAGAGCCAGGGGCAAAATTAGTTGTACCCAACATCTCAACATAAAATGAACGGAAGGGAAACGTTTAGTGACACGGGACCCATCTTACCCGACAAATGACACACGGACTGTGGTAGTGCGGCTTTGGGACCTGGGTCCCGGGACTCTTCACGCTGTAGCTGGTGATCCAGCAGCCCCGTCACCCGGCTCTCTGCTTATAAGTGGATTCCTCTCCAGGGATCAAAGGGCATCCAGTGCCGATGCCTGCATGCTAGGCACCTCTAGTATGGATCAAAAAAACCACAAGCAGAAAAGCCAGGCGCCTGACGCTGGCACACGTGATCCACGCTCACTGCCCGCTCCCACCCCTGAAAACGTTTCTGCTTCCAGTGTAAATGTTGTTCTCAGCGCCATTTGAAAACAAACACGCTAAAAAAACCTAGAATGGCATTTAAGGTGGTAAAACAGGAGAGGTATTAATCAGCAGTGACTCCATCACCCAGGAGGGTTTGCTGTAGATGTTTGAGTCCACGGGTTCCAGGATTCTCATTTTACTTATACATGTATTTCTACCGTATAAAAAAATGGCTTTTTAAAACACCGTACAGCCTACTGGAAGCTTCTTTGGTAATTTTGTAATTTATATTCCCAACCACATAAGAGATATATTCAACTGGAGTTCCAGAAGAGCCATTCTTTGGGGATGAAGGATAGTGGAACAAACAATGACTGACAATTTCCCAAAATGATGAAAGATATCAAGCGGCATGATCAAATGTGCTAAAACCCAAGTATAATAAATGCATCATTCTCTCTCTTTTTCACACACACACACCCCCCTAGGCCTGTCATAGTAAATCTTCTAGAAACCAGAATCGACCTGGAAAAACATAAAATGGGAAGAGCGAAGAATATGATGAACAGGCAGGGAGGGCTCACTTCCTGCTCTCTGCCCCCCCCCCGCCCGCCACCCTGCCACTACCTTCCAGTGAAAGAGAAGGTGGGCCAATCATTTGGAGGGCTAAAAGGCAAGAAGGGCATAAGGAGGCAGTGGTGGTAGGAAGGAGTAAGCACCAGTGTGGAGAAACCCAGGGAAGACATGGTGGTGCTGATCACCCTTGAGCATGGACAGGCCGCCCCTCAGAGCCTGAACACAGACTCCCGTGGAAAGGGGCTGCCCAGCTCAAAGGGCTTTCTAAGGAGGGTCAGGGACAGGCCTCCTCAGCCTGTGTGCATCACCTCCCTTTGATGGTGAGGAAGCGATTCTCTGGTGCTGGGGCAAGGCCCCTAGGCGCTGGGGCAAGAGCTCTGGGAGAGAGACAGGGTGCACTCCCCTGGTCCGCTGGGCTGGTCTCTCTGAGGGAACCTGATGAAGAGGGCGCTTGGAGCTTGGAGGGCTGAGGATGGTTTTTTGCCAGCAAAGATCTCAGTCAGTGCATGCAGGCTCTAAGCAGACGATCCATTAACTTGACATTTGAATAACAAGTGGCTTTTAGAAGAAGAATTTGAAGGGAGTGGTCGCGGAAAAGAAGCATCTCTGTTGTTGCTTTTGTAACTCAGAGAGTTTTTTTGTAAAGATAAAGAGGTAAAAAAAAAAAAAAACCAAGAGGTTGAGCAAGGAAAATCCAGAAAGTATCTGAACAAGAAATCCAATAACTTATGTCAAAGTAAGAAAAGGCTCATCACCACACAGAGTATCACACCTCATGAGAGACACCACCAGGAATTTTGAGAACTCAGTGTTCTTCCTATGGCTTCTGGATCCCTCTCCTGTGTGCTTCCCAAACTTTCTTGGAGGGAGTGCCCTGGACGTCTTTTGTGGTACCGTTTGAGACAGACTGGTGGTGTCTTCTTTGTGGAAAGCGTTTGAGCGACCCAAGCCTGTCCTCTCCTTCAGAATTTCCAGCGCCACCTTCAGGGCTCTTCTGTGGGACTTCTCCTCCCCCGAGCGAGCCCTGACCTTTGACCTTGCCACCCACAAGAAGACTATGGCTTTTATTGGAGACTCAGTTAGCATCTGTATTTCTGCAAAAACTCAACAACCAAAAAACAAATAACAGAATTTAAAAACGGGCAAAGGGGATATGCACAGACACTTTACTAACAAAGACTGATAGAAATCTACTGGAATTCGTAGGATCTGGTTGCCACTGGACCAAAGCATAAGACGTTTCCTGGACACATCCAAGCACTTCAATGGACAGAGAAGTTGGGGCTGGGGCCTGGGGACCATAGTATTGGGGGACATGTAGGTCAATTGGCATAACAAAATTTATTAAGAAAATGTTCTGCATGCCACTTTGGTGAGTGGCATCTGGGGCCTTAAAGGCTTGTGAGTGACCATCTAAGATGCATCAATTGGTCCCAACTCACTAGGAGCAAAGGAGAATGAAGAACACCAAAGACACTGACTTCCCCCGCATAAGTGTTTGTATTTTGGGCACCCAATGCTGTTGGCTTTAAGGACTGGGAGACAGCACTTCTTCTTAGACCCCTGTCACAGGTGGTAGGTGGAGAGGGTGGAGTCACCAGGCTTGAGGACCCTGCTTAATGGATCCAGTGTCAAATGTCAAGGACCTGAAACTCCACCATAGAGCTGATATAGTTGAACTTAGACTTAAGTTATATACCCTGTTGTACTGTGCTAA